>NW_024070197.1:57588535-58073750 GCF_014754425.2 Oryx dammah
TATATATATATATATATATATATATATATATATATAACCTCAACCTAAATTTCACATCCTATTTCAAATCCTAAAAGATGATGCTGTTAAAGAGCTGCACTCAATATGCCAGCAAATTTGGAAAACTCAGCAGTGGCCACAAGACTGGAAAATCATTCCAATCCCAAAGAAACACAATGCCAAAGAATGTTCAAACTACTACATGATTGTACTCACCTCACACACTAGCAAAGTAATGCTCAAAATTCTCCAAGCCAGGCTTCAACAGTAAGTGAACTATGAACTTGCAGATGTTTAAGCTGGATTTAGAAAAGGCAGAGGAATCAGAGATAAAATTGCCAACATCTGTTGAATCATTGAAAAAGCGAGAGTTCCAGAAAAAAACATCTACTTCTGCTTTATTGACTATGCCAAGCCTTTGACTGTGTAGACCACAACAAACTGGAAAATTGTTAAAGAGATGGGAATACCAGGCCACCTGACCTGCCTCTTGAGAAATCTGTATGCAGGTTAGGAAGCAACAGTTAGAACAGGACATGGAACAACAGACTGGTTCCAAATTGGGAAAGGAGTACATCAAGGCTATATATTGTCACCCTGTTTATTTAACTTATATGCAGAGTACAGCATGAGAAATTCTGGGCTGGATGAAGCACAAGCTGGAATCAAGATTGCTGGAAGAGATATCAATAACCTCAGATATGCAGATGACACCACCCTTATGGCAGAAAGCGAAGAAGAATTAAAGAGCCTTTTGATGAAAGTGAAAGAGGAGAGCAAAAAAAGTTGGCTTAAAATTCAACGTTCAGAACACTAAGGGCATGGAATCCAGTCCCATCACTTCATGGCAAATAGATGGGGAAACAATGGAAACAGTGAGAGACTATTTTTTTGGGCTCCAAAATCACTGCAGATGGTGACTGAAGCCATGAAATTAAAAGACGCTCCTTGGAAGAAAAGCTATGACCAACCTAGACAGCATATTAAAAAGCAGAGACATTACTTTGTCAATAAAGGTCTGTATAATCAAAGCTATGGTTTTTCCAGTGGTCATGTATGGATGTGAGAATTGGACTATAAAGAAAGCTGAGTGCCAAAGAGTTGATGCCTTTGAACTATGGTGTTGGAGAAGACTCTTGAGAGTCCCTTGGACTGCAAGGAGATCCAACCAGTCCATCCCAAAGGAAATCAGTTCTGAATATTCCTTGGAAGGACTGATGCTGAAGCTGAAACTCCAATACCTTGGTCACTTGATGCAAGAATAGACTCATTGGAAAAGACCTTGATGCTGGGGAAGGTTGAAGGCAGGAGGAGAAGGGAACGACAGAGGATGAGATGGTTGGATGGCATCACTGACTCAATGGACGTGAGTTTGAGTAAATTCCAATAGTTGGTGATGGACACGGAGGCCTGGCATGCTGCAGTTCATGGGATCACAAAGAGTTGAACATGACTGAGTGACTGAACTGAACTGAATTGATATAAAAATTAACTCAAATTCCTGTGCGGGTGCAGGAGGGCCTAGAGGAGCTATTCCACGTTCAAGGTCAGGAGGGGCGGCAGTAAGGAGATACTCCTTGTCCAAAGTAAGGAGCAGCGGCTGCACTTTGCTGGAGCAGCTGTGAAGAGATAACGTCCAAGGTAAGAGAAACCCAAGTAAGACGGTAGGTGTTGCAAGAGGGCATCAGAGGGCAGACACACTGAAACCATACTCACAGAAAACTAGTCAATCTAATCACACTAGGACCACAGCCTTGTCTAACTCAATGAAATTAAGCCATGCCCATGGGGCCACCCAAGATGGGCAGGTCATGGTAGAGAGGTCTGACAGAATGTGGTCCACTGGAGAAGGGAATGGCAAACCACTTCAGTATTCTTGCCTTGAGAACCCCATGAAGAGTATGAAAAGGCAAAATGATAGGATACTGAAAGAAGAACTCTCCAGGTCAGTAGGTGCCCAATATGCTACTGGAGATCAGTGGAGAAATAACTCCAGAAAGAATGAAAGGATGGAGCCAAAGCAAAAACAATACCCAGTTGTGGATGTGACTGGTGATAGAAGCAAGGTCCGATGCTGTAAAGAGCAATATTGCATAGGAACCTGGAATGTTAGGTCCATGAATCAAGGCAAATTGGAAGTGATTAAACAAGAGATGGCGAGAGTGAACGTCGACATTCTAGGAATCAGCTAACTAAAATGGACTGGAATGGGTGAATTTAACTCAGATGACCATTATATCTTCTACTGCAGGTAGGAATCCCTTAGAGGAATGGAGTAGCCATCATGGTCAACAAAAGAGTCAGAAATGCAGTACTTGGATGCAATCTCAAAAATGACAGAATGATCTCTGTTCGTCTCCAAGGCAAGCCATTCAATATCACAGTAATCCAAGTCTATGCCCCAACCAGTAATGCTGAAGAAGCTGAAGTTGAATGGTTCTATGAAGACCTACAAGACATTTTAGAACTAACACCCAAAAAAGATGTCCTTTTCATTATAGGGGACTGGAATGTAAAAGTAGGAAGTCAAGAAACACCTGGAGTAACAGGCAAATTTGGCCTTGGAATACAGAATGAAGCAGGGCAAAGACTAATAGAATTTTGCCAAGAAAATGCGCTGGTCATAGCAAACACCCTCTTCCAACAACACAAGAGAAGACCCTACACATGGACATCACCAGATGGTCAACACCAAAATCAGATTGATTATATTCTTTGCAGCCAAAGATGGAGAAGCTCTACACAGTCAACAAAAACAAGACCAGGAGCTGACTGTGGCTCAGATCATGAACTCCTTATTGCCAAATTCAGACTTAAATTGAAGAAAGTAGGGAAAACCACTAGACCATTCAGGTATGACCTAAATCAAATCCCTTATGATTATACAGTGGAAGTGAGAAATAGATTTAAGGGACTAGATCTGATAGAGTGCCTGATGGATGGAGGTTCATGACACTGTACAGGAGACAGGGATCAAGACCATCCCCATGGAAAAGAAATGCAAAAAAGCAAAATGGCTGTCTGGGGAGGCCTTACAAATAGCTGTGAAAAGAAGAGAAGCAAAAAGCAAAGGAGAAAAGGAAAGATATAAGCATCTGAATGCAGAGTTCCAAAGAATAGCAAGAAGAGATAAGAAAGCCTTCCTCAGCGATCAATGCAAAGAAATAGAGGCAAACAACAGAATGGGAAAGACTAGAGATCTCTTCAAGAAAATTAGAGATACCAAGGGAACATTTCATGCAAAGATGGGCTTGATAAAGGACAGAAATGGTATGGACCTAACAGAGGCAGAAGATATTAAGAAGAGGTGGCAAGAATACACGGAAGAACTGTACAAGAAAGATCTTCACGACCAAGATAATCAAGATGGTGTGATCACTCACCTAGAGCCAGACATCCTGGAATGTGAAGTCAAGTGGGCCTTAGAAAGCATCACTATGAACAAAGCTAGTGGAGGTGATAGAATTCCAGTTGAATTCTTTCAAATCCTGAAACATGATGCTGTGAAAGTGTTGCACTCAATATGCCAGCACTTTTGGAAAACTCAGCAGCGACCATAGGACTGGAAAAGGTCAGTTTTCATTCCAATCCCAAACAAAGGCAATGCAAAAGAATGCTCAAACTACTGCACAATTGCACTCATCTCACATGCTAGTAAAGTAATGCTCAAAATTCTCCAAGCCAGGCTTCAGCAATATGTGAACTGTGAACTCCCAGATGTTCAAGCTGGTTTTAGAAAAGGCAGAGGAACCAGAGATCCAATTGCCAACATCCGCTGGTTCATGGAAAAAGCAAGAGAGTTCCAGAAAAACATCTATTTTTGCTTTATTGACTATGCCAAAGCCTTTGACTGTGTGGATCATAATAAACTGTGGAAAATTCTGAAAGAGATGGGAATACCAGACCACGTGACCTGCCGCTTGAGAAATCTGTATTCAGGTCAGGAGGCAACAGTTAGAACTGGACATGGAACAACAGACTGATTCCAAATAGGAAAAGGAGTCCGTCAAGGCTGTATATTGTCACCCTGCTTATTTAACTTCTATGCAGAGTACATCATGAGAAACGCTGGGCTGGAAGAAGCACAAGCTGGAATCAAGATTGCTGGGAGAAATATCAATCACCTCAGATATGCAGATGACACCACCCTTATGGCAGAGAGTGAAGGGGAACTAAAAAGCCTCTTGATGAAAGTGAAAGAGGAGAGTGAAAAAGTTGGCTTAAAGCTCAACATTCAGAAAACGAAGAACATGGAATCCGGTCCCATCACTTCATGGGAAATAGATGGGGAAACAGTGTCAGACTTTATTTTTGGGGGCTCCAAAATCACTGCAGATGGTGACTGCAGCCATGAAATTAAAAGACACTTACTCCTTGGAAGAAAAGTTATGACCAACCTAGACAGCATATTCAAAAGCAGAGACATTACTTTGCCGACTAAGGTCTGTTAGTCAAGGCTATGGTTTTTCCTGTGGTCATGTATGGATGTGAGAGTTGGACTGTGAAGAAGGCTGAGCGCCGAAGAATTGATGCCTTTGAACTGTGGTTTTGGAGAAGACTCTTGAGAGTCCCTTGGACTGCAAGGACATCCAACCAGTCCATTCTGAAGGAGATCAGCTCTGGGATTTCTTTGGAAGGAATGATGCTAAAGCTGAAACTCCAGTACTTTGGCGACCTCATGCGAAGAGTTGACTCATTGGAAAAGACTCTGATGCTGAGAGGGATTGGGGGCAGGAGAAGAAGGGGACGACAGAGGATGAGATGGCTGGATGGCATCACTGACTCGATGGACGTGAGTCTGAGTGAACTGTGGGGGTTGGTGATGGACAGGGAGGCCTGGCGTACTGCGATTCATGGGGTCGCAAAGAGTCGGACACGACTGAGCGACTGAACTGAACTGAACTGAAAAGGAAAACGCAGAACAATAATACATTTAGAAGAAAACATAGGAGAAAATATTTGTCACCTGGGTTAGGAAACGGGTTCTTGGTATAACCAATATGATAATTAAGGAAAAAAGAAATAGTTCGACTTAACAGGAAAGATGTTTGCTCCATGAAAGATACTGTTAACAGAATGAAAAGAGGAGCTGTGCTGTGTGTGTGTGTGCTCAGACATGTCCGACTCCTTGTCACCCCATGGACTGTAGCCCACCAGGCTCCTCTGTCCATGGGATTTCCCAGGGAAGAAATAGTGGAGTGGTCTGCCATTTCCTCCTCTGGGGGACCTGCCCAAATCAGTGATCTGACCCACATCTGCTGCATTGGTAGGTGAGTTTTTCACCACTGAGCCCCCTGGAAAGCCCAAGAAGATAAACTACAGACTAGGAAAACTATTTGCAAATCACATGCCAACAAAGGACTTACATCTGGACTATATAAAGAACTCTCAAAATTCAATAGTAAGAATGAAATAATCTGATTTTCTTAAAAAGGGCAAAAGACTTGAATAAATATTTCATCAAAGGGAAGGCAAATTAGCACATGAAAAGACATTCAATCAATAGAAACAAATTGAATGAAAATTAAACCCGTAATGAGATACCACTGCAATTTATTAGAGCGGACAAAAAAAAAAAAAAAAAAAAAAACCTGACAATACCAAGTGATGGCTATGGGAGGTTGTCATCGAGAAGATGTGGGTTGACCCATGAGTGGACCCGGGGAGCTGAAGGCTCCTCCCCATCCTTGGAATGTATGTTCTGACTACTGTCCCCGCTGTGGGACTGTTCCAAGGACAGAGCCTTGAAAGAGTTAGTTGTGGTTGAGGCCATCTGGACACTATGATGATGGGACCCCATTGAAGCCTCTGTATAAAATTTTATGATTCTGACCATTGGGCCCAGAGATCTATCTATTCGTTTTGTGTCCGTGCAAAAAAAGCTCTGGAAGTAAGTTCTCCTACCAGTCTAGAATGGTCTACCTCTTTCTTCCAACTCTCTTTGCCCCTCTGTGTACAGGAGCCAGTCTGAGATTTCATCTGAGAAAGTCCCACAGTTGTAAACCCAACAGCAGTGAGAGTGTGGAACTCTCATCCACTGTCAGTGGGATTTTAAAATGGTACAGTCTCTCTGGAGAACAATTTGATAGTTTCCTCATAGTTGAATATCGGTCCTGGGTGTTCATTGGAAGGACTGATGCTGAAGCTGAAACTCCAATACTTTGGCCACCTTGTGCGAAGAGCTGACTCATTGGAAAAGACCCTGATGCTGGGAGGGATTGGGGGCAGGAGGAGAAGAGGACAACAGAGGATGAGATGGCTGGATGGCATCACCGACTCCATGGATGTGAGTTTGAGTGAACTCTGGGAGTTGGTGATGGACAGGGAGGCCTGGCGTGCTGCGATTCATGGGGTCGCAAAGAGTTGGACACGACTGAGCGACTGAACTGAACTGATCCTGTGACAGCAGGGTTTTTATCCTAGAGAAATGAAAACTTGTGTTCACAGAATAATTTGTGCATGAATATTTGCAAGAGCTCTACTCACAACTGCTCAAGTTGGGAAACGAACCAAATGTCCTTCAGTGGATGAACAGATGAGCAGAATGTGGTGCATGCATCCGATGGAATACTCTCAGCAATCAAAAAGGAGCGCACTCTTGGTGCTTATGACTCTGATGGATCTCAATGCACTGTATGGAATAAAAGAAGCCGCTTGAAATATTCCATTCACATGAAATTCTTGAAAAGAAAACAACTGTGGTGCATGACAAAGACCAGGTCAGTTGCTGCCAGGTGTTAGAGATGTGGGCGGGGAGGCTTCAATGGCAAGGGGGTATTGGGGGAGATGATGGGCTGCTTCTCTATTTTGATTGTGGTCGTAGTTACATGAACCTATGAATATGTTACATAGAATTTATAGAACTACAGGTATAAAATAAAAGGCAATTTTAGCTAAAGAGCTGAAAAATAGTAAGTACAGTCACTATTCTTGTTGTATTTATTTTTAATTACAAATATATTTCCAAAATACATTCTCGTTGCAAAAACAATAGTTTGTTGTCTACACCTGTGTCTCTATTTCTGCTTTGCAAATAGGTTTATCTGCACTGTGAGGTGGGATGAACCGGGAGATTGGGGTTCACATATGTACACTATTGACTGTTCTCGTTGTTTAGGCGCTCTGCGGTGTCTGACTCTTTTATGATCCCATGGGCTGTGGCCCATCAGGCTCCTTCTGTCCATGGGATCTCCCGGGCAAGAATACTGGAGTGGGTTGCCATTTCCTTCTCCAGGGGAATCTTCTTGATGCAGGGATCAAACCCATGTCTTGTGCCTTGGCGAGCAGATTCTGTGCCACCGAGCCACCAGGGAAGCCCAGGCTACTGACACTATGTACAAAGTCGATGACTAGTGAGAACCCACCACAGGGCACTGGGAACTCTACTCAGTGCTCTGTGGCGACCTAAGTGGGAAGGTCATCTTAAGTGGGGGCATATTGATATACACGTGTAACGGAGTCACTTTGCTATGCAGCAGAACTAACCCAACCTTGTAAACCAACTGTTCTCAAAAGAAAAAAGACAGCAATAAAGATGCAGCGGAGGCTCCTGCGCCAGCTTGACAAAACCCGTCAATTTCCCTCCCTCCCCAGGGGTAGCCTCTGTTACCAGTTCATCTCTTTCCTTTTTTTTTTTTTTTTTTGGAATTTTATTTCAAAAGCTCAACTCTTAATGATAAAATAAGTGAGATTAAACAAGGAAGAGCCTCTCAGTCATTTAAATACGTGGAAAAATCGGTACAAAGTAGGTGATGATGCCATTGTTATGACACCGTGGGGCACACACATGTGTATCTATGTTCACGGAGTTTATTTTAAAAATTATTTTCTGTTACCAGCCACCACCCTCACTCATACTTCAACTCTGTTCATCTCATGCTATTCATTTTCTGTGACTTATTTCATGCCACTTAAGCCTTCCCATCTCAAATCTCCCTCATCAATCAGGAACTATCACAAAATCAATCTTAGGGCAGATGTTATGAACAGACACTCAACAGATGCAGAACTACAGCCGAAGCAAATCATGCCTTTTTGATCTGCTGGTCCCTGGCACTCCTGTCTTGGATATTCCCCGTGCCATCTTTCACCTAGTGTCTCTGACGAAATGCACGGATTTCTCATATTTCTGGTTTTAAATCTGGGTTCCATTTCCCAAGTTCTGACCATCTCTCTTGTTTCAGTGTGGGATCCTTCCAGGCTGAGCTGACTGTGGCACCTGTTTGGTACACCCTGGGGGCCTCCCTTGTTGGTCAGCCCCCGTGGACAAGCTCTGCTAACGTAAAGCAATGCATGGCCTAGACTCAAGCCACAGGCATAGCCCATCTTTCTTCCTGTCTTGCCTGTCCACATTTTGGATTGTTTTTCCTCTTTGCTCAATCATAGATGGTATCTCTATGCTGCCACTAACTCAACCATATTTTAATCACATTAGTTAGTCCAATTGTCAAGTGGCAAAAAATAGATTAGCAGCTTGAATAGTTGAGCTGATATGGTTATTTCATCATCAGTGGCTGTAATGGTTCAGTGATTATAATGGGATCAGATTGAATATTTAGCATCCAATCCATTGAATAGAAATTGACCTAAAACAGTCAATTTGGCCTCTCAGTTAGAGCCAGCCTCTGTCCTTATTTTTAAGCATCACCTCTCTCAGTAAGATCACAAGCCTGCTTTCTACGACCACGTGTTATGATTTGTGTCCTGATTTACATGAATTTTCTTTGGTAAACACTGTCATGTAACAGCCATATTCACAGATGGTAATAATGAGCTATGTGATTATAAGTGATGTTTTTTTAGTTCCTCAAATTCCTATGATATTTATTATATTTATTTTATAACAAAGCAACAACTCAAAGAGAGACCACCTTTATAAATAGACCTGTGAAGAGAGAAGCTTCCTCCATATTTAAATCCACGAAAGGAGATGCCTTCTTTACTCTCTATTTTTCCTAGCGCCCAGAACAAGAACTGCGTATATTAATGGCAGGCACTCCCACTGGAGAAGGACACAAACCACACACGGCCCCAAATATGTGTGGGATGTCATGCAGTGTGCTGTGCCCTTTATGTGTGTGAGATTTAGGAAAATCCTGCAGTGATTGTGTAAAACTCACACAGGGGTTTCACACAATTATTTTATCCTTATTTTAGAAGTAGGGAAATAGGCTCACAGTCAGGGATATCACAAGTTTATACAGTGTCTTTGTGCAAGTGAAACTTCTAGGGAACATAGTTCTGTGACTTGGCTAGTGGGGCACAGTCTCCACTTGTTGAAAAAATGTTTTACAGTTAGCAACCTGTACAACTGTACATGGTGGTCCTACTCTGAGAAGTCAAGAAACTTACCCTGGGTCACAAATTAGAAATTAAAGTTTAACTGAATCTGAAGTTCATGTTCTTGCTGTTTACACAAACCGCTTACTGGTAAATGAATAAAATTCATGCTGTCCTTATACTGAGAATATTCAGTGATCCAGACTCTAAAAGATTGGATGTAACAAAATACATGTAGATGGTTTCTCCAAATTCAGCTCATATTGCCTCTGATTGAGAACTTCTTTATTTTTGCATATTGTGGTTGACTTTAAATTCAACTCAATCAAACTCCAAAACCACCTCCCCGCCCCCACCACCACCTCCCAACCTCCTAACCCCAGGGGCCAAGTTCAACAATACGCTTGCTTTATTTCCTAGACAGGGCCCTGAAATATTGGCAGTGGCATCAGTAAAAACCACAATAGCATTAACAGAATTCAAAGAAACCGATTTTCTTTTAGTAGCTCATATATCCAACACTTTCCAAAAATATCCACAGCTTTGTCTAATGCAGATTTATAACTTGACTCCTAATAAAGCTTTATTTCTCCCAAGCTGTGGTATTTAAAATTCACATGATGTAATGCTATTAACTAATGTTGCAATTTATTTCTATTTAAGGCATTATGCAAGGGAAACATAGAAGAATAGCTGAATGGGAGTGATTCAGAATGATATTAAGTGTTAATTAAAGCACAATAAAGTAATAATGAGCTTGATTTTCAGACCTGGCTTAGAGGTAAAATTTCCCTGAATTTTGACTACCTCTTCCTTATTTACAGTGCTGTGCCCCTCTGAACATCCCCTCTTCTGCCTCGGTGTGATTTGGGTCCATGATTCACTCTTTGTGCCTTCAAGAGTTCTCTTTAGGGGGATGCATAGCCAGATAGAGTTTCCCTGGTGGCTCAGTGGTAAAGAATCTGCCTGCACACAGGAGCTGCAGGGGACGCGGGTTTGAACCCTAGAGGGCATGGCAATCCGCTCCAGTATCTTGCCTGGAGAATCCCATGAACAGAGAAGCCTGGCAGGCTACGGTCCATAGGGTCACAAAGAGCTGGACACGACTGAAGCGACTTAGCAACACGAACGCATAGCCAGATAAGGCTCCATATATCTGTTTTATTAACAAATGGGCAAATGTCTGGCATAGCCAAGGAAACTTTCTGGCATAAAGCACATCTAAAGAACGTGTGCCCAGTAGAATGCATATACATGTTCGCTGAAAGACATGCAGCACAGTGCTTACTGGGGCACCGTCTGCGGCAGCCCAGACGAGGAAGCCACCTAAGTGCCACCAGCAGCGGAACGCACACTGGTGGACTCCCTGTGCAGCTGGCGGCCCGTGTGCCATGCCTTTCTCACCTCTCCTGCTTGACGTCTGCTGAGTTTAGCTGATTCCAAAATGAGTACCAGGTCCTTTCAGAGTGAATGCATCCCTGCGGTGCTCATGGGTGCTCCTTGCCCCCACCCAGCCGGCCTGTGAAAATCAAGAAGCATGCTGCCTCTGCGCCCTTGGTCACCTATTTCACTGGGTGAAATGCAGAAAACAACTCTGGTTGCAGATGAAGTATCAGAGACTGCTTTTTCCACTCTAAGCCCTGGGGGAGTTGAAGGAAGGGGGAACATTATATCCTGCTCTGGGCCTACTGTATTAAATGAGACCATACAAAGCCCTTGGAACCAGGTAACCACTTGATACATATTGGTAACTACTTTGACCATACTTTGCCTACTTTTACATGCTGGTAAACTACTTTTACTTTGTAAAAGAGAGGAACAGCATGTAATGAAAACACCCTACTTCTCCATATTTCCTCAAAAGTTCAAGGTATAAAAAAAGAAGAATCTATTCCCGTCCTGTCTTCAATGGCTCTCTAACAGAATAAGCGATTTAGTAAGTCATTTAAACCCAAACCCCTCCCCACCCCAGCCCACCCATCAGACACTGCAGACTGTGGCCTAGGGGTCAAATCTGGCCCACCACCTGACTTTTGTAAATAAGTTTTATTGGAACGCAGCCGTGTCCGTTTGTTCACACATTCTCTGTGGCTGCTTCTGTGCTTTAAGAGCAACTGTGTAGTTATGACAGAGGCGGTACGGCCAACAACCCCTTGAGTCCTTTGGTCCTCCACAAAAAGTGCTCGCTCACCCCTTTTTAGCCCCATCTTCCCTCCAGGTCTCACCCCAAAGAGGCTCTTCTCCTAGATCAGTGATTTCTCTCCTGCCCCCAGCTTATGTGGTTCCTTCTACTCAGAGTTACCTTTCAGCTGTGCCTTTCTTTCAAAAGCTTATTCATTTTTTTCCCCCCAGACTTTCTGAGATATAATTGACATATGACATTGTATAAGTTTAAGATGCACTTGTGACAATTTGATACCTTTGTATATTGCAAAGTGATAACCACAATAAGGTTAGTTAACATATCCGTCACCTCACATAACTATATATATATATATTTTTTTTTTTTTTGGTGTGTAGTAATAACATCTAAGTTCTACTCTCTTAGCAACTTTCAAGTATACAATGCAGTGTTGTTAGCTATAGTCACTGTGCTTTATGTTAGATCCCCACAACTTACTCATAACTGGAAAATTTATACCCTTTTACCTATGTCTTCTCATTTCTTCTACTCCCCAACTCCTGGCAACCACCACTGTACTTTCTGTTTCTCTAAGTTCAGCATTTTTAGCTTCCATATATAAGTGATATCAAGGAAATGGCAACCTACTCCAGTATTCTTTCCTGGAGAATCCCATGGTGCGAGGAATCTGGCAGGCTATAGTCCATGGGGTTGCAAGAGTTGGACACAACTTAGCGGCTAAACCATAATCCATGATATCAAGTGATATCATACTTATATGGCACCACTTACATATAAGTAAAGAATTTGTCTTTACCTATAGGGTTTATTTCACTTAGCATAATGCCCTCAAGTTCTGATTATGTTGTTACAAATGTCAGGATTTTCTTTTTTATGTCTGAATAATATTCCGCAGAGTGTGTGTGTGTGTGTATCACATTGTCTCTGTTCCTTCTTGCATTGTTGGACACTTCGGTTGTTTGCAGGTATACTTTGGTTGGTATAAATAATGCTGCAGTGAACGGGTGTAGATGTTGAGATACTGATTTCATGTCCTTTGGATGTATTCCCAGACGTGGGATTGCTAAGTTATATTCTAGTCGTACTTTGATTTGTTGAGAAACTTGCCTAGTGGTTTCCATCATGGCTGTATCAGCTTCTATCCAGACCAACAACGCACAGCAGTGTCCTCTTGTCCACCCTCTTATCAACACTTGTTCTCTTTTCTTTTTGGTGATAGCCATTCTAACAGGTATGAAGTGATATATCTTTGTGGTTTTGATTTGAATTTCCATGAACATTAGTAATTTTGAGTATTTTTCATCTACAGGGTGGACATTTGTGTGTCTTCTTTGGGAAAACGCCTATTCATATTTTCTGATCATTTAAAATCAGATTATTTGTTTTATCCTCAGATATGCAGATGACACCACCCTTATGGCAGAAAGTGAAGAAGAACTAAAGAGCCTTGTGAAAGAGGAGAGTGAAAAAGTTGGCTTAAAACTCAACATTCAGAAAACTAAGATCATGGCATCCGGCCCCATCACTTCATGGCAAATAGATGGGGAATCAGTGGAAACAGTGTCAGACTTTATTTCTGTGGGCTCCAAAATCACTGCAGACGGTGACTTCAGCTATGAAACTGATAGATGCCTGCTCCTTGGAAGAAAAGCTGTGACCAACCTAGACAGCATATTAAAAAGCAGAGACATTGCTTTGCTGACAAAGGTCCATCTAGTCAAAGCTGTGATTTTTTCAGTAGTCACGTATGGATGTGAGAGTTGGACTGTAAAGAGAGCTGAAGTGAAGTGAAGTCACTCAGTCGTGTCCGACTGTTTGTGACCCCATGGACTGTAGCCTACCAGGCTCCTCAGTCCGTGGAATTTTCCAGGCAAGAGTACTGGAGTGGGTTGCCATTTCCTCCTCCAGATAAAGAAAGCTGAGTGCTGAAGAATTGAACTGAGTGCCTTTGAACTATGGTGTTGGAGAAGACTCTTGAGAGTCCCTTGGACTGCAAGGAGATCCAACCAGTCCATCCTAAAGGAAATCAGTCCTGAATATTCATTGGAAGGACTGATGCTGAGGCTGAAACTCCAATACTTTGGACACCTGATGCAAAAAACTGACTCATTGGAAAAGACCCTGATGCTGGGAAAGATTGGAGGCAGGAAGAGAAGGGGATGACAAAGGATGAGATGGTTGGATGGTATCACTGACTTGATGAACATGAGTTTGAGCAAGCTCCGGGGGTTGGTAATAGACAGGGAAGCCTGGCGTGCAGAGTTGGACATGACTGATTGATTGAACTGACTGAGCTGAGTTATATGAATCCCTTATGTATTTTGGCTTAACTCCTTATCTGATACATGGCATGTGTGTATCTTGTCCCTTTCCATAGGTTGCCTCTTCGTTTTCTCAATCGTTTCTTTTCCTGTGCAGAAGCTTATAAGTCTGTTAGAGTCCCACTAGTTTATTTTTACTTTTATTGCTTGTGCTTTTACTGTCATATCAACAAAAAATCATTTTCAAGACCAGTGTCAAGGAGGTTTCCCCCTACGTTTTCTTTTAAAAGGTTTACAGTTTTGGGACTCTCATTTTAGTCTTGAATCTACTTCAAGTCAATTTTTATGCCAGGTGTAAGATAGGTTACAATTTTCTTCTTTTGTGTGTGAATACCCAGTTTTCTCAAGACCAGTTATTGAAAAGACTATACTATCCCCACTGTATATTCTTCTCTCTCTTGTTGAATATTAGTTGACTGTCTGTGCATGGGTTTATTTCTAGGCTCTTGATTCTGTGTTATCAGTCTCTGTGTCTGTTTTTTATGCCAGTACCATGCCGTTTTAGTTACTACAGCTTTGTAATATAGTTTGCAGTCAGTGAATGTGATGCCTTCGGCTTTGTTCTTCCTTCTCCGGATTGCTTTGGCTATTCTGTGTCTTTGTGGTTCCATACAAATTTTAGGATTTTGTTGTTGTTCAGTCACCAAGTCAAATACGACTCATTGTGACCCCGTGGACTTCAGCATGCCAGGCTTCCCTGTCCTTCACTATCTCCCGGAGTTTGCTCGGATTCATGCCCATTGATATGGAAATGCTATCTAACCATTTCATCCTCCGCCACCCTCTTCTCCTTTTGCTTTCAATCTTGCCCAGCATCAGGGTCTTTTCCAGTGAGTCAGCTCTTCGCATCAGGTGGCCAAAGTATTGGAGCTTCAGCTTCAGTACCAATCATTCTAAAGAATATTCAGGGTTGATTTCCTTTAAGATTGACTGGTTTGATTTCCTGTCAGTCTAATCGTTATTATTTTTATTCTGTTACATTTGGGTTTAGCTTGTCCTTGTTTTTCTAGTTCCTTGAGGTATAACATTAAGTTGTTTATTCAAGATCTTTCTTTTCTCTTAATGTAAGCATTTATCACTGTAAACTTTTTTCTTAAGAACTGTTCTTGCCACATCCCATAAGTTTCTGTATGTTGTGTTTTCATTTTCACTTGTCTCAAGATACTTTCTGATTCCTCTTTTGATTTCTTCTTTGACTCAGTGATTTTCAGGGCTATGTTGCTTAATGGATTTGTGGATTTGTGGATTTGATCGTTTCCCTCCTGTTCTTGACTTTTAGTTTCATCCATTATAGTCAGAAAAGATACTTGATATGATTTCAGTTTTCTTAATTTCCTGGGAAGCATTCCATGCATGCTTGAGAAGAATGTGAATTTTGATGTTGAATCTTGGTTTTCTTTAATGCAGTCAGCCACTTCTTTTGAAGAATTTAGTCTACTTATGCTTAAAGTACTTATTGATAGGTAAAGCCATTTAGTTCATTGTTTCATGACTCTTTTTTCCCCTGCTTCTTTTCTGCATCTGTGATTTATTTTTTTGTAGTTGTATATTTTAATTCCCTTTTCTTTGTATTTTTGTATCTACTAAAGGTTTTTTCTTTGTGGTTACTATGACGCTTACATAAGACATCTTATTGATATAATGGTCTATTTTAGCTGATAACAACTTCAATTGTATACAAAAACTATACACTTTTACTTCTCCTCACACTTTATGCTATTATTGTCACACTTTACATCTTTTTATGTTATATATCCATTAAAAAATTATAGCACTAGTTGTTTTCAGTATCATTGCTTTTTTAACTTTTATATCAGAAATAAAACCAGTACTATATTTGGGAATTCTGAATTTGACTGTATATTTAACTTTGCCAGTGAGTTTTATGGAGAAGGCAATGGTACCCCACTCCAGTACTCTTGCCTGGAAAATCCCATGGATGGAGGAGCCTGGTAGGCTGCAGTCCATGGGGTTGCGAAGAGTCAGACATGACTGAGCGACTATACTTTCACTTTCCACTTTCATGCATTGGAGAAGGAAATGGCCACCCACTCGTGTTCTTGCCTGGAGAATCCCAGGGATGGGGGAGCCTGGTGGGCTGCTGTCTGTGGGGTCACAAGGAGTTGGACACGACTGAAGCGACTTAGCAGCAGCAGCAGCAGTGAGTTTTATACGATCATATGTTTTCATGTTACTTAGTATCCTTTAGTTTCAACCTGAAGAGCTCCCTTTAGCGTTTCTTATAAGATAGGCCTAGTGGAGACGAACCCCCTTAATTTTTGTTTGCCAGAGAAAGTCTTTTATCTCTCCATCATTTCTGAAGGACAGTTTTGCCAGGTATAGTATTACTTGGCCATGGATTTTAGATGAGTGCCCAATTGAAGGACAAAGACCCTGGGAAGCTTGGCCAGAATAGACCCTCCATTTACATAAGTGCAGTAAAGGAATGAACACACATGGGACTCAACCAACTTGTGAAGGTCCAGCTCCAAAATTCAGGCCTCAGACATCAAGAGGCTTTCAGAGACCATCCCCAGACTGATGGCTCCTTTACTAGCATAAAGTCAGTGGCTTCTGACTCACTCCCTAAGGCAACGGGAGTGACAGGATTGGTAGAGAGTAGATTTTCACTGGGGGTTGTAAAAGCCACACTCCCTAATGAGAAACAACGAGGGACTAGATCCAGAAAACCAGCCCAGTTGGTAACACCCTTGTAAAAGAGACTGATAAATAAATAAGCAAGCCATCCAGCTTTTCTTCTCCTCAGCAAATGAGATGGAACAGCTGGCCTTGGAAAGAGGCCCTGTGCTTTGTTAACTGGAAACAGATTAGCAAACTCAATCGGCTGGCCGGTTTTTTTCAGGCTCGCGGCCTTGCAACTTTTGAAAAAGGGAATTTTTTTGTTAAAAGTTTCTCTAGCAAGGGCCAGGCAACAAATGCCACTAGCCTGGCCTGAATGTTTCATGCCAGTGGGTAGAAATACTTTGGAGGGGTGGGGGGATTCTCATCTTTAACTTTCCTGTGGGTCTTTGACAAAAACCTCAGGGAATTCTATGGAGTGCATGTTGTCAGTATTTTAATCAGCTTCAGCTGTCAAAACTCTTGTAACCCGCCTCTTCTATTTAAAATGTGTCTTCTAGGCATAAAATAATTAAAGGTGCAGGGCCATACAGCAGGCTCAGGGCCATAGCAATGTGACAGAACCCTATGGATGAAAGGTATTATTTCAGGAAGTTTTAAATATAAATTTTGTTTTGTCAGAAGGCTGCAGGGCACACATTTTCTATACTGTCAAGCTTGATAGTAACAATATTTATATTTCAAATAAAAAGATTAAATTGCAGTTTTATGTGTTTCTGCTTTTCGTCAAAATTTTTTTTTTACTAGTTCATAGTGCTGTGTTCTTGGTATGTCATCATCATACCTTTTGGTTTTTTTTGCTGACAATACTTTTATTTTATTGAAATATTTTGTCTTTCACTGTCAATCTCAGGATTGAAATAACGAAGGCAGACAGCTGTGCCACTCGGGTTTGGTTGTTTTACAAACGTCTTGTTTTACACCTTGTCAAAGGTCTAATGAAGGAAATGCAAAACAACACAACCAAACCGAATAACAGACGGGCTCAGACCAACATGTTTAGTGTGCATGATGGAGAGAGCTCAGGGTTCTTCACCTGGAGTCATGTGTGCGCCCTTTCATCTCAGGCATTTGCAAAGCAGAGCGAACAGACAAGGCCAGCGAGCCCTAGGAAGGAGCATTTGCCGTGCACACTGCGCAGGCTACTTTGTGTCAAGGCTTGTTAGCTGCTGCAGCTCAGGGTCTCCAAAGGGGCCAAGACAGCCCGTGAAGCCTTCTGAGCCACGGGAGCTGATGAGTTTCTGGTCGGGCTCGGTGTCAGCCCTTCATTATTGCACTTGACAGAGCTGTTTGGGGGCGATGTGCTCAATGCATGTCTGTCACACCCGTTGGACCCAGAAGCTTGACTGCGGCCAGGGGTTCTGGGCTTGCTTGTGTTGAAATGAAGGGAGAATCCTTGCTTTCTTTCGGATGGTGGCTGCGTCTTTCAGAATGGCCACGCCTTCTTCTCACGTAGTGCTCTTTGCTCTGCTGAGGGAGAGTCAGCTGGTTGACCAGCACTCTTCTCCCTCACCCTCACCCCCAGCCCATGGAGTCTGACCTTTCTCAAGTTGACTAGGTCCAAGGGTAGTACGTTCATCTCTGTGATCACAAATCACAGAGGAGCAGTAATTTCTCCTTGCCCAAGGCAGACATTACTAATCAATGTCAGCACTTTAACATTCAACCAGCTGTCTCTCAGGTTCCCTTGCAGCCCAGCGCTCTAGTCAGTCACAGCCAATCATCTTGGCCCCACCGGTTCCCTCTGCAGGACCCAGGGGGACCAGTCCAGGCACGTATGTCTCAAGCCACCTCAGGACTCAGGCAGCCCTGCTGCTTTAATGTTGCAGATCACAGCCTCAACCCAATCACATTTTAACAGTATTTCAGTTCACAAAGTCCTTTCATATCCTGATCCTACATGGCAGCTTAGAGTTTTCAAAAACTCCAAGTGAAAGCTGCTAAACAGACAGTCACTCCTACCGCATTCTGTTGGTGAAAGGGAGGGACAAGAGTGGCCCAGATTCCACATGGGAGGCGACTAGAATCTCAGCACACACACACACTGGTAGGGAAGGAGCGTTGGAGGCTGTCTTTGGAATCTGGCTGTTACAAGACCACTCACCAATCCGGATTATGACCCTTGACTCATATGGAAGCATTTCCTATTAGATTAGTTCAAAAGTGACCTTTTAGCCTTTGTGTTGAAACTCAGACTCTTTAGCATTACTATCAAAACGTCTCCCTGTCTAGCCTCCATTTGCCCAGTGTCAAGCCGTGCTCTTTCAACATATGAAAGTATGTCTTTGAAGCACTTAGTTTCCTCCAGTTCCTAATCTTCCCTCACCCCCTGTGGTCACCTACTTATTCTTTAAGAGCCAGTTCTGATAACTCTTACTTTCTGCCCCTACCAGAGGCAGAATGACTTATTCCCTCCCTTGGGCTCTTATGGGACCGTGGAAGGGAAGAGAAGAGAAAAAGGGAGACAGAGGAAGTTATCTGCATGAATTGTGGGCAAGGGGGAAGGCCCTATAATTTAATGATTGCTGAAGCTAAGTCACTTCAGTCGTGTCCGACTCTGTGCGACCCCATAGACGGTGGCCCACCAGGCTCCCCCGTCTCTGGGATTCTCCAGGCAAGAACACTGGAGTGGATTGCCATTTCCTTCTCCAAATTTAATGATTAGATGAACATAAAGATTCTGAAAACTTTTCTTTTCCATTGTGTACACACACACACACACACACACACCACACAGACACTGAAGTTCAAAGGACAGAAGCTGAATCAGGGTTTTTTTCATATGTATAAACTACACAGATCTGGAAGCCTATTGATAATATCACCCCATGTAAGTTTATGCCAGCATTTCCCAGACTACAAAACCCTGTGTGTCACATGCGTGTCACATGTCACCTTCTACATGGAAAGGAAGCTAAAGTATTGGTTACGTCTGAGTCAGTCATTGTACCAGGCAAGTTTGACATCTGTCTCGTTTTATCTTTACATCTTACAGTCTTCAGTGGCAAAGAATAGCTTAAGCAAAAGTAAAAGCATGATAAGAAGAAAGATACAAAGAAAGATACAAAGACAGAAGCCAAGGAGAGGAAGGGTAAGCAAGCCTCACTGGGCACAGGGACTAGGACCAGAATATTGTCGTGGAAGCAAGAAGTCCCCTCTTCCAGGGTTGTATCAGCTTCTGTGCCTGGTTCCATACAGATGTCTCCCCTCTTTCTCTCTCCCTCTCTGCCTTTCATTTGTTGCAAACCAGGTTTCTTCAGCTCCACTGCATGTGGTCCAAACATGGCTAACGCCATGGAAAACTTAATATTCTCCAGTGCCTCAACGTAAGACTCAGGGTTTCTATGTTTTTTTTTTTTTTTCATAAATATATATACATGCATTCACTGAATGTATGTATGTGACTGCATGTCTGTTAGTGTGTATGGCTTTTTAAAAACTGAACTTGACTTACCATGCTGTGTTAGTTTCAGGTATACAGCAGAGCGATTCAGTTACACCTACAAATACATCTATTTTTTTCAGGTTCTTTTCCCTTATAGGTTATTATGAAATATCTATCTTTATTTCATATTCCCAAACAGGAGAGCCTGACTGGTCCAGCTGGCCACACAACTTTTTCCCAGGACAAATGGCCATGTTTGTTCCAAGGGGATATGCCCACAGTGACAGGTCCTGGGGCCCTCACTTGCCACCGAGTGGTTTTAGAGGCTCCTTCGTGTATAAGTGTGTCATGAGAGAGGATGTTTTCAGATGAAGGGTCATGGGATGGCTGGGAGGAGGTCTGAAGATGCTTACTTGTCATTCTTAATCTATAGACAAGAAAACGGCATTTCAGAGACTTTGCTTTTGAAGAAACACCCTTTGTCGGACTTTACTTCAGCCCAACTTCTGCACGATCTGGTCACTATTTACAAATACCAGGCTTTTTGTTCTTTTTCTTTGTTGACTCACAGAGTGGACCATCATTATGACACAGACCATTTACGATTGGGTCGACGAATCAGCGGCATGCCCAGTATACAACATAAAAGACACTCCTTAAAACTCCTGGAGGGGACATCATGAACCTGTGGTTTCACAATCAGGAATTCATAAGGATAGAAGTCACTAGAAAAAAATGATATTTTTTTCAAATAGGTGATTAATAGACTGAAATTACTGGCAAAGGAGGGTTATCAAGAGCCAAAGGAGTCATTCTTAAGCTTAAGTAATAATGTGTCACAGGGCGGTTTTCTGAGTTTTATTCCATTTAAAAAAGTCTGACAGAGCCTATTCTAGTTCACCTCCATCTGTCAAATACCTTTTAAGGCTTCATTGAGACACTTAAGTAGTCTCTGTTGTAAAGAAAAAAAAATGAAAAAAAAAAAAAAACACAAAGCAAAATCAATATTCTAACATTGTCAAAGCATGGAGTGGGGATTTGTAGGGATTTACCTTGTGGCTCTAACTCATTTTCCCAAGAAATATGTAAGAGGACTCACCCAAACACAGAGAAGATAGAACTCTTTGGAAAGCTGTAACCAAGATGTTTAAAAGGGACAGAAAAATAAATGTACTGTTGCTTCTAGAGGGTTTCCCAGATGGCGCTAGTGGTAAAGAACCTGCCTGCCAAGCAGCTTACCTAGGAGACACACGGGTTTGATCCCTGGGTCGGGAAGATCCCCTGGAGGAGGAAATGGCAACCCACTCCAGGATTCCTACCTGGAGAACCCCATGGATGAAAGAGCCTGGAGGGCTACAGTCCACAGGGCCGCAAAGAGTCGAACACGACTGAAGTGACTTAGCACGCATGCATTGCTTCCAGGAAGCAAGTTAATGTAGGTGATTGCTCATCAACTACCTACAGAAAGCCTAGTCAGAATATTTATCTAATTCCACATTATCCCTAAGTCAGCTTCTCGGTACCTGCCAAGAAGGGCGGACATTCTGAGTTAGATGCTTCCTGAGTTTAAAAAAAAAAAAAAAAAATTAAATGGCACAAGCTCGAGAAAAGAGGCAGTGTTCTATCTAGCATTAGCATCATCCTTCAAGGAGGAATTTATTTGCTAGAGGTTCTTAGCAATAGGATGTGGGGAATTATCATAGAAAGTGGAGACTTTTGGGGGAGAAGAGAAGCAACAGGGAAGAAAGAGGAGGGGAGAAATGGGCTTCTACCCAGCTCTGCCATGGAGCATTATTGACAATACCAGCAAATGAATCCGGAAGCTCACAGCTTTGATGATAAAGAAGCTGTCACTTTCCTTGCTGAGATTGACATGCCTCATGCCATCAGGATAACTGATGTCTGTTCAATAATACCCAGATCTGTCCCAGAAGTTGTGCGGGAACATCTGATGGTTCTATCAGATTTCAGAGTGAGATGCTGAGGGGAAGAGTGTCCAGATGGACACAGATGTTCTCAGACAAAATAAGATTTTTTAAGAAATTATTCAAAGCTGTTTAACAGATGTCACATTCAACAAAGGATTGGTTCAGAGTTCACATGCTGGTTCTGAAGAAAGGGCTGGGCTGGGCTGGGCTGGGCTGGGCAGGGCAGGGCACTGGGGCCATAAGAGTCACTTGCCCAAGGCCTGGCTTAAGTCTGTGGGCGGCCAACATGGCTCCCTCCAGGGGAAGCCTGCCTCGCCCCCTGAACCATCGGAGAATGCTTGTTCAGCATGAGGTTTGGTCTCCTTTTAGCTTCAGTCATCAAGTCACCTCGGAGGAGACTGAACACCCAAAGGACCAGATCTTTCCCCAGTCTGAAGTTTCTCCTTTCCTGATTTCTGACCTTAAAGATGAATGCAGCAGGTGAGAAGCATACCGGGTGGCCCAGAAAACAGTATTGCAAGAGATTTTCCTGTGGATGCTTGAGCGAAGGCTGTGGAGTTGCTGGTGAGGGCCCTGACGATGGCACAGCCATGGGGGGACCAGCAGAGTAAGGCCCGTGGGCCACAGTTGCCCTGCCACCTGTTCTGTAAATGAATTTATATACAGCCTTAAAAAAAAAAAAAGGACATCCTTCAGTCTGCAACAGCATGGATGAACCTAGAGGACATCTAAGGGAATTAAGCTGGACACAGAAAGACAAATATTGTATGACCTCACTTATCTGTGGAATCTAAAACAGTCACACCCATAGCATCAGAGAGCAGAAGGGTGGCTGCCTTGGGCCGCAGGATGGGAGAAAACAGGGGCATCATGTTGGTCAAAGAGCTCAGGCCTTTGGTCATAAGATGGATAAGTTCTGGGGATCTCATGTACAGCATGGAGACTATACTATTATACTTTATTAGTGTGTTGTCTTTTCATACTGTAAAAAGCGCACCAAAGAATTGATGCTTTTGAACTGTGGTGTTGAAGAAGACTTTTGAGAGTCCCTTGGACTGCAACGAGTTCCAACCAGTCCATCCTAAAGGAAATCAGTCCTGAATATTCATTGGAAGGAGTGATGCTGAAGCTGAAGCTCCAATAATTTGGCCACCTGATGTGAAGAACTGACTTATTGGAAAAGACCCTGATGCTAGGAAAGATTGAAGGCAGGAGGAGAAGGGGATGACAGAGGATGAGATGGTTGGATGGCATCACCGACTCGATGGACATGAGTTTGAATAAACTCCGGGAGTTGGTGATGGACAGGGAAGCCTGGCATGCTGCAGTCCATGGGGTTGCAAAGAGTCAGACATGACTGACTGATTGAACTGAACTAACTGAAGTGTGTTGTCTACTTGGAATTTGCCAATAGAATAAGTCTTAAGTGTTCTCATCATAAATAGGAAAAGGTAACTATGGGAGGCGAGGTGATAGGTATATTAATTAGCTTGACTGTGGTAACCATTTCACAGTGTGTGATATAGAGAGTCATCACTTGGTATACCTTGAATATGTTGAACAACATGGGTTTGTGCACGTCCTTTTAGACTATTTTCAATAAATACGTACAGTACTGCATGATCTTGGTATAATCACTGGTAACCGGTATTATCGTGACCTCGTGCTCAGACTCTTGACACATTTTGGCCTCCCTCATCCCCAAAAGAAATCATTTGAGCTTCCGTTCTTGTTCCTTTATATGCTAAGGGCACAGAAGTGGCCTCAACAGCGGATAAGGTTTATTTGACAAAGCAATCTTCTCCCCTAAAAGGCCCAGTCAGCCCCATGAGGCCAAAGCCCTCAAGGTGAATCGATCCCTGTGGAGTGGATGGCAGGGTCTGTTACATCAACATCAGCTTTCTTGGATCCACAGAGGGGAAATCCGCTCCTCGCACACTCTCTGAGGGCTCTCCTTTCAGAGGAAAGGGCTTTCAATCCAGGCCAGAACGGGCTCTCAAGCCAGGAGTCAGGGAAGCTCCCCAACAGAGGAGTCAGGGTGCTGTGGATGTTGTCTGTGGATATGTATGCAATGCACCCCCTCCTAAGAGAAAGCTCATTTCATCAGGTTTTCTATTTATCATCATATTTCCATCATCTTGAAGTAGTGTACACACCTCAGGGGAAAGGTACTCCATCCGCAGCATCAAAGGTAAACTGAGTTCATCTAAGGAAATTGCCCCTCCTACCAGTGGTCATTCCACGAAGAGCAGAGTAACCCCCTGAGCCAATGGGGTACATCAAGCAGTGTTCTGGGGGTGTCCTCACTCTTCTGGGGGGACTTTCTTGACCCGTGCTGTACAAGAATATGGTCTAACCACAAGTGGCCACTTGACGTGGGGTGAGTCCAAATAGACCTCAGATCTCAAAGACTTGGTATGAAAAAAGAAGGCAGACACTTTCATTAATACTTTTTACCATTGATTTTATGTTAAAATCCGAGTCTTTTGCATACACTGGGTTAAGAAAATCTATTTTGGTAAATTTAATTACACCTGCTTCTTTTCATTCTTTAAAATGTGAGCACTAAACAATGGATCATTAGTATTAATAGCGAGAGGACCACCCGTTAGCGAGGTGTTGTCTGGCTCCAGTATGTGGCTTGCATTCTCCTGAGCAGAGCTGTTTGAAAATCGGAGTGTGGTTGTGTGCAGATAGAGGCCGGGAACTGCTGCAGCCTCCGGGCAAAGCCGACCCGGAGAGAGGGGCGGAGTGATGGCCCGGGGCCAGGGCATGACGTTCAAAGGACCTCTGCGTTTCCAGTCATGCCATCCAGCGGGCATCGGTTCGGTTCACGAGACGTTGAGTTAGGGCTTACCCTCCCTTGCTGTGGAAAGTTTTTCAACTGCACGTGGCCAAAAGCAAAGCCTGGGATCTTCCAAGTCTTGTGGCCAGCGTCTGAAGGACCTGGTCTGGCAGCATGGATGGAGCCTCTCAAAGTTGGGATTCTAGAAGGCTGAACTATCCATGATGCTTTACAGCTGGGAGCCCACCTGTGAAATAAGGTCCTGAAAGGAGACCATGGGGACAACACAGAGCCTGGGCCTTCTGGCCTGCCGACAACAGCAACGTCGGACACCTCCGCACCAGTGCTGGAAGGAGAGGATGGAGCTCCCTCAACCCGAGCAGCAGGCTGACTGTGCTGGGAGTGGCCTTGTGCCCCTCCAAGGGGCTCTCCACTCTCCTATCCCCAGCCCCCTGCTCTGGAGAGCAGGATTTACGACAAAATCCTTTACTGTCTGTCTCAGTAGGGTTTAGGCCGTGGGGAGCACCAGCAAGAGAGGAGAAGAGGGCGGAGCGCGTGTTCGGGGTCTTTGCTCTCCTGACGCCTCCCTGAAGGTTGTCGTGAGCTGGCGGCACGCCTCAGCTGCAGACCCCAGCTCCCGGTCCTCTTGATCCAGGTGCCACATCTCTCCGCTCTTCCCTCGTCCTGTCGGGTCTAGCAGTCCTCACGGTGCCCTCTTGCTAATAGCCCCGAGCTCCTAAACCCTGCGCTTGCCTATAGCCTGCCCACGCCTTCGAGTCTCTTCCAGTGATCCGCATTCGCTGTTATCTCTTTCTCTTTCACGACTCTGATACAATGGTGCCTCCAACTCTCCTGTGGTGTTCCTTTGGCCAGGTTGTGGGACAAGGTTACCAAGGTCACCGGCGTGCATATTTCAATATGGAGGCTGTCCTGTGGTCGGAGTGGGGATGGTACAGGTGCATTAGGACAGGAAGGTGAAGGGAGCGGGCTCAAGGAATGGCCCACATGGGCGGGTGAGGGTGATGGACCCTCCCGGGGGATGGCGACTTGGTTTCGGAAGGTCGGCATGGAAAGCTAGGGAGTGCAGGGCGGCATGTCCTGGTCTTCACTCTTGACTTGTGACCTACAAAGCTGCAAATCTCACCCTTGTTTGGGATTTTCATGGTGCTGCAAAGTGTATCTAGAGCCCTGCTCCAAAGACCCCGCATACATGGAGACTTCATACTGAAGGACGTTCCTGGCAATGCCACAAAGACCGGGTTTATGGAGTTATCAAGCATGTACTATCTGTGACATGGGTGGGCGTCCAGGTAACATGTTCTAGTTCTACCTCAAGCAAAACCGGAAGGCTAAAGAAATTTGATTTAGACATTCCTACCTCTGTCCCTATCAACTCTGCTATTTTTCTTCCTTCTTTCTCTTGTTAACTTTCCTGATCCTTGGGGTTCGTTGGCTCAATATCTTTTTAAAAAATCAGTCATTCCTTTATAAAGTATTCAAAGGCTTTTGCCAAATTATTATAACCAATATTGATTTATTTAAAATGCCCTGAACTGATTTGACTCACTTTTTTTTAACTTTACCTTAAGTATTGATATGTGTGAAACCACATATTTGGTAACTGAGTTATAATATTCTTTTTACATACACATACAGATACATAATAATAGTAATACGAAAATTCATGTGCCAACTAAGCCATCCAGCTACCACTTGATCAGTACAAGAAAAGTGAAATTGTCAGACAGATTCTGAAATAGTGCTCTCTAGCAGAACCCTGTGCAGTGAAGCAAATGTCTGTGTCTGCCCTGTCCTGTACACAGCTGCTAGCCATTTGTCCTGTTGAGTACCTGAGACATAGCAAGTTCAACTGTGAAACCAAATATTTAGTTTAATGTAAATATTATTTAATTTAGTTTAATGTAAATATTCCTTGGACTGCAAGGAGATCCAACCAGTCCATCCTAAAGAAAATCAGTCCTGAATATTCCTTGGAAGGACTGATGTTGAAGCTGAACCTCTAATACTTTGGCGACCTGATGTGAAGAACTGACTCATTTGAAAAGACCCTGATGCTGGGAAAGATTGAAGGTGGGAGGAGAAGGGGATGACAGAGGATGAGATGGTTGGATGGCATCACCAACTCAATGGGCATGAGTTTGAGTAAACTCCGGGAGTTGGTGATGGACAGGGAGGCCTGGTGTGCTGCAGTCCATGGGGTCACAAAGAGTCGGACACGACTGAGTGACTGAACTGAAATGAATTTTAATTAATGTTAAGTTTAAATTTGAAGAGCCACATGTGGTCCTTGGCTTCCATACTGGACAGCACAGCTCTGGGGTATCTACAGTTAGAAATAACTCATAGCAGAAGGGAAGAACCTTGTGCCAGATACTGTAGAAGCAATTTACATCTCTTCTTTTTTATGTATTCTGAAGGACGCTGTGAGGGATGTACTGCCTCATTCTTGCGGCAGACACAGGTCAAAGACGGGAGGATTTTCTGTTGCACCCTTAAATGTACAATGGACCCATCCTCTGTTATTTACAGAGAGGGAGAGAGAGATTGTCAGTGAGCAAATTGTCATCCAGTCCCACCACATTCAAGATTTAAAAGGTTGACATTTCCTTTTTTCCTTCTCTCCCTTTTTTTTAAACGCCCAACCCTCCTCGTTAACCAGATATCTTTATTCTCTAAATATTTACCACCCAAATGAAATTTACAGTTTAATTTGCTGTATAAAATCATTTATTGACTGATAAACCTCATTACTAAGCTCCAGCACAGCCCCTGGTACTCCCGACAGTTTTAATTCTTGTAGCAGCAGGCTACTGCGAGAGAAAAACAATCCTGTCAAATTAACGACAGGGGTCTAAATTATTCAAATACACTAAATCCATGCAGAACCGTTCCCCTGCTCATAATTTTTCTTTCAGAGCCAACAATTAACCGGCAATATTCTAACTTAAACACTGACAGCCATTCTAAAAGAATTCTGGGAACAGGGAGCATTCTACCTCCCTACGTGTCCTTCTGCTCCTGGGGGCACCAGGGGAGTGACCTCTGCAGGGATTCCCGCAGAAAGGGAAGGTTTTCCTCCTCCTCCCAAACAGCTCACCTGTTTGGATCATCACTCTCTGTGTGTCTCTCTCACACCCCCAGGTCAGAGATGGCGTTTTGGATGTCAAGGTGCGTATGTTTCTAGCATTTATACCAAATGAGCATCAGCCTGCAATTAGTTAATTGCACATGTACATTTCTGCCTGTGGGGGGAAAAGTGCCTCCAGTTTTCTACCTGCAAATGCAACCAAACTAATTATTGAGCTGCTGATTCAGAAGGCAGACCCATCTAATTGAGCCTATAAAACAGGGGGGAAAAAAGAAAGAAAAAAGACCTAAAAATGGTATTAGCTTCAGAACAACAAATAGCAAGAACCTTTCTCACATTTGAGAAGGAAAATCTTTCCCACTACATTGGACCTCAGTCTGGATCTGCAGAATGAATGGCCTTGGGTGTTAGTATCCTTTAAAAAAAAAAAAATTCCTATAGCTTGGGTCCCCTAAGAGTGATGGATCCCTGGGCATGACACCCAATGTCAAAGTTCTTAAACAGAAAAAAAATTAAATGTTGATCGTGACAGTTCATGCATGCATGCATTCGTTCTTTTATCAAATATTTATCGAGTGTCAACTATCTGCCAAGCTCGTGGTACCTGGGAAGCATCGTGGTACTAGATGTGGAATGAGAAGCCAAAGAATGACATTTAGTTGAAAATGATGCCTAGTCCCTGCCCTTTACTTCAGGGTTGATCACAATGTATGAATCAGAAAAATCTCAGAGGTTTGTTAAACATGCAGATTAATTGGCCTCACCTGACACAGAATAAATCAGAATCCCTGAAGTAAAGCCTGGGAATCTGCATTCTAATGCACTTTCCCTGGCGATTCTTAAACACATTGAAGTCTGAGAGCATTGGCTTTGAGCTTGCCGGATGGAAGACTTGACTTAACTTGAAAGCATCAGGCAACAATGGGTAACCATAAAAGAATACCAGCATCAATATACAAATAAGTAACCCAGGAAATACTACTGGGAACATACCCAGGGTCCAGCATAAAGAAGTGGGGAAGGTCCAGCATGAAGAGGCAGTTTGCACAAGTCCGAGGTCACCTCTGTTATTTTAAACAACAGCTGTACTATCCATGGTGTTCATAGGAACTTGTGTTTTTGTGTGTGTGTGTTTGTTTTACTTGGTAGCTTTGTTTACCTTATTAAACTTTTTAAATTTTAGAGTTGCAAGTTACAGAAAAATCACAAGGAGAGTAGAGTATCCATGTGCCTCACACGCACTTCCCCCATCATTAGCATCTGATGTTAGCGTGGTACGTCTGTCACCATTCGTGAATGAGTATTGACGCGCCATTATTCACTGCGCTCCATACTTCAGTTTCCTTAGTTTTGAACCTAACATGCTTTTGTCATATAGGATGCCATGGTACATCTAATAGTCATGTCTCCTTAGGCTCCTCTTGGCTGTGACAGTTTCTCAGACTCCTTGTTTTCAATGACCTTGGCTGTTTTGAGCTGTACTGTTCAGGTATTTTGTGGTATGACCTTCAGTTGGCACTTGGTTGATTATTTCCCCTCATAATTAGGGAGAGGTTATGGGTTTGGGGGGAGGATGAGCTGAGAGGTAAGGTGCAATTTTCATCACATCACATCAAAAGTATTTGAGATCAACATGAGTTGGAAGGACTGATGCTGAAGCTGAAACTCCAGTACTTTGGCCACCTCCTGCGAAGAGTTGACTCATTGGAAGAGACTCTGATGCTGGGAGGGATTGGGGGCAGGAGGAGAAGGGGACGACAGAGGGTGAGAGGGCTGGATGGCATCACCGACTCGATGGACGTGAGTCTGAGTGAACTCCGGGAGTTGGTGATGGACAGGGAGGCCTGGCGTGCTGCGATTCATGGGGTCGCAAAGAGTCGGACACGACTGAGCGACTGAACTGAACTGAAACTGACCTGACTTATTTCTGTTGATGTTGACCTTAATCACCTGGCCGAGTATGTTACACTGCCCCACTGTACAATTACTGTTCCTTTCCCTCCTGGTACTGTACTCCTTAAAAGGAACTTTCTATGTGCAGCCCAAACTTAAGTGGGGGAAAATATGTCCCACCTCCTTGGGCATGGAGTGAATTATTTGGAACCCTCCCCTTTGGGAGATTTGTACGTTCTCCTCTGTTTATTTACCCAGCGATGTGTTGAATCAGTATAAGCTTAATGGACATTGGTGTGATGCTTTGTATTTTAGCACAATGGTCTGTTCTTAATTTTTCTTGCTGAGAATTGTTCCAGCTGTAGTCACTGGGAGCTCTTTCACTTGACTCCTATCTTCCTCTGACGTGCTCACACAGTTTTGTCTTTTGAGAACTTCTTAATTCCTGGCACTAGAAGATCATCCTGATCTAGCCCTAGAATCAGCCATTTCTTCACGGAGCCTTGGTTTCTTTTATTGGAGAATGGTATTTAGAAGCCAAAATCTGGGTGTTGCATGTGCTTATTTTTATTGGGATGTTGTTGCTTCTAAACGCTCCCAGAACAAGGACAGAACTAAGAAATAAATGTGTGTATTAACATATATCTGTACATACGTTATATCTCTATGTAACATCTGTGGGTATCCAGCATTCATTCATTTATCCATTTATATCTATATTAAACTACCCATGAGGTCATGCTAACGTCTCTAGCTCTAATCCGTGACCACCTTGGTCATTCTAGCCCCCTTCTCTTGTTTCTCTATAACCACCCACAGCAACAGGGAGAAGCCCGGCTCTCATCATCTGCCACCCATTTACTTGTTCAGCCTCAGCAACCTGCCTTTTTCTGTAATGTCCATTTACAACCAAAGCCATGTCTGTTGACTGACTGCAACACACTTTGAGATCCTCTGGCTTAAAGGTATCTTGTCACTACCCTAGAGACACAGTGAGTGCCCTGAGCCACTTCTCCTTGTTGTGGCTTATCCTTCCAGGTCATGGCTCAGCTTCCGCTGGCCACACCACCCCAAAGTTTGCCCAAGGTCTGTAACAGCTGCCACTGCCTTTCTGGGCCACAGTGGTTACTGGCATGCATTCAAGGAGCATTTGCTGAGAACACATACGCCATGCCTAGATCTGTAAAGATGCTAAATTTAAGGGTGTGGATATTAATATAACAGAGTCCTGTCTCCAGTAGCTTTGTTTTCAACTGGGAACGGACCCTTGTTGCTATCTTGCTCTTGTCAGTTTACTTATCTAAGTGCCACCGTACAAGGAAGCATGGAAGGCCACAGGACCTCTAGGGGAAAGCACCTCCACATAGTCTGGAACATTCAGGAAAGCTTCTCAGAGGTGACTCTTTAGCTGAGTCCTCAAGAACCGATGATTACTTTCAATATGTATCTGCTGAGCACCCTAATATAGGCTGGGTGTTGAGAGTACAATGGAGGGGGACAATCCAGATAAGGTCACTGGTCTCCTGGAGACCCCAGTTAAGCAGGGCTTCAGGCACTTAGTACCATAAGTGGTCATTAACCAGGCGGGGCTGGGGTGTTGCAGTCCTGAAATTTCACCAGCAAAATGTTTCTCTATTCTCACCTCTCTTTATCCATCAAGCCCCACTGGGAGGAAGCTCTACAAAGATTCCAAAGCCCCTGCTTACAGGGGAACCGTGTACTAATTCCTGTGCACGAGGGAGAGGGGAGGGAAGCTGGGTGCCAAGTGGGACAACATCCATTTGATCCTTTTTATATGTAAATGTGACTTTAAATAATATTTTGTAATGACCTGCATTTCTGTTAGGAAATATCTCTTGATGATTTTTTTTTCCCCTGCAATTATGACAATCTAGTGATCTTGTTAATTAATGCCAAAGAAGGCTTTTCAGCACCTCATTAGAGGTTTTCCCTTTCAGGACACCGAGTTCTCGTGCACAGCCGGGGCAGAGTCATTTTCTTGTGGGTGGAAATGCATCTTTTGATCCCCACATCTTCCTTTTCTTCTCCTTTGCTTTCTTATTACAATTCATTTCTTTTCATTCTATGCCCTCTCTTCTTCTTTTTCTTTACTTTAATTCCAAAACACTGTCACTTCTTGCTGCTCTGAAACATTGTTTTAAATGGTTCAGCCGTCATCAGTGTGTTCCCTTAGAGGCCCTCTTTCTCCTGGAAGAATTGTTTCGTTTGCTATTTAATTCAATGCTTCCCATTCAGTGACTTTTGGCTGAGAGTTTTCTGGGTTCCATGTTTCCTTGTAGATATCAGGGAAATAGTTGTGAACCAGAGAGTGTCCTGACTGCAAGGCACTTAGTTCTGTTCCATAAAAAATAGCTAACACATGAATGGATGAATGAACGAAGGGTTCTGTGGTCCAATAAATTTTATTAATCCTACTCCAGGGGTTGGAACATTATGGCCTGCCCTTTGCTTGTCTTTATAAATAAAGTTTTATTGGAACACCCATTGCATATTGTCCATGGTTTGGCAGCAGCTTTGCTTCCACAACAGCAAAATTAATTTGTTGTAGTGGAGACAGTTTGACCCACAGGGCCTAAAATATTTACCATCTGGCCCTTGACAGAAAAAAAGTTTGCTGACCCCTGCTCTGTCCCATAATTGGAGAGTCTGAATGCCTGTGAAAAATTTAAAAGTCTGAACAATTCTGCAGTCAGAAAATGTATTAATTTTCTTCAACCCATTTTCCCCCAAACATATTTGATCATAGAACCCTCTTCCAACCCACCCCTTCTCTATAAGTTGATTTATAGATATTCCCTGGGATGAAATGCTTGTCCTGAAGGTTGTCTTTTTCTGTCTGCCTGATTTCAGTTTGATCAGCACCCCAGTCTTCTGTGTTCTGGCGGCACTGTCGCCCAGACTGTCTGAATCCAGCAGTCTCTCAGCCTCTGTGAAAGTGTCCTCCACTCAGGCGTGGAGGGCGGGGAGCCTGCTTGGCTCCATTGAGACACTGTTTCTCTCTCCAGGAGCAATGGTGTGTGAAACCCAAGTCACCGCTGATGGCAAAACAGGTTAGACTGGTTTCCTATCCTGGGGGTTTTCACTCTTGCCTCATCTAAGGTGTCTCCAAGAAAACTCTGATTTGTGGTTCATTTTTTCTGAGGCATTGTTGAAGCTCAGATTAGACTGGGATGCCTTGAAGATCAACCAGACCTGAAGGAAAAAGGTCATGGTGGTGTTGAGAAGTCCCAGCAAGTAAAATTTCCCCCTAAGGTCCAGAGAGAACCTGGAAGTGTTATGGTAAGGGAGACATCCTTCCTTTCCCTGGGACACAGGGAGGTGGTTTTTGGAAGAAAAGACTCAGGTGATTACAGCTTGACCTTTGGACAGTGCTCTGAAAGTAGAAATGGACATCTGTGTTACCTTTCCAGTTCCACTAGCTCTTTCTCATAAATGAGGCCTGAAGAAGGGAACAGAACGTTAGGAACCACAGGGAGGGTGTCAGGGCAGGTATCTCTTCAGGGGGTTGGGTCCCGGGGGCGTGGAGTCAGTAGGTAGATGCCAGAGCTATAAGGAAAGGCCTGCGAGGGACTGAATTCTGCCAACAACTTGCATGAGCCTGGAAGCATTTTCTTCCCCAGAGCCTTCAGATAAGATTTCCGCCTGGCTGACACTTTGATTCCAGTCTGTGAGATCACATCTTGGGTAGAGAGCTAGTCACACCAGGCTAGACTTCTGATCTGCAGAGCAGTGAGCTACTCAGTGTATTTTGTTGACTCTCCTAAGTTTGTGATCACTTGTTACACAGCAATAGGAAACTAACATAGTAAGCGAAGTATCAAATGGCTAAGGGTTTAATGAGGAGTGTTACAGGCACATAAGACTGTTTAATGCAGCATCCATCCCTTTGGTATGCTAGCACTTCCCCTTTCCTAATAATCCTGGCTCGACTCTAGGGTTCCTTGAAAATTTACTTTATGCCCCTACTCAACCCCAGGAGTTGATGCCAGACTCAGGCCCTGCTCACGATGGGTGTCCTACCTCCTGGCCACACTGGTAGGATCAGGGGTAAGTCTGTAACACAAGGAAGGCGACCGTGAATTACTGTAAAGACAGTCTTTTTGAGCTCTTGAGCCGTAAAGAGTATGTGAGCCTCTTTCCTGGCAGCTCGAGGAAGCTGGCCTAGTTTTGCTGTGGTCCAGTCACTAAGTTGTGTCCGACTCTTTGTGACCCCATGGACTGCAGTGTGCCAGGCTTCCCTGCCCTTCACTATCTCTCAGAGTTTGCTCAGATTCATGCCAGTTCGGTCGGTAATGCTATCTACTCATCTCATCTTCTGCCACCCTCTTCTCCTTTTGCCTTTAATCTTTCCCAGCATCAGGGTCTTTTCTAATGAGTCAGCTCTTCGCATCAGGTGGCCAAATTATTGGAGCTTCACCATCAGTCCTTCCAGTGAATATACAGGGTTGATTTCCTTTAGGACTGACTGGTTTGGTCTCCTTGTTGTCCAAGGGACTCTCCAGAGTCTTCTCCAGTACCGCAGTTCAAAAGCATCAATTCTTCAATGCTCAGCCTTCTTTATAGTCCAACTCTGACATCTGTACACGACTGCTGGAAAAACCACAGCTTTGACTGTATGCACCTTTGTCAGCATAGTGATGTCTCTGCCTGGGAAGGAAGCAAACACAGAGTAAAGAAGTTCAGAAACATTCACTCGGTTATAGGCAGTTCTGAGTGACTTTTATGGGACCCACAAGGGCAGATCCAGAAGGAATCTTACTCCAGGGGGAGAGAGGGAGGAGCTAAGTCAAATGCAGTTTTCTTCCCAGCTTCAGCCATCCAGTGAGTCACTTCCCCTCTTAGGGCACTGTGAGTAAAGTGTAGAAAGAGGAGAAAGTGACCCATTAACCAAATTCATTCCAACTGGAAGGAAATAGCAGGAGCTGAGAAGAAGCATTTCTTTCTAGTATAATCCTTGCACAAAGCTTGCGTCTTTCCCTGGATCATCAGCCCTGAGAGAGCGTCATCATTTGTGCCATGATGCGCCATCTGTCCATCCATTCCTCCTTGTCCCCAGCAGTGTCCACAGATCCTTTTGGAGTAGAGATGAAACCTGTGCGTGCTCTGACCACTTTCCCTTCCCTTTTACTTCTTTGCTGCCTGTAATTAACAAGATATATCTGGAGAGGGGGCAATATCCTTCCAACATGGAAAGTAACTCCTGCTCTTGGGCTTACAAGTGTCTTTAATCTGTGTACCACAGGCAGAAAAACTTAAATAGCCAGTTTCAGGTTTTATAAAGAAAGTAAAAATAAACCAGCCAGGGCAGGATATCTGCAATGCTGCATCCCAAATCCTCATGAGGTGCTAACGAGAAGGACAAGTGCTCAGAGCAGAAGTCCCCTGAAGCCCTGCAACTCAAAGTGTGGTCTGTGCACCAGCAGCACCCATCACCAGGAAGCTTGTTAGAAGTCTCCCCCCTACTTACCCGGAGTCAGATACAAAGCTCCAAGCAGGGGAGTGCATGAAGCAATCAAGGAACTTAATGTGGATCGTCTAATTGGAACATTTTCTGAACCTGACCTCACCCAGGGGTAAGACCACCTCCCGGGTCATCCCCAAGCTAAACTGTTAATGGGGGCTTTTGCACATAAGCATTTTTTTGAACCAAAACCTCCACACATAGGAAGAAGGTGCTCATCCATTGTTTTTCCAGGCTTAAATAAAATAAAAACAATAAAACAGAAATTCCTGGTACTAACCACCTGCTGAACTCAGATTCTGCCTATGAGGGAGACTATTCTTGCCTATGTTTGTCAGTGAAGAGCATATAGTAGAAATAATATTGGGATCATTACAGTTAAACCACATTTATCAATGACATATTGACTGATCTCAGTCATATTTAAGCAGAATAATGATGACAAAAAGAGGAAGGTGTTATTTATTTGTTTTTTCTATTAAGTCCAATTAGATAAGCTTGAAAGTAGAGAAAATAAAGCTGCTAAATTTACTCAAGTTGTCAAGGAGAACTAGCAATTAATTTAAACAACAAATTGAGCAGTGGCTTCCTCTTTGGTGCTGTTTGTTTAACTTTTGCTCTCATGTAATACATCGAATCTTTCTTAGGACGAAACTACTCTGCTCCTGGACTGAGGCACTGTCCTAAAACTTGTACTAGCTAATTATTTGGGAACGGTTCTGCATAGCATTCTCATTTGAAGTAAAACTTAAGACTAGAGTCTCATTTATTACAATGATTCCTTTACAGCAGGAATGAACATGGGATTTAAATACAGTTCTCTTCTAAAAGCCACACTACTTGCTCACACCCAGAAATGTTCACTGAATTTACTGAAATGTCAAAAACAAGACTTTTATGAAATCCTGTAGCTGTGTTTGACATGCCTCGGAAAATTCTCCAATAGAGAAGACAGAGGGCTCCAAGGCTACAATTTAACTCTTTTCTCCAAAGTTTAATTTCCATGACTTGATTTCATAAAAAGCAATTTCACCATGGTTTTTAGGTGGTCTTAATTGAAAGGAGAAATTCTCCCCCTGAGAGAGTTTCCCTCAATAGCTGTTTCTGACACTGCTATGTCTTGCTCTTGGCCAGAAGCCACAGAAGAGGGTCCCCCTCATGTTAGATCATTAATTTGTTCTTCTACACACACACACACACACACACACACACACACACACACACACAGGTCTGCACACACTCAGCTGAGAGCCAAGGCGATTATGCACTGAAGTCAAGCAAAAAGCGGTGCTTGTGCTCTAGTGAGCCACAGTTTCAGCTGAGAGTGGCGTTGACTTGACTTGTCCAGATAATTGCTTCAAGTCCTCCATGTCCCTCCTACAGAATGTGCAGTTCCTTAAGAGAAGGTGTATTTGAGCGGGAGAGTGCCACCACCTTCTTAGAAAGAGACGGGGGATGAATACTGATGTCCTTTGTCCAAGTCAAATACAACTGTGTTAGTTTGGGATCCCCCAGAAGCTGACCCTTTGACAAAAACCCAAATGAAATGGTTTATTCTGGAAGTGATTCCAGGAAACATTGGTAGAGGGATGGGAAAGTAAGACCGCAAAGTAAGAGTAATCAAATAATGAGCTCAGTCTTATGGGGGAGACCTGGGAACCAGCGTAGAACTCTGCTTAGACGCCCACCTGAGGGGCCATACTGACTCCCAACGGTCATTGTAGAGGGTCTACACTGAGGGCCTTAATTCTTTGGCCCTTGGGACAGAATTGTCTCTGTCCTGCAGGGACAGCCCTAAGGCAGAGGTCCCCAACCTTTGGGATCTAATGCCTGATGATCTGAGGTAGAGTTGATAATTACTATTATTATTTTTATTTCTAATAATAGAAACAAAGTGCATGATAATGCACTTGAATCATCCTGAAACCATCCCCCCCCCACCCCAGATCCATGGAAAAATTGTCTTCCAATGGTCGTCTTGATGCCAGAAAGTTTGGGGATCGCGCTAAGGCAAAGAAAGCAAATGCTGGCCTGGGAGGTCTGGCTGGCAGGGGCTGTCGAGATGAATCCCAGAGGGAATGGATGGGGCACCAACTCTACCTCCAGACTTCCCCAAGCCAAAAGACCTCAAACTTTGTCATTCCAGATCTGAATCCACCTTACTTCCGTTCTCTGCTCTCAGAAAAAAATCTACACGTTTGGACGTGAACTCGAGAGTGATCATCCTAGAGACAATATGTCACTGGCACTATACATAAGTTTTTAGCCTATTTGAAATCTGAAATGTTAGCTGTTTTTACTCTTGAATACCCTTTTATCTTAAAAACAAAACAAAAAATTTTGAAATGGAAAGACCCCACTGTACCTGATCTTTGCTACACTCTGAGTCGTATACGTTTCCGCAATCTTTGCCGCAAGGTCGTATAAATCTGCCCAGATTGTTTTCTTTGGTACACTGCAAACATAGCCAGGGTGAGCCAAATCAACAAGTATTTGTTTAACAGTTAATATGTATTATGATTTCCTAAGGTAAATACTTCTAAGCCACATACTGTGTCACTTGCTCTAAATCAGCTTTTCTTCTTTTCCTGCGGTATTATTTGCAAATACAGGCAGTAAAGAAACAGAAAGAGAGCTAACAACGGGTCTGTGGGATGAAAAGCTAATTTCTTTCTCAGAATTTTGGCTCAAGTAACATTCTTTGAAAACCCGAGTACACAGAACACAGGAATTGTCACTATAATTATTTACATAAAGAATTATGAAATTCTTCATTCTCTCAATTGCAACCTCCTTTAAGAATACTTAATAATATTAGACTTATCCAAATGTGATGTGATTCAGGGTAATCCTTTGGCTGTATAAACTGAAGTCCACACGTGCAGAAGGATTTTAAAGGGAGTAGCCCTTGTATATCATTCTTATTAACCAGGACATCATTTATTGCAGCGTTGAACCCCTCCTATAATACTTTGTGCTTGGAGAAACTTCACTAATCCCTCCGCATAGAGTGAGTTGTTTTTCCAATTCCCTTGCTACCTTGCATGGTGAATTTATCGGAGCAGGAATAGTTTCATTTATTTTTAAATTCTCTCTTTCCTGGAATAGTGACTAGGACTATGGATGATCAAAAAAGGCTAGCTGAGTTGGCTTGAGGGTGAACCTTCCTTATTCTGAAGAATATCTACCAAAAAATCTATATCAAATATTATATTTAGTGGTGACATATTTAAAGCTTTCCCTTGTGATGGGGACCCAAACAAGCATGCCCACTATTATCACTTCTGTTTAATGTCACATTGTATGCCCCAGCCAGTTCAGCAAGGGAAGGAAAAAAAAAGTTTTAAATATTAAAATGAGACAGAAAGAAATATAGCTATCATTAGGAGATAATATCATTGGAAAATAGAAATCGTAAAGAGTTTGTAAATAAACTGTAAGAACTAATAAGTGAATTTATCAAGGTTGCTTAATTTAAAGTCAATGTGCAAAAATCAGTTTTATTTCTACGTATGTGCAACAAATAATTAGAAAATAAAATGAGGGTAATTAGGATGCAATAGCAGTAGTGTCCTGTACATTATATACTTAGGAAAAAATCTAATGAAAGACGTGCAAGGCTTCTATCCAGAAAACTATAAACCATCACTGAAAGAAGTAAGGCTGTGGCCATGTCCTTCCCATGTTTGCCAAAGTACAGATCTTGTCCTAGGACTAAAACACATGGCTAACTGCATATATGGCTGTGAGCCTATGGAAGTCAAGTCCCCAGCATAGTATAGAAGGTCATCAAATGCTAGGTTCCTTTAGATTTCTGTGTGGCCATACCCAGCTGCCAGAGCTGAGCAAACCTAGGAGCTGTGGGCAGATTTGTCTCCATGCCTTAGCAGTTTTGTACACACAGGCATTTACTTGTGCCAGGGAAGGGAGCGGAAGCGACCAGGTTCTCAGGCCAGGTCGCCGGCTTCCTAGGTGAAGACCAGACTTCCCAAGAGAGCAAATACTGGAATGTGTCTTGACTCTATGGGAAAGGAAGTTCTTCCGTTCTTGGTTTCCTAATACTTGCACAGAGGCAGAAAAGTCTTTGGATGAGGTGAATAAAGGGGGACAGTGTACCTGTTTTCTCTCCTGACACTGGAGAAAAGGCAAGGGAGAGAAACAGATCACATGATGAGAGAAGAGAGAAGCACTGGAGATGGAATTTCTAGGGGAAGACTCACCAACTTGGATGAAATATTCTTTAGACTGCTTTTAAAGGACAGTATGGCACCATAGGAAATAATGGTCTTGGCAGTCAGAGGCTGTTCATGGGGTTCTCCTTACTGGTCCCATCACTTCATGGCAGATAGATGGGGAAACAGTGGAAACAGTGACAGACTTTATTTTGCGGGGCTCCAAAATCACTGCAGATGGTGACTGCAGCCATGAAATTAAAAGACGTTTGCTCCTTGGAAGAAAAGTTATGACCAACCTAGATAGGATATTAAAAAGCAGAGACATTCCTTTGCCAAAAAAGGTCTGTCTAGTCAAAGCTATGGTTTTCCCACTGGTCATGTATGGATGTGAGAGTTGGACTATAAAGGAAGCTGAGTGCTGAAGAATTGGTGCTTTTGAACTGTGGTGTTGGAGAAGACTCTTGAGAGTCCCTTGGACTGCAAAGAGATCCAACCAGTCCATCCTAAAGGAAATCAGGCCTAAATATTCATTGGAAGGACTGATGCTGAAGCTGAAACTCCAATTCTTTGGCCACTTGATGTGAAGAGCTGACTCATTGGAAAAGACCCTGAATCTGGGAAAGATTGAAGGCAGGAGGAGAAGGGGGTGGCAGAGGATGAGATGGTTGGATGGCATCACTGACTCAATGGACATGAGTCTGAGTGAACTCCGGGAGTTGGTGATGGACAGGGAGGCCTCGGGTGCTGCAGTCCATGGGGTCACAAAGAGTAGGACACGACTGAGCGACTGAGCTTAACTAAGTCCAGAAGCCCTGGATATGATTCCTACTTCCATGACTGATTAGTTATGTGGCTGTAGATATGTAATGGAATTGTATCTCAGTAAAAAATTAAAAATTAATAATAGCCACCAAGAACGTTTTGAGGATTAAATGAAATAATATTTGCAATACCCCTAAAACAGTTACAAACACTCTGTAAAGTACCTTCCTCTCTGTAAATTGCCCATATTCATCTTTTCATTTCCATTCCATGGCCTTGCATAGCTAAAATCTTATAGTTTTGGTCAGTATTTTGGTAATTTTGTTTAGAAATGGGGTATAAAATCCACGAAAGAAGACTCATTGAAGTTCTAACATTTTGTGTGTGTGTGTGTGTAATAAACTTGGGAGGTATTTTTGAGTTATTTAATAATTATGAGTCTAGTAGGGCAGGGGATAGTAGAATGAAGGGAAATGAATTTAATAATTTTTTTGAATTGTAGTGATTGTAAACACTCTTTTGATCTTAAAAACCAACGAAAAACGTAAGGGGAATGCGAATGGGATTACACACAAAGCCAAACACACATATATTTTAATGGATCCCTGATAAAGTGGAAAGTAGGGATTACTTTAACCTGATGGTGTTCAATACCTAAGTACGTTGTCTAGGTGAGTGTGGTAACTGTACTGCTGTTGTCAAGAAGCACCTGTCGCGTGTCTCCGTGCAGGTGAGGCACGGTTGAGAGCAGGGTTCTTGCTGTTGCCCTCTCGTCGGTCGTATTCTAGGTGGACGGCAATTGCAGATGCAGACTTATAAAGTGAGACTCAGTGATATGCCAGAGTTAGCTTGTACCAGCTCATCAAAGCAGATTGATCACATTTCTTTTTAACTCCGGGTTCGTTGTCATCAGTCACTTTAGTAGCTTGAAGTCTTGAGCCGTGCTGGAGTGTTTACATCAGTGTTTACATCACAGAAATTGGCAGGAGCCGCAGGTCATACTTACTCCACCCCAATCAAGGGTGGTCACTAAACATTTACTAACATACCACTGGACAGACAGATAGATAATGAAATGAAACAAAGTTCTAACAGCTTCCTTAAAAGGCTAAGAAACTCTGTATATGATATAGTAAAAGTTTTGTTTTTGTTTAAATTGGGAAACATGTACTTAAAGTTAGAGAAAAAAAAAAAATCTCAGTTTTAGAACTTACATGCTGAGTTCCAAAGGAGTGGAATGACCACCATCCAATTTAATTAAAAAAAGGAATTTCATTGCTCTTTGGATTCAGTGAAAGGGGGATTTTTTTAAAAATTGATTTTTGTTTTAAAGTTCAATAAAATTTTATTAATTTAATTAGTTCCTATCAATTTTTAAATAAGCAGTAGCTTAGATTAAATTTGCTCTCTCTTTCTCTTTCCTTATTTAACCCAAACTCCTCCGAGTGTATTATTGGGTCTGGTCTATCATTTTGCAGCTAGAGTGGTATTGGTGATTGTAAATCAAGTGAATATTTTGGATCAGGATCTTGAGATGTTGTTTCTATGAGGATTTTGAGGTGTTTCCATTAGGGTGTATGTTATGGAAAAACAGCATACGCATGAGGGGAAAAAATTTCTCTGGAAGCAGGAAAGGGCTTCTGTAGATGGTGGCCTAACCCTAAGACAATTGCACTGAGTGTCATCTTCAGAAAGGTGCCTTAAGAGTGGGCGTGGTACCAGTCGGCATCTGTAGGATGGTCTGGGCTCCCCTTCCAAGTGCCTGGGGGCCTGGGGGGAGCTGGAGGAGGAAGGGAACATTGTAGTGTGATCAGGAGAAGACCAGACTAGGAGAGGCAGGCCCACGCCTTGCTGTTCTCCTGAGGGAGCCTTGATAACTTCCGATCAGGATCGAAACCACAATCCAGAGGAACTAGGAAAGGAAATAAATAGGCAACGAGACTGGAGTTAACTTCTGAGGCATGAGGGTCCGAGTGTGAGAAAGCCTTTTCCCAAGTGTTTTCCTCCGTCCTCTCATTCCACATGATAATTTCCAAAAACAAGGGTCTGCAGTCGAATAATTTAGCAACTTAATGGCTTTATGCTCTACGCCTCGTGGAAATGCACAGTGGGTGCAGTCTGTTTAAAGCTTTGACAGGTCTTGTAGTTAATAAAGGCATTTAGGACTGCTTCACCAAGCACAGAACACATTTTAGCATCTTGACGTTCACTTTCCGAAGAACCATGTCCCATAGAAAATCAGTTTAAGATGTAGTATGGCAGAAAGGGCGTGGACTCCAGCCAGATATTCTCAGACCCAAATTCTGGAGAGAGGCTCGGTCGAGAGACGGAGGGAGCCCCAGACGCCTCACAGACCCTCACGCGGTGGGCTGAACTCTCCAGCGGGGTGGAAGGGTGGTTCAGAAAGCGGGGCTGATCTCACAGGGAAGTCAGCTGGGTTACTTGCTCTCTGCAAAGTTACCCGTCTGCAGTGAGGGAGTGAGAAGATGGAGACAAGTTTTCAGAGTCCATCAACCTGGCCTTGACTTCTGACTCTCCTACTTTCTTGGGCACACACTCGAGTTGATCATTTCATCATTTTGTGCCCCATCTTCCTCAAGAAGAACTTAACTTTGTCAGTGACAGGAGTTCAGGGGCTCATAAAATCAAATATGTGGTAGATAACGAACATGTACACAGGGTCAGGCTCCTGGTTTTGTTGAAGACCATATCCATCACTGAGCATCTTTCCTTTCAAGCAATCTGTAAGGAGAATGTTGTGTCTTCTGGAGGCTCCAAGATCCAGTGCCAGAGGATAAAATGAAACATTGTTTGTGCAAACCTTGGTGCAAACAGTAGGGCTCTGGCTGGCGGGGGCGGGGACACTTTACCTTGGGATGGTATTCAGGACCTCTTGGGTGATTTTCTTGGTGTTTCTCAGGGGGTGCAGTTCCCCCCACACTGTGTGTGTGTGGGGGGTACACCATAGGATTTGCATCAAGGGAGTCTTTTCTCAGCTCTCCGATCATTTTGAACACAACTCAGCGTTGGATGAGGTTCCTATATTCATTTCTGGAACATTTGCTGCACTAGGCCCTGTGCTAGCTGTTGGGATTGCTAAGATGAAAACGGGGTGACCCCCTCCCAGAAATTACTCACGGCCTGGTACGGGGGAGCAAATGTACATACCAACTGAACATTAAGCCACAAAGCAGTGAGTGCCCGGAGAATCTAGGAAATGCGCTTAGAATACTGTCTGAGCTCATGATAAGGGCTCAATACATCTTGATTACTGTTATGATCAATGTAATTATTATTATTAAACAGACAGGTTACAGGGAACATCAAGGAGTGGGAGGCAGGGGCCCGGGAGGCAGGGGTGCCTCATGTTGCCTGGGAGCTCAGAGAAACCTCACCGAGAGAGAAGGTAACAGTTGAGTCATGAAAGATGAGAGTGTGGCCAAGTTCAGGAGAGGGAATGTGTATCGCTCTGGTGAAAGAGACATGTGTATAGGCCCTGACCTGTAAACATGTATATCCAGGCCTGTTGCGATAACAGCAAGTATTCCAGCATGGCTCAGACAAGAGGCATGTGTGTGCACGTGTGCGTGTCTGCGTGTCAGTGTAGCAAGAGACACAATGGGCGGGTGAATGGATAAAAGTCAGCTTGAGAAGGTGCTCACTTTTCCTGTTGTCCAGTTTGGGATTAAGCCTGCTTGCAATAGGAACATGACTCTCTCTCTCTCTTCTTTTTTTTAAGAAATGTAAATTAAAATAATTTTTTAAAAAACCTCTTTGACCCCGATTTAGGAAGTCTATCCTCATGAAGCAGAATTGTCTATGTCAAAACATTAGAAGAAATGTGAGCAAAGAGGAATTGTGGAATACGTTTGAATATGTCCCCATGATTCCATCAGGTCACTATTGTTACTAAAGAACAGTATTAAATAGCTTGGGGAAATGCAGTGTAGCTTCAGGAGGAAAAGTCTACAAATAAAACTGACTGCAAAGAGAGAATGTTAACCCTATTCCCAATGTGCTTAGCTAGAAGACAAGAAGGCAGTGTCCTAAAAAAGGTTGAAGTCATTATCTGTGGATGGCAGGGTCATGGGAGAATTTTCTTTCCTTTTAGTTTAAAGTGTTTATGCCAATCAAGGGGGAAACGGGGATGGTATCTTGTGCCCCAGTGGAGAACCTGGGTAATCACTCTGCAGGTTAGCACCTCTCCAAAGCTGCTGGGTTGGTAACACGCCTTTGAGTCTCCGGGGCACTGTTCCGGTCCTCCGAGCTGACAGCAGAGCTCAAGGCTTGGTGAGCAAGTGAGCCAGGTGCCACCCCTCACAGCTGGGTGGTGGTGACAATAAAGCCAAGTCATCTCCAACAGAGGCTACTCGAGTACTCAAGGGGAGAGAGCAGGGTGGCCCCAGGGGCAGGGGAGGCATCGTAAAGGGTAAGGCGGCTTAGATGAGTAGAAGGAAGGAAACTTGACCCAAAGTCTCTAGCCCTTTCTAGCTCTTTAATGAGAAGCTTAACCCCTACTCTTGAAGATATGACCCCAGCTGGTGCCCTATGTAGGATGGCTCTCGGTAAGAAGTGTGCTAAACGGAGCCGATGAGTGGTTGGATCCATGCTCGTAATCGTAGAAGTAGTGACACAGGCGACCGACTGCTGAACGCCCGCGATATACTCTCCCTGCCTGGCTTCTTTATTAATAACTCACAGGCGTGCTGCTAAAAATTGCTGTTTGTACAGATCAGAAAACTGAGGCTTTGAAGAATCCCCCAGAGCAGTGCATAAGTGCTGGAGGTATAAATGCCGTCCAGGCCAAACCCTCTGAGGGGAAGCAGTGGAGGGTCTCCGCTGCATGAGTTTTCCTTTTGGAACTATCTTCCTTGCCCTTACCCACTCACTATCTCATGTGTCCTCGTCACACCTGGTGGGAGACTCAGGACCCGTGACGTTCAAGATGCATTGTCTGGCTGAGAGCAGCAAGGTACTGGATCCGTTCATTCAGTCAGCAAGCTGGTAAAGAATCGCCTGCAAGGCAGGAGACCCAGGTTCGATTCCTGGGTCAGGGAGATCCACTGGAGAGAGGATAGGCTACACACTGCAGTATTCTTGGGCTTCTCTGGTGGCTTAGCTGGTGAAGAATCTGCCTGCAATGCAGGAGACCTGGGTTCGATCCTTGGGTTGGGAAGATGCCCTGGAGAAGAGAATGGCTACCCACTTGAATATACTGGCCTGGAGAATTCCATGGACAGAGGAGCCTGACAGGCTACAGTCCATGGGGTCGCAAAGAGTCAGACACACTTTCACTTGAAATAAATATGGTGTGCACAATGCTGAGTGGGGCGAGGTGACGCCAACACCCTTGGGAGCTCTTAGAGAGGACCTAATTACAAAGCCCCACGCCCTGGGGCCTGTGAGGGGAGACCGAAGCCTTGCTCCTGAAGCCCTGCGTTAGCTGTCACTGTTAGCGCAAGAGCCTTGTCTTACAGGGGAGCGACCTCGGTGCAGGCTGTGTGACCGCAGACAAACGGCCGCCCGTCTCTGTGCCTCCTTCCCTCCCGAAGAAACGACGGGAATGGAGTCATCGATCTCCAGAGTCCGGACCTCTGGGTGGGTTCAGCTCCTTTCTCTGTTGGAGCCCCCACCCTGGTTCTCAGCAGTTCTCACGTATGAGCCCACACCCCACCTCAGAAAGGCACAGCTCCTCCTAGCACAGGGGCGGGTGAGCCACACAAATGACACACGGGACGAGAGAAGCGTGGTCACGGGCACAGCTTACTCTGCGCACAGGCCAGCACAGGCCGGCTTACCTGCGGAGCTGCTACACAGTCAGGACACCGGCCACCCTGGGAGGGACCCGCGACGGGAGAGGTGGGGGTGCTTCCAGGAGAGCGGGTTCTGCTCCAGATGTGGACGCTTGGTGATGCCTTGTCAACCTGTCCACTCAGGAATCTGGGCTCCTTATGGTTTTAAAGAAAAACTTCAGTTAAAAAAAAATGCACGCAGCATCTACAGAGAGTGGTGAGGGGAAGTGTTCCTGACGGGCGTCAGGGGGCGGGCGGGGCTCCGGGCTGGCTTGGTGGCGAGAGCAGGTCCCTCCTGAGTAGCAGGGGCCACTGGGGACCACGGCATCCCTTGGCCACCGGGTGATGCTGCAGGCGCAGCCTCGCTCCCCGGAGCCGCCCGCCCTGAGCCCAGAGCCCTTGCAGCGAGCACGCTCTCGCCGGCCCTCAACAGGTGGCAGTCTTCCCTCAGCCTCCGCAGGCGCTGTGGGTGCCAGCGGGGGGCTGCGTCTACCCCGCCGCAGGGTTAACCAAGATGCTCATCTCCGGGGCGGGGCAGGGAGGTCTCTCCATTCCCCGGAGCGGGGGTCTTGTGCCAGGGCTCCCCACTCAAATACTCAGCTCCTGCCCCATCTCCTGGGGCCCCTGGTTTCCTTGGGAGGAGCCCAAGACCGGTGCCCCAGTCCCCTCCTGTTTGGAGGAGCACTCCCACAGCCCCTCTGCTGGCCTCAGCTGGGGGGTCCCAGGCCTCACTCTGGGGGGATCCTTTTCCTGTGGAGCAGGCTTCGAAAACAAGAGAGAATTTCTGAGAACCGGGGTGGACTGCTCCAACAGAGAAAGGAGTATGAATATTTCATGAAGGTGGTTCAAGTTATCAAACAACATTACGAAACCAAGTGTGTTGGTAGGAATCTGAGAAGCACATTAACATGGGTAAAAAGAGTGGGAAAGCAGGCCAGAGAGGGGGCACTTCGGGGAGAGTGCCTCGGGGACCCCGAGCTGGGGGCCAGCCCTTCAGGCTGAAGGGGCCTCCACCACGTCGGCACCCCCTCCAAACATGTTCCAAAAAGGGGGCTCAGAGATGGTGGGCGGGGGCTCTTTTTCCTCAAGGACTCTGGTGTCTGGGTGTTTCTGGAGGGTGGGGGACGACTCTCAGTCACCACTTCCCTGGTCCGAGGGGCTCACGGAGCTGGAAGAGGCTTAGAACCCAGACTCACCCCAAGAGGCTGCCCTAAAGTCCCAGATATCTGAGCTGGGGGAAGTCGAGGCTGGACAGCTGGGGAGAGCTGTTTGTCATAGTGAGGGTGGCTTCTGGCGAGGGTCCTCTCATACTACTGGACCACATCCCAGCCTCCCAGGGTGTCTCCCAGGTGGCCCTCTGGCTAAAGGACAAGAACACACAAAGGCCCCTTTGTCTGGCCTCCCCCACAAGCTTTGAGACACCTTTCCTCTGCGTCTTGTGTGTCTCCCCTCCTGAAGCTCGAAGCTACTTCTGTAGAGACTGCTTCTGTGTTATTTCTGTATAAAATTATAACACAGCAACATACACTGAACTTAGCACTTTGCCTATTTAACTTCTCATAAAGCTGTGAGGTAGATACTGTTACTATCCCCATTTTACAGCCTAGGACATTGAGGTTGAGAGGGGTTAGGAAATTACCCGGAATCACACTGCTAGGAGATATAACAGAGGAATTTAAGGGTAGGCTCGTTTGAATGCAGAGCCCCACTTAAGCCATCTTGGTTGGAGAATGTGGCAGAAGTCGCTGGTTCTCCAAGTCCCTGACGAGCCCTGAGAGAGGCACGGAGGAGGGGAACTCATGGAGTCCTAGAATGAGGGCAGGGGAGCCGGAGAAAGCCAGGTCACTGGTGAAGTCAGCCATCGTTCAAGGCATTTCAGCTCCGCTGCCTCGAACCTCCATTTTCCCTGGTTGCTGGGAAAACAAACCAGAGGGAAATCTGTGGCCTGCCAGCCTGGAGTCTGGCAAGCACTGGTGCTCAGCAGGTGGTGGAGCCCTGTTTAAGTCCGTGCTGCTCCCTCTGTCTGCCCGGCTGCATGTGGCACTATCAGAGCCAGTGCTCCTGGGACGCGTCTCTGCATTCGGGCAGTGGCGAGGCGACTCCAAATCCCAGTTACGCATCAGCTGGATGTCCTCTCCCTGCACCTTGAACTCCTCCTATCTCAGTACTTATCACACTGTCCTGTAGACTGTTTAATTATCCACATGCCATCCTCACCTGAGGACTTAACGTGGCAGAAAATGTGTCTACCTGGTTCACTGAGGAAAATCAAGGTACCGTCCAAGAACCTAAAATGTTAGTGTGCTCAGAAGGTATCTGTTGATATATAGATGGATGCGTGACGGATGGATGGATGGATGGGTGGATGGAAAGACGGACTGACGGGTAGAGGGGTGAATGGATGGATAGACGGAAGGAAGACGTGGGTGGATGGGTGTTAGGTGTGAGGTGGACGGACCAATGGGTGAGTCGGACGAACCATTTGCTGGATAGTCAGCTTAAGTATCTTCATTCATAGCACTCTATCTCGTGTGTGTGCACTGCTACTTTAGGAACATTGTCCTGTTTATTATTAATTTTTTGGCTTTTACAATCCTGAGATAGATAAAAGCAATACCTAAGGCCGGCCCTGCCCAAGTAGATAAGGGCTGGTGTCCAGCCCAACACTCACAAACAAACAAAAGCATTTCCTAAGCCTTCTCCTTCTTCACAAGCTTCGGGAAAAAAAATTTTTTTAAAATTCTATTTGGCAAGAGTAGGTGCCAAACACTATCACTCATTGCCACGGCCTGTTCTCCACTCAGGAAAAGGGGCTGCTTATGATTTCTGGAATCTTAACCCCCCCTTTTCTGGTGTTGATAGGAAGAAGGAGACTGATAACCACTGATAACCAGGCTGCTAATTGATCCGCTTATCAGAAGATGGCCTTTCCTTGCTGTGTGTGTGTGTGTGTGTGTGTGTGTGTGTGTGTGTGCACGTGTGCGCAGGGTGTGTGGTTCAAAAGGCAAAGCAATGTTGGAGTCTGCGGCTTGGCAGTGACGGGGTCCTGGCGGAGAGATCAGGGTTCAGAGAGAAGCGAGGGAGAGCAGGGCCAGGGGGACAGTCTCAGTATAATCTCCTGTTCTTATCGACGGCACGTTCCCCCAACACACACACTCAATGTACCTGAACTTATAACCTCTGGAGGCAGAAGAGCAGCTTCAGTCTGTTGAGCCCCCAGAGGAGCAGATTCTGGTTCCGATTCTGGAGAAGGCCTGACCAGAGATCCATCCTGGGGTGGGTCTTAGAGACCAGGCTATCTCCTTCCCATGTCTCTTTACTCCTCCATGGCACTCGTCCTTCATCCTCTGAGACATCATTTGAGGGTTCTCTTCATGCCCCCCACACCCCTCCTAAACAGCTTCTCACAGTAGAATCAGGTCCACGGAGACCCATGGAGGCATCAAGGACTAAGAAAGCTCTCAGCTCTACCAATGGTGGGAATTACATCATTTCCAGTTGGTACAGTCCGAAGCTCCCATTTGCATTTGACTAAAGAAATGAAGTTCACGTCAAAGAATAATAGATTCCCCAATAAAAGAAGGTATGGAGGTGAACTGTCAAGAAATACTGCCATTCTCCCCGGAGGAGGGAGAAACAGGATAAAAGTGTGGATGGAAGGGAGGAGGAGCCAAGGAGAAAGGAAAAGAAGGTATCTGAAAGAATGGGTGGGAAGTAAGAGTAGAATGGTGCAGAATATCTTCACTACTATCCACAGCAAAGGTGGGATATCTGGCTGGGCACATTTGTTGACTTAGAGTTAACAGATGAGGAAACTGAGGCCCAGCAAAGTTCATTAATGTGCATAAGGACACGCAGCAACTGGACCTGCAACCTGGAAGTCTAACTCTCACAGGCTGCCTTCTGTCTTCCCTCCTGCTATGATCAGGTGGGTCAAGCTGGCCCACTGAGGTTCACCTGGTCTGCAGGGCCACCCCTTACTGTTAAGGGGTGACCAGAGCCTCCTTCCTGGGCCAACTCCTCCTTCTCCAACTCAGGAGCTGGAATTGTCCGATCTTAGAACCCACTGCCTGGAGACAGAGGCCCAGGCAGAAGGGAAAGTCTTGTCTAGGGACCCACGGGACTTGGAGGCAGGAGCTGGGACTACATCTTTAGTCTCCTGAGTCCCAGCGTGGTTGTTTTGGGTCCACTCCAAAGTCCCTGTGTGTTGATATTCCATTATTTATATAAAGTCACAACTGAGAGCAGAAGTAACCGAGGAAAATGAGATGGAGGCTATGAGGCTATAAATCTCTGGCATCTGCCTTCACATGGCTTATCTGTGTAATGGGGTTACTATGGGATGGTGTGTCCAGAACCGTCTTGGTTACCTCGTCCTTTTAGTGTCTATTAGTGGAGACTTTGAAGATATTGCTAGAAAGCATTCTGAAGATACCAACTCTATGCAGTGACCTGTTGCTCCAGAAGCAAGTTCACAGGCGTGGTACTTTGCACTCTCTTTATTGAGGTTGGTCAGTGGGTCTGATAGAGATTGCAGGAGGGGAGGACGATAAGCGAAGGGAAAAGACACCTGGAGTCAGAACGCTTGGCTCGTGCTCAAGCGTTGATTAAACTTCCTGGTGTCAATCTCTTCATTTTTAGAAACAGATGGAGATGATATGAACAAGCTTTCCTCTAGCCTTATTTCACCCAGGACTCATAGCAGCAGCTCTGAGCAAGTCTCTTATTCCTTCAGGACCTTCGGGTGGGCCTCGTCATTCTGGTGATAAAACCCTGGACTTCAGAGTGGCCCATGGGGCCTCTTCTGGGAAATCTCATCTCCCCCCTGCTGCTGCTGCTGCTGTCCTCGCGGCCCCATTTGTCCCAGGGCCACCATCCCTGGGGTGCCACCCAGGCCCACTTTTCCTGCCGGGTCCTTCTCTCCCCTGATCTCGTCCCTGTGGTCCTTTCCTGGGGACAGCACTTAGTGGCCTTCACGGGCCTGTCCCCTTCTGGGCGTGTCTTCTTCGCCACACCACTCTTACAGACACACTTTTGTGTTTATTTGTGAATTAGCCTTTAAAAAGAGACGAATGATGAACTCCATGAGGTCTAGGATCTTGTTGGGTTGTGCTGGTCGTTTTATTCCTAAACTGAGAGCATGTGATAAAGGCAAACACTTGGATGAAGGAAGGGGCCGATGAAGGGAGGGATTGAGAGAGAGGTGGAGGGAGGGTGCGTGACGATCCGGGACGAAGCTGACTTTTCTCTGAAAAGACATCTATAGTCAGTGACTAGTTGGTGGGTGGGTCAGGTGTGAGCTCGAGGCAGTGTGGCCCCTCCAGATCCCCAAGGCCGAATCCTCACGGAAGCCCCATTCTGGTACTCGCATCCTAAAAGAAGATCCCATACTTCCCGAGCTCTGGCCACCAGACCATGTATGTTATTTATTGCTTAGGACTGGGGGCTTGTTCAGTGCTCACCCCTGACTCTTTTATGACATACTTTCTTGATCAAACTGTAAACCAGCAGAGAATGCTTAGCAATCATTAACAGCTGTTCTTGGAAAAGGACTAGCTCACATAATTGTACCTTTTACAACGTGCACCCTGATCACTGTTCCACCTCTGTGGCCATGCATGTCCTCTGGAGCTGGAAGCGTCACAAACAAGTCAGGAGCAAGAAGGCGGGGAGGAAGACCCAGAAAGCAATTGACTCATTATAAAGTTGCTGAGAAGCTTAGGGCTGCGGCATTTCAGTTGGCTGCTAAGTGAATATGTAACTACTTTATATATTTCAACAAAATTAAACTTAAACCTACAGAATTAGGTTTATTAATTTCTGTCAGGGCTCAATGGGGGAATAAGAATGGCCATTCATTATGGACACACAATTACTGGAGACAAAAATGAAGCCCAGCACTATTAAGTATAATAAAAATGTTGAACACTGAGGAAATTTTCATTAAATATAATCTATTCTTTATATTACTACACTTAATCCTTGCTGTCTGCCTCTCTGTTTTTCTCCAACCTATTTAATTTTATTACTTAACTTTTTATAAATGTTTCTTAATATAATTATGATTAAATATTTGGGAGGAGAATGTTAGTCTCTTAAAAAAGAGAAAGAAAGAAGTCTCCTTCCATGTCCTCTTCTCTTCACTCCTAAGATGGTGAAAAATGATGTTTTTTTGGAAAAAGCAAGTGCTAAGTGGGATTTTATTGTTGGGGCAAGGCCGGAGCATGAGAGAAGGGAAGGCAATAAATAAGAAAGAAGCTCTGATCAGCAGTTGTAGGAGAGCTCTTTATATTACACATTTATATAAAAGTCCATTGCCTTACTAAAAATGTCTGCGAATATTTGCATGGCCAAACCATGTAATTAAAAGATGGGCCCAGCTAATGTTATTGCTTGCACTACAAGAAAACATTTGTGATCCTAGTGTTTATTTATTTTTTAAGTCACGATGTGTTCTTGTGTGAATTGCTCTCTTTTATTAGGTGCTGGGGGTGGATAGTGGGAAGTGAAATGGGGAATTTCATTTTCTTTGCCAAAATATGGCTGTGTCACCATATCTCCAAGTTTCTTCTTGGAGCTATCATGATCTTATGTATTTTTCTTAGCACAGCTCAAGCAAGAAGCAGCCATCAGTACAAGCGTGGGAAATAGGGGTTATTGAAATAAAGCCAGGACTCAACCTTTATCCACTTACAACTGCTTTAATGACTGTGTTCAGAACAGAAGGGTCTTGGTTCCACGGCCATGTCATTTGGGGAGCTCAGTTCTGGGCACCATATGTTCGGTTTTAAGACTAGTCCATTTTCTGTTTTCTTCCAGTTAAGTAAGTTGAGAATCGAGTTTTCATTCATAGCAACCACACAACCCTGCCCGACTTCCAGGGCCTACTACATATATTCTTATTTCCCAGACCCATCCTCCCAATAAGCTTATGTGTAACTTTGCTCAGCCAGATATTTGACATTTACGGGGTAATGACTGGGCAAACTCGTCTCAGAGCTGGGGCCTGATATTCAGTATGCTGCCTTTTTCATTCAGGGCTTTGTTTCTTTGGAGGCTGACAATGCTCGTCATCATTGTTGGTGCTGCTATTATTAGTTTGCCCAGTTCATGACATAATTAGTCTTCCCCCATCCTTCTCACCACTGGTGTAAATCCTCTCAAACCAGGATATTCTATAGATATCATTTTCTTGGAAAATGCTCTTTAAGCTTTCTGACCTGGTCCAGCCTGGGTTGGTGGCTTGCGTGGCGGCTCCCAGCTGTGGTCTTGGGGTCTCCTTTCACCACTGTTCTAGGCATCCTTTCTGCCTCTCACTCTGTGTCTCTGTTTCCTAGGCCTGTGCCCTCCTCCTGATTGCTCCCCAAGTTTTATAGAGAGTGTGTGCCTGAGTGCTAAGTCACTTCAGCCCTATCTGACTCTTTGTGACCTTGTGAACTGTAGTCTGCCAGACTTCTCTGTCCATGGGATTCTCCTGGCAAGAATACTGGAATGGGTTGCCATGCCCTCCTCCAGGGGCTCTTCCCAAGCCAGGAATAGAACCTGCATCTCCTGTATTACCTGCATTGCAGGCAGATTCTTTAGTGCTAAGTCCCCAGGGAAGCCCTGTTTTGTAGAACGTATCTTCTTGTAACTTTCAAAGATGGAAAGCATGGGAATTAAACTCTGGAAACTTGCCTGTTAGAGAAGTCTTCTCTCCCAGCACTACCCCTGTTTCTCTCTAGAACCTCAGATTATCTTAGTGCTCTGCGTAGTCTTTATGTGAACCAACAGTTGACAGTCTTCATTCTTACTCACTGGCTTACATTAGTTTTTGGCATCCCCCATAAAAAGTAAGGTCATGAGTAGTGGGGCTTCATCTGTTTTGCTCACTGCTGAGTCTCAGTGCCAAGAACAATAACAGATCTATTAGACACTCAATAAATGTTCATTGGATAAAGGAATTGATGAATTTATTAGCTTGCTTAAATATACGAATCTACACAAAACAGGAGGTGCTGGAAAAGGCTAGCCCTCACTTGACATAGCTCATCGTTAGGCAGAGGGCTGAAGTGATTCTGTGTGAACAAGAACATACGTCAGCCTTTAGAAACGAAGTCTCCATCGGAGCCTTCTGCGGGGCCTCCTGCTGCTGGCACCTCCGGCACGTGGCTTCCCTTTGAGCAATGACACAGAAATCATGGAATTCAGGCACTTGCTGGAGGGGTTTGCCATTGTCTTCCTGCCAAGAGTGCAGACAGCCAAACTCCAGCGAGGCAGGCGAAGGGGTGTGCTCCCCAAGGAATCAGTATTCCAGATGAGAGTCCTTGGGCTCTTCTGAATGTATATGTGCGTGTGCACAGATGTGTAGACATGGTATACATACATACTGATTTTTTTAAAGTATTTTTTTTTTGTTTTTTAGAGTATTGTAGTAATATATTATGAGACTTCCAGATGGCGAAGTGGTAAAGAATTTGCCTGCAATGCAGGCATCACAGGAGACGCGGGTTCAATCCCTGGTGGGGAAGATCCCCTGGAATAGGAAATTGGCAACCCACTCCAGTATTCTTGCTTGGAGAAGTCCGTGGACAGAGGAGCCTGGCGGTTTACGGTCCACGGGGTCCCGAAGAGCTGGTCCCGAAGATCTGGACACGACTGAGCTCCTGAGCACACAGGCACACTAATATATTGTGGCCGGTATACAATGTGTGAAAAACTGATTTTAAACATAGAAGAAATAAAAATAATTTTGAGGATGGAAACTTTAATGTTGCTTTTTTTTTTCCTGTATACTCTCTTGGGTCACTTTCTTTTCAGAGACCTTAACGTAGATCAGTATTTGCCAGACTTCAGTGTGCTGAGAAACCATCTGGATGGCTTCTTAGAAATGTAGATTTCCAGGCTCCTATCACAGGGTGACTCATTAGGATGTGTGAATCTGCCCCCAAGCACTGCAGTTGTTCTGCAGTTGTCCATCCTCCTAAACACGCTGGGCCCTGCTTCCTTATTTGGGCAGATTCAAGCAAAGCCACGTATTGGAATCATACTAGCTTAGCTTCTGTTGAAGTGCCTTCACAGACACACAAAGTACTAGGGAGGGGCCGTCAACTAATAACATTAAAAGGACCATTACCTTCCATTTCTGCATCTCTCATTAAATAACATCAGTGCCTTGCATGGTGGCTATTGATGTCCCTTAAGTTATAAATTCTTCAAATTTGGCGTTAAGTACCGTTACTATGGTTGGCGTTTTTTTTACCTAAAAATGGTGCTGACAGCTCTCTAGTTTGGATCCTGTTTTTTGCACCTCATTCAGTGCCAATCACTTCTCCTCTCTTTAGTGCTCATAAGAAAAAGCATTACGAGGTAGGTAACATTATCTCCATTTTATAGATGTAGAAACTGAGGCCTGGAGGAGTATTGACTCGGTCAGCCCTGCCATCAAGCAAAGCAAAACAGATGAAAATGTAAACCAAAGCCTCTTGACTCTAGGCGTGCAAAGCAATATATTAAAACTTAGAGAAGTCAGAGTAAGTAAGTGGTAGGTGGGTTGGGAATCGAGGCCTCCTGACTCTTTCCCTAAGACAGAAGCTGCTTCACTTCCTGACTGGTTACCTGCCGGCAGGTACATGACAGAACTCTTTAATCCCTTGCTCTGTTTTTCTTCTGCTCAGCTTCCCATGATAGCCTTGGATGGGCAGTGGGCTACACAGAAGACAATTTGAATATCATCACAAGTGATAGTGTCCAGTATACCACCAATGAATGGGACCCCAGTGCTCTGCTGCAGTGACTCAGCAGTACCCCATTTTGCTAGGAAACCCTCCACGTTCTGAGCCTCAGGGATGACTTCCTGCTCAGCCAGCAGCCGCACACCCATTGCTCCATCCGTGTGCTTGGCACCAGTTAAGCAAAGCAGGCGGATGCCAAGCGGCTTTCTCTCTTTTCATCCGACGTTTTGGCACTGTGTGCACGTGGCCTCTGGGGGCATTTTGATGGATGATTTTCTCCCCTCCATCCCAGTAATATTAACCTCGTTTAATAATCCATTAACAAAGAGGATAAAGGTCTTATTAACATTTACATGCTTTCCTTGCCTCTAAAGTAACACTGTCTTTTTGTGTATTCTGAAGGCTGATTTTTATTTTTTCAGTGACAGAGGGTTGATGGATGTGGTGGAAAGGGCACTGGTAGAAAGACAGCAGGTCACCTGATTCAGACCCCAGTCTGCCACTTACTCCGTCTGTGACCCTGGGGAGGTCACTCAGCCGCTCTGAGCCTCCATCCCCTCATTTGTTAAAAGGGGACATTTGAATCTGTAGCCACTGTCACTCTGAAGGTTCAAGAAGACTTATAACTTGGGTTACAGAAGTCACTAATCAATACGAATATTATTCCCATTTCCACTGTCATTCACCTCGATTTGTGATTAAGGGGAGCAGGAGGCTCCTCCTGTCCGGGCTGCTACAGAAACAGACATTCCTTCTCCCAGCCCTGCATGCCGCATTGTCATAACCAAGGGCCATCACTTCCCAGCTGCCTCCTCCAGCATGCCCGGGAACCCAGCACATTTAGCTTCAGCTACAAAAGTCACTTGTCGTGTCTGGGATGCCAACCGTGTTAATAAACTTTTTTTTCCCCCCTCTTTGGAGAATTTGATTAAAGCGTCTTGTGGATGGGGAAAAAAAAAAAAAACATTTTCCTACTTCCGTTTCATTCCCATTTTGTGTCATGGAACAGCAGAAACACCTGAACTTTCGGGTCCCGGGGCAGGCGGATCTGTCTGTCCTCCAAGGCTCTTTCACAATCCTAGGGAGGTTTTCGTTTAACCTGATACCTTGACCCTTTCAGCCAAAGCCTCCTATGCACTCGGGGCTGCGGTGAGTTCTCGGAAGAAGAAGGAGCCAGCTCGGCAGAAAGTGCAGGGCCCCGTGGCGCCAAGGGGGGCGGGCTGGGCTCAAAGGTGTAGGGAGGAGAGCACGTGGCCGAGGGGGGGCGGGGCTGTGGACGTGACCCGGCGGCAGGCGTTTTTCCTGCCGGGACTGCAGTTTCCAGCTCACGCGGTGCATGCGTCCATGGTTCCAGTCCAGCCGGTCCCCAGAACCCAGAGCTTTTCCCAATGGCAGCAGAGTCGTGGGGAGAAGGATAGGGGCTCCAGATGAGGCAGAACCGGGACTGAGTCTTGCCTCTGTCCTCAAGCCCCTTGTTTCAGGCCAGCCTCTGGGTCTCAGCCTCCTGTAGAGAGGAGCAAGGTCCTGAGGATGCTGTTAATACCTTGGTGAGAAGGACGCCACATTGTTGCCTCTTGTCACTGCTGAGGGTTGACCCTGAGGATGTGTGAGACCCGTCATCACTGGCATGGAGCTCTGGAGCCGGTTCTGGATGCCCCTGCTGGGTCAGGCCTTAACCCTTTAGTTGCTAGAGTGTGGCGAAAGTTAGGATAGCCGTGTTGAGGGGTGGTGGGGGATGCTTAGCCCTCACAGAAGTATTCCAGTGTTCCAACAACTGAACTTAGCTGTATTAGTCCAAACACCTTGGCACTGCAGGTGCTCATGGAGCTTCCTGCCAGCCCTCTGCACAGGCTGGGTAAAATGACCCCACAGAAGGGGTTGTAAACCCAGGGGTTCATGATGCAGAGGGTCCTGGTGAGACGCCCCCCCCCCCCCAGTCAACTCCTGTGTGCTGAGCATCTGTGCACAAAGCACCTGGTTAAACACCAAGTGACAGAGGCAGACCGGAAATGCCTTCATCCTTAGGGAACACGTGGACAAATGAAGGAGACATGTGTGTAAACAGGTAACGGCAAAAACACTCAAATAACTCAAAAGCATGCAGACATAACATTCAAATAATTCAAAAGCACACAGACACCAGAAGAACAGATTCTTCCAGAGAGACTGGGAAAGCTTTAAAAACATTTGTGCTTTTAGGAGAATTATTAAATTTTAGTTGTTCAGATAATACGTGTATCACCTGTAAGATATTGCCTGTAAAATACCGAATGTTCAGAGATAACTTTCAGGACAAGTGCCCCTCCATCCCTAAGCCCACATTAGTTAGATGTGAATCTCTAGTCTGTTGCTCTGGGAGATAGTGACAGTGTGTCTGTACATTTGAGTGTGTCAGTGGATGTTTACACACATTATGTCAAGCTGTACATATCAATGTTCTACTTGCATTTTATTTCTCACCAATATGCCCAGAGGGCTCTCCAGTGAGTGCTTGGAGAACCAGCTGACCTTCTGACATTGACAGCATGTTTATAAGTGGTAGCATTGTTCTCCTGTTGACGGGTATTTGTATAATTTTTGATTTTTCATATTGTAACCAGTATTATACTAAATGTCCTGCCCCAGTCTTCTTGTTAATAACTATGAATGTTTGATGGGAAAGATATAGAAATATACACTTGTTAAGTCATTAACTATATAGCAATTGTCCGCCCACCACCCACAGCCCAAGTGGCTATCCACACACAAGTGTCTCCCCACCAGTTGGCTATAGAAATACCAGCTTTCTCCACCTCTGCCATGTATTTGTATGATACTATCTGTATCATACAGATACTATCAATCTTTTCCCCTGCCGTTATCTTAAGGATGAAAACATCAATCGTTTTCCAATAGGATGTATGGGTATCACATTTGAGTTGATCTTCCCCTGAGCATTGTTTTAAAAGTACACCAGCCATTTGTGTTTCTTTGGGTTTGGATTTGGAAGATGATTAAGGCTCTACCAGACAAGTATGTTTACCCTGGAAGAGAAAGCAGTCAGGCCACAGGTGGCAAGCATTATCAGAGGACTGCAGGTTGGGGGCTGTGCTGTGGGTGACATATTGGGCGCCAAGGCCGGCGGTGTGGATGCGGCTGGTCCTATCCTGGGACTGGAGGTGTGGGGTTCCGGACCACACTAAGGGACCTGCCTCTCCTCCTGTTGCCAGGGAAGATGTATCCAGCAGGGCCTAAGGAAAGGTCCTAAAGTTCAAGGTAAAGTTCGCATTTCAACACAATGCTTTTGGCCACCTTGCAGAAGAAAGGCTGAACACAAAGTGGTACAAGAATAAATGGAGAGATTCAGGACCTATTTCAGAGGTAATATTGACAGGGCTTGCAGCCCCAAAGAGTTTTTTTTTTTTTTTTTTTCTGTAGCCTCCCAGCTCGGTGCAGACGAACATGTAGAAAGGTTCTGCTCAAAGTATGGTCCAGGGACCGGCAGCATCAGCATCGCCTGGGACCTCGTCCAAAACGCAGATTCCCGGTCTCAGCCCAGACCTGCTGAGTCACAATCTCTGGTGGTAGGTCACCCTCCGAGAGAGGATTTCATACACTAAAATCTGAGAGGCACTGATGTCCAAGATTCCATCCAAGTTTCCAGATGTGAGGAATTGGGACCCCTGGTTACTATTTGGAGGAGCACCACTCAGGAGAGCCAGCTCACCAGGATCACTTGCACTGGAACTTATGCAAGGGAAAATGAACACTTCCCTGGCGAGGCCAGTGAGATCATTGCTGTTTGTTACAGCACGTAGCCTGGTCTTCAATGACCGATACACGGCACATTTAAATGAGGGTCGAGACTTCGACTCAGGGCCTCTCCTAGCAGACATCTGCAACCCCGGCCTTGAGAGAAGCCTGTTTTCACAATCAGCACTCAGGTTTGCAGCTTCCAGGTGGCTTGGACAGTGTCGTAGTCCTCCTATGTGTGTGTGGGGGGGGGGCGGGGGCCCCGGGTTCAGGACCAGCATGGGTCAGTAGTCATCTTGGTCACTGATGAAACACTTTTAAAGACCAATTTCTTCCTTCATTGTTCCGGCCTGACCTTCTTCAGGTTGAGAAGGGACCTTCTTCATTGGGAAGAAGGCCTGGAGAACAATAAACGGGGCAAAAAAAAATCTCTCTTCTCACATTCTCGTTTCCCATTCACCACCCAAGACCCTCTTAGCCATAGCTGTGCCAAAGACCAACCACTGGCGTCAGAACTAGCCAGGTGCCATCAGCCAAGGATCCCGTGTTCTTCTATCTACAAAAAGGAGCGGGGGGAGAAAAGGAAAGAAATGATTTGATGGCAGCCTGGTTTCACTGTGTGCGCTTGCATCACTGTCTGTCTAGGTCACTGGGCTGTGAAAGACTCTGAGGCTTTGCTGGAACAGCAGGAGATGGCGCGAGTCAGCGCATCAGTCTGCTAATCGCTTCTCATTGCTGCCTGTCACCAGCTCTGCCCTGGTTCAGGCCCTGCTCGGCATTTCTGCCAGCCTCCTCCTCACACCCCATGCACTTTCTGCTCTGTCTGCAGAGAGAAAATGCCCTCAGGGGTCTTGGCATCCTCTCCGGGGCGCCTTCAGGATTCCAGCCAGGAGCCCCTGTTTTCTGTGGAAATTCCGCCTTGGTCTCTCAGATGGCGGGTGTCTCAGGAAGAAGGTACAAGGGAGAAGTGACATCTACCAGCTCCTGGGCATCACAGACAGCAGCTGTGGCTCCACAGAGCATCCTGGGGTTTGGGTGTGTCTGAGGCCATTCGCCCTAGTGTCCTCTGTACCAGGAGTCAGCAAACGATAGCCCGTGTAGCCTATGGGCCAGGCCTGGCACGACATCTACTTTTGTGCAGCTTACAAGCTGAGAATGGGTTTCATATTTTTAAGTGAAAAAAAGAAAATCAAAAGAAGGAAATTCAGTGACGCGTAAAAATGTTGAATGACACATAGTGAAAAGTTACCTGAAATTCGAATTTCATTGTCCATACATGAGTTTTTCTGGCACTCGGCCCCACACACTTGTCCACATATCCTCTGTGGTTGCTTTTGCATCACCGTGGTGGGGCTGACTGCTCTGAGATAGAGGCCCCTGTGACCCACAGAGTTTGCCATCTGGGCTTTCCCAGAAAACGTTAGCCGATCCTGGTCTGTACAGCTGGGGAGCTGGAGGCTTGTAGTAACTTTTTCCCATGCTGTCACATGGATTTCCTGGATAGACAGGGCCTCTGATGATTGGGAGGCATGGGGTAGTCGAGAGGGTTTTCCAATTTGAAAATTAGATTTCGGGCAGGGCATGAAGTCAGGTGACATCTTGCCTGAAGCTCCTGGGGACCCAAACAGGTGTGAAACAGCCTGCCTGGTTGGCGGAGGCTTTCACCGCAGGGAGGGAGGACAAAGCTTTCATGGTGAAGCCTTTGCTTTCACAGCTGCCGTTCTTTTTAATTAGGGTGTGGGCCGGTGAGGCCAGCTCCACCCCAGGGGCATCATGGGAAGGGGGTGGGCTCCATCAGATAGCAGACCAAAGTGGCTTTGAGTGAGAGCTTCTCACCCCGCTGGCACATACATAACCGTGGGGCTCATCGGTCCCAGTGGAAGCTCGGGAAATCAAGATGCGATTCAAGACGGCATTTCCCACCTCCCCTGGAAATGAGGGGAAATCAGTTTTATTTATTAATTCCATCTTGCGGGCTCCCGATTTGGTGCGAACAGTTATGTTTTGCAGCCCATTTCCACCTTGCAACTAGCAGAGTTAATTTAATGAAATGAGTAGTCTTGTGATGACCTGAAGGGGAAAAACACATTAATCTGGAAACCATCAAAGCCGTCTGACATGTATTATTGTAGGACTCAGAAAAAATAAACAGTTTATGGAGAAGATTAAGTGGCAGTGTGGATTTGTTTTTGACATATCTTGTCTCCAAATCTAAGTTGGGGATTTATTATCGCGCTACCATGTCACAGCTATCTCATTTATATGATAACACATCTGTAATGTTTTACAAGTGCAGCACTACTTGTTCGAAATGGGGCTTTTTTAAGTCCTAAATTATAGTACCTGGAGAGGCATGCATAATTATAGTGCGTGTTAGCAAATGAGAGGGTGCATTTTCCACCCTCACTCAGCATTAATCGTCAGCACAGTGGGTGCAATAAAATCATAATTGCTTCTTCCAAACTTCTCAGCTGAGCTGTACAGGTTGAAGTCGGTGGTTTGGTGGAGAGGTGCCTACTGTCATGCCTACTCTCCTCTTCTCCGGGAGTCCCTGAATTGTATGGCTGGAGCCGGCTGTGTTCAGACAGAGAGCTAGACCCCGAGGGGGCTACACAGGGAGGTCCCTTGATCTCAATTATACTCTCAAATCAGTACATCAGTATATGTTCCAGAATGGTATAATTATGGGCCCAGGTGTTTGGAACTGGCTTTGGATTCTAGCTTTGCTTTTCAATTTTGGACAAATTGTCTTACCTCTCTAAACGATTGCTTCCTCATCTGCAAATAAAATGGGAGTCCTTAACTCAAAGTGTTCTTAAGGAAATTAACAATGTTTATAAAGCACCAAATAGCCAATGGGAGTGATAAAGTTAGATGTTGTTACAATTCTCTCCTAAAGATCTTTGCCTGGTCCTTGCTATCCAATATGGCAGTCACTGGCCATGTGTGACTATGGAGCTCTTGAAACATGCCTGGCCCAAGTGAGAAGGGCCGTAAATACAAATTACACTCCAATTTTTGCAGACTAATTATGGGAAAGGATATAAGATACATCAATAATGGCTTATATTGATTATATTTTTGAAGTGATAATATTTTGGCTACATGGGCTTATATTAACATAAGTTCCACCTTTTTTTTTCACTTTTTTTATTGTGACTAGAACATTTAAAACTTTACCAAAGGCTCACATTATAATTTTATTGGACAACACTGGTCTAAACAGATGAATGCTAATCAAAATGTTATGTATGTGTTTTGAGTTGCAACTCATGGTTCCTGGTATTAATATTATTGTTATCATTGATTTATACTTAGCACACTTTGGAAAAATATTTTAAATGGTTTGCTGTATAAAATATTTTTAAAAATATTTTAAATGGTTTCCTGGAGATGAGTTAGTGATTGCTGTGGCCCACCTCATTTAACTCCAAGCTCCCTGGTAGTAAAGGCAAAAAAAGAAAAAAAAAGAGCACAAATTTGGATCCTATTTTGTTGTGGAAGTTAAAGTGTTAGTTGCTCAATTGTGTCCAATTCTTTGTGACCGCATGGACTATAGCCCACCATGGAATTCTCCTGGCAAGAATATAGGAGCCATTCCCTTCTCCGGGGGATCTTCCCAACCCAGGGATCAAACCCAGATCTCCTGCACTGCAGGCAGATTCTTGACATTTGAGCAACCGTTGTTCAGTCGCTAAGTCAAGTCCAACTCTTTGCCACCCCGTGGACTGCAGCATGCCAGGCTCCTCTGTCCTCCACTGTCTCCCGGAGTTCGCTCAAATTCACGTTCATGGAGTCGGTGATGCGACCCAGCCATCTCGTCCTCTGCTGCCCCCTTTTCCTCTTGCCTTCAATCTTTCCCAGCATCAGGGTCTTTTCCAGTGTGGATCAGCTATGTGGGTCCTTTTAAACGGTCAAGGATTCACCTAAGTTCTTTGGAAAAGAGAGGCTTTCTCCAGGCAGGGAATTCTCCAAGGACCATTCCCGGTGCAGCCCTGAAGCTGCAGATATGCCTGCACCTCTCTGTCCTCCCTAGCCAAGGCTTTTGTGCACTGAGAATGCTGTGAGTCATACCAACGCAATGACGATAATTACACCTCCCTTCGTTTATGTAAATGGTCTGATTTGATCCTCGTAGCAGCCCTGCAGGATGGGCCGTGCAGGAACCATTGTTCTTTTCTTATGGGTCAGGAACCCGAGGATCAGGTAGGGTTCCAGGAACTTGTTCAAGTTTTCATAATGAGTACACGGCGAGGCCAAGGCTGGAGCCTTCAGTGACCAAGGGAAACGCCCTCTGCTTTTGGCAGCCATGTACTCTCTAGCATGAAATAAAACTCAGAGGAGTGACTGAGGGGAGAAAGCAGAGCGCGTCCTGCCAAGAAAGGGGACACCCATGCAGCTGGGGGGCTGATTGCTCCAAAGACACACTTTGCTTTAGCCAGAGAGAAGAAATCCATGTTTATACACATGCGTTCCATTATCTTGCGAACCGCGGCGCACCCAGCTCAAGACCGCCTATGCTGGGGCCTCCAGGGACAACTGACACAAGATCCTATTCGCTTGCTTCCTCTGAGATCAGCTCTCCTGGGACCTTTGCACACACACACCCATCATTTAGGACCCTGTCGCAGCGCAGATTTCATTCAGAGGCCTGGAGGAGGGGGCTGGACACTTGCTTTTCTCCCGAGTTCCTAGGTAGTGTCGGGCTGTCGGTCTGGAGGTTGAGTCGCAAGCTCTAACATGCTTGTCTCTGCTTTTCCCCCAAACTGCCTCAACCATAGGGCTTTACGCAAGGAAGAGAGGACTGATCGTCAACCTGGGCTGTAAATGAAAACCTCATTGGGGGCTTTTGGGCAAAACCCATGCCCGAGATGCACTCTACATTAGTTAATTTAAGCAGTTCCTGCGAGTGGGGCTCCAGGTTTGGCGAGCTTCACTTTTCCCCATGGGTCCTGAACTGAACTTCTGTTAGGAGACTGCGTTTGTGAGCCATGGGAGCCTGTAGCTTAGATATTTTCTCCCACCTTGGAATTGCCTCAATACCCCAAATCTGAACACTGGCTTCCCAGAGGTTTCTTTTTTTTTTCTTCTTTATCCTTTCGCTACCTAAATGAAGCTGTATTAAATCACTTCATCCTTTATTCTTGAATTCATCTATTGTGGACCAACAGCCAGCAAAGCACAGACCTCGCCATGGGTGCAACCTGGAGACAGCAGACAAGGTCCCAGCCTTCTCCAGGTTTATGTTCAACTAGGTTAAATTGCTGATGTAAGTATGACCAAGAATAGTGACAGAGCGTTTCAGGTGGTGATAAGGGCCATGAGAGAAATAAAATCGGGGGGAGGCTGTTGGAGAGACAGTGATAGAGCGTGATGGCGAGGAGTCTCCGGGGTGACCTCAGTTCAGCAAAACGTTGAATGTAAAAGACTGTATAAAGAAAGACCAGGCTCTCTGGCAAGGGGGTGGCTTTTCTTTACGCTGTCCTATCAGACCCCCTGCCTTGATTCTGAGACCAAAAAGCTGCTGTCAGCAGCAGCTGACGTCCATGGTGTGGCCAAGGAAGTCGCTGAGGGGAGTTGGGAGAACAGGGCCAGCTCCAGGAGAAGCAGAAGAAGGGGTACCGTTCTGCTGGCTACCAGGAGGCCCATGTGGGGACCTCAGATGTTTTCACCCCAGGGCAGGTTTTAGAAACATTGGCAGAGAATTTTTAAAAATCTGGATTTCTAGGTCCACCTCCAATCTGGTTCATCAAAGCAGGGTGAGGTGTGGATGTTAGATGTAGATGTTAGAAGCAACTCAGATGACTCTGAGGCAAACCTCAGACTGAGCCTCAATCTAGACTTTGAAGAACACTGACATTAACCAAAAATAAAAGATGTGTCTTCAAACCTTCTCTCCACGAGACAAAGAACTCACATATCTTCTTGAAAGTATAGGCACAGAAGTCAAAGCTGCCTGCAGAATCCCCGGATCACTTCCTTTCTTTTCCTTTCGAATAAACAGCTGGCGAATGTGACATCAATTTAACTGTAATGACTGCTTTTAATTTTCATTTTAAATCTATACCATGACTATATATTGGGATCCTGGCTGGTGCCAACTGCTCCGGCCACACGTCTGGTTTTCATTTCGTTTCTGAGCTCCTTTTGGGCAGTCGTGTTCAGAGGCCTGGTTTAATGCATAACCCTAATTGCAATGTGGAATTAAGTTGGTGCTGACTGTAGCATTTTTAGCCTTAGAATCAAGGAAAGTATCTAATAGGAGGGGGAAAGAAAAACCTCTCCAGAGTTGCCCTGCTTGCCAGTGCCTTATCTTTATAAATTTTTTACATTCAACGTTTTTTTTTTTAATTGAGTGCATAATATGGCGATAAAACAGCAGTTTAGATAATGTGGTCAGCCTGCTGGTTTAGATGTGTCTCTTCTCAGTTTCAGAATGTCCCCTTCTTTTCTTCTTAGTCTGACACTGGCCTCATTTCTCATTAAAAATGCTGGCAGCTTGCAACTCAGGCTAGAAATGCAGGCTGAGTTCCTTCTCCCAAGTCCTGTGCAACCCTGAGTCCCTCCTGGAACCCTCAAAGCTTTTGAGGGAAGCTAGGTTGCCAGTTGATAGTCATTTCCAACAATTGTTGGCCTGAGATCTCCTATGTAAAGGATTAAATGTAATATTTTTACATCCAATGTATAAGGAAAAAAAAATTTTTTCTCTGTGAAGTCCAGCACCTCTTGATAAACTAGGATGTGGCCACTGTGGCAAAAATTTATCCAAGTTATCCATGGGAAAATGTAGATAAAAGGAGATACTTACTGCATGGAGCTTGAGAAGTGAATGAAAAAGAAGCTGAGTTGGTCAGGCTATATTGGGGTGGGGTGGGATGGGAAGGATACACCAGAAGCAGGAACAGTCCCAGTCCTGTGCTCCATGCATAATCCTCACCACAAATATTTGCTGAATGAAAGCTAGTCATTAACGTAGATTGGCTCATTCTCCTCCAACACAGTTCCCTTGCATTGGTTTCTCTCTTCTTTTTGTTTCTTCATGCACTCATTCAACATGCTGTTTATTGAGTAATTGCTGGAGTAGGTGTTGGGGGCCATGGGAAACCCTGGAGATAGCACATGAGGAAGAAGGCCATGTCCCTGCCCTCCCGGACCTTCTAGTCTAGTGATAAATGGGGACGAAAATGTGCAATACCCAATGTGTCCCAGGTGGTTTTGTAAGGGGCAGGGAGTCATGCTGTTGAGTACCAGCAAATGACGCAGGGTGCCCAAAGCATCAGAAAACCGGTATTCTTACAGCGCTGTCCAGGGAGATGCCTGAGGCCCAACACGGAGGCCAGTGTAAGATGATCACTTGAGAACTTTGTATTGACCACAGTGATATTGTTAAAGATACTGAGTCCTTCACAGTTTATTTTTAAGTGGGTCCACAGCAGAGATTTCTCTTTGGCCTACACATCAGAAAATTCTGTACTTTCCTTAGTTTGGTTGTATCTTCGGACAGTGCCAACATTGTCCCTGCACGTGTGGGTGTCCCTTGAGGGGTGAATAACTATGGTCACACTTGCACTTTACCCTTTTGGAAATCACCCTGCTTATTTAACTCATATGCAGAGTACATCACATGAAATGCCAGACTGGATGAAGCACAAACTGGAATCAAGACTGCAGGGAGAAATATCAGTAACCTCAGATATGCAGATGACACCATCCTTATGGCAGAAAGTGAAGAGGAACTAAAAAGCCTCTTGATGCAAGTGAAAGAGGAGAGTGAAAAAGTTGGCTTAAAACTCAATGTTCAGAAAACTAAAATCATAGCATCCGGTCCCATCACTTCATGGCAAATAGATGGGAAAACAATGGAAATGGTGAAAGACTATTTTGAAAGTGAAGTCATTCAGTCGTGTCCGACTCTTTGCGACCCCGTGGACTGTAACCCACCGGACGCCTCGGTCCATGGGATTTTCCAGGCAAGATACTGGAGTGGGTTGCCATTTCCTTCTCCAGGAGATCTTCTCAACCTAGGAATTGAACCCGGGTCTCCCGCATTGTAGGCAGATGCTTTACCGTCTGAGCCACCAGGGAGAAGGAAATGGTAACCCACTCCAGTACTCTTGCCTGGAGAATCCCATGGAGGAGCCTGGTAGGCTACAGTCCATGGGTCGCAAAGAGTCGGAGACGACTGAGCGTCTATTTTGGGCTCCAAATTCACTGCAGATGGTGACTGCAGCCATGAACTTAACAGTCACTTGCTCCTTGGAAGAAAAGCTGTGACCAACCTAGACAGCATATTAAAAAACAGAGACATTATTTTGCTAGCAAAGGTCCATCTAGTCAAGGGTATGGTTTTTCCAGTAGTCATGTATGGATGTGAGAGTTGGACTATAAAGAAAGCTGAGTGCTGAAGAATTGGTGCTTTTGAACTGTGGTGTTGGAGAAGACTCTTGAGAGTCCATTGGACAGCAAGGAGATCCAACCAGTCCATCCTAAAGGAAATCAGTCCTGAATATTCATTGAAAGGACTGATGCTGAAGCTAAAGCTCTAATACTTTGGCCACCTGATGCAAAGAACTGACTCACTGGAAAAGACCCTGATGCTGGGAAAGATTGAAGGCAGAAAGATAAGGGGATGAGAGAGGATGAGATGGTTGGATGGCATCACCGACACAATGGACATGAGTTTGAGCAAGCTCTGGGAGTTGGTGATGGACAGGGAGCCCTGGGGTGCTGCAGTCCATGGGGTCACAAAGAATCAGACACGACTGAGTGACTGGACAGGATCATAAAGTGAGCTGTTTATAAGTTATTATTACCAATCTCTGTATTTCTCTACACTTATTTTCTCATTTTACCCCATTCCTTTATTTATTTTATTATTTTGGGTTTCATCCACGTTTTGGAAACCACCTCAAATCCTCTGCCAGGAACAAGGAAAACAAAGGAGGGAGGGCAGAACTTTGGTCTCTGTTAAGACCTTCCAACCTGGTCTAGGAGCACACTTGGTGTCAGTGAAGTCATTTGAGAAAATAAGCAACTCACAGTGGGCCGATGTAATCAGAGCAGAGAGAAAGGAGAAATGGGACGTGGGGCGGGGTGGGGCTTGGAAAAGTCAGGTCTGAATTGCGAGGTGATTCAAGATAATTAAGTTAAAAAAACAAAAAGGAAAACAAGACCAAATCCTTCTAGTTTCTCTGAATCTTGGACATTTGACACCCTGCCAATGTCAATATTAGCTAAAGAGGTTTGGCCCCTGTTCAGTCTGATCAAAAATAAATTAGGAGGATGCTTATAAACAGGGTTGAAAGGAGGGATACACACACACACACACACACATACACCCCACAAGTAAGGATAATAATTACAGGCTTTTAATAAATGCTAATTTAGTGATAACAACTTTACAGAGAGTTGTTTATGCCAAGATCTGACATTAGCTGATTTGGGATTTTAGCCATTGACCTAGAAGCCAGCTAACTGGTGTGTTCACTCCACATCCCCTGCCTCCCCTCTCCTCTGCCTCCTCCTCCCCCACCTCACCTCTGACCTGCTGCGTGCTTGCTTCTCATCAGCTTGATCCAGGCTTAGCTCAGGGTGACTCCTGTGGTGGGGCCTGACGTTGCTGCACCTTGACCCCCTCAGTATTCACTGGACCAAGTTTCTTCAGTCGTCTGTGAAGGAAGCATTGAATACCTAGCATGAAGTTCTGGTCCTTAGAGTCCAGATTTTCTTTCCTCTTTTGCTTTCCTTCTGGTAGACCTTGGTTGTGGATACTTCCAGATCACAAAAGAGAAAGAACATTTTTTTTTTCTTTTTTTTTTTTAACTCTGCAAAAGATGCACTGTGCGATTCGGGCAGGCGATCGAGCATGTGGAAAGAAGCTGCACACTAGCTACCCACCTGGTCCCGCCCACGCCGGGACGGTCTTTGTACAGTGACTTCTTATTGAAAGCATGCCTTTTAGTTCAATGGATCTGTGTCTGAACTTGGATCCCCTATTTGCTAATTACGTCACGTGAAGCCCACCTCAATCTCCTAAATTGTTTCCTCATTTGTAAAAGAGCAGGAATTTCACCACTTTACGATATTATTCTGAAGATCCAAGGTGGTGGTGAATAGAGTTCAAGTTCTGTGGGAGTGCCTCCTGTATCAATTAATCACAGCTAACGTTTCTCTTGAGGAGAAGGCAATGGCACCCCACTCCAGTATTCTTGCCTGGAAAATCCCATGGATGGAGGAGCCTGGTAGGCTGCAGTCCATGGGGTCGCTTAGAGTCGGACACGACTGAGTGACTTCACTTTTAGTTTTCACTCTCATGCATTGGAGAAGGAAATGGCAACCCACTCCAGTGTTCTTGCCTGGAGAATCCCAGGGATGAGGAGCCTGGTGGGCTGCTGTCTCTGGGGTCGCACAGAGTTGGACACGACTGAAGCGACTTAGCAGCAGCAGCAGCAGCAACATTTCTCTTGGGTGATTATGTGCCAGGCACTGTACTCAACAATTTGTGGGAGTTTTTATTACCTTTATTATAATCTTGCCCTGTGCAAGCTCCAAGAGAAGTTTTCGGAGGGCATAGTAGATAATATATTCTTGTTAAATGAGAGACCAGTTCCATTTAATCCTCCAAAGAACCCCAGTTCAGTTAGTACCGTATGTATCCCCCATTTGTCAGATGGGGAAACTGAGGCACGGGCAGATTAAATAACAAATGCAAAGCTGTGCTTGGCTAACAAACACCAGAGCATGTGAAAGCAGGAACCTCGATTTGCAGCAACATGGCTGGACCTTGAGCTTATCATACTAAGCCAAGTCAGTTTGACAGGGAAAGACAAATGCCCTATGATATCGCTCATATGTGGAATCCCCAAAAAATGAGACAAACGAGCTTATTTACAAAACGGAAATAGACTCACGGATACACACACACATACACATGCGCGTATGCGTAACTGAATCACTTTGTTGTGTGCCGGAAACTATACAACATTGCAGATCAACTAGCTTTCAGTAAAAAAATTTAAATAAATAAATAAATAGATGCAGGCACCCCTAGATAGCCATCACACTGGACCAGCTCTGTAAGTATTTTATGGTGGAGTGAGGAGTTCCCATGGTCTTCTCCAAGCCTCCTCCTGGCTTTGCCAAATGGTAGTGTGCACACCAGCCCTGGGGGATGTCCTGCTCCGGGTCTTGTTGTCAGTAAGGCAGTACCTGGATTCAGAGCCTGTGGGTGGGCGCAGGGGACAGGAATAGCAAGTGCTCTGTGAAGCCCCAGGAATGACTCCATGGACACCAACGCCACACAGACCAGGAAGCCCCGAGCCTCTTGGCAGACCTAAGCTTGCCGCCTGTGAGTTGTTGGTGAGCCTCCATCCATAGTGTGTTCACGGAGGCTCCATGCCAGGGCTCTGTTAGGAAGGGAAACCTCTCCCTGAGACTGTGGTCTTGGGCCCTCGGGGCTCCAGGGTGATGGCTGGATGGGAGGGAGGTGACAGTCGGGGAGGAGGCCGGGGTGAAGCCCAGAAGGACTTCCTGCTGGAGGGGGTGGATTTTTCTGCTACCCCTGCCGCAGCTTTCTCTGTCCCCTCCGGTCCTCAGCAAGCTGCTCTTTGCACTTTCTCCCTCTCTTTCTTCCCTTCTTTCTCCAATTTCTTCCTTTCTTGGCTGTTTCTCTGTAAATTCTACCTCCATCGGCCTTTGTTTCTCACCTTCATTTCCTTTCTCTCTTTAAAAATTATTTTCTTCTGCTTCTCTGTTTTTGCGTTTCTTTCTCTCCATCTTCATCTCTCTGCGTCCATATCTTCTTCCTCTCCACACCTCTGTCTCCTTCTGATGTCTCTCTCTCTCTCTCCATCTCTGTCTCTCAGCTCATTTCTCCCCATCCCTCCTTCCCTTTCTTTTTTCTCAGAGTCCTTGAAGTCAAGGGGGAGAGTTAGAGAAATCAACAGCTAACTGTCAAGAGACTGATACCCCCCAAGACAGTACAGAGTTGAGAAAGAAGCAGCTATCTGGTGGCCCTGTCCTACAGCTGATTTATATCAGGGGAAATACTCTAAGGTTTGAGTTATAGACAAAGATCTTCAGCAGCTTTGATGGACTGATTGATTAGAAGTGATACTGAGGCTGGGAGAGGAGTGAGTGGGAGCAGCCTGCTGGTATCTGGGGTGGGGTGGGGGAGTCTTTCTAGACTGAATGAAGCCAGTTCTGACGTTTAAGGTTCACTCAGGAAGACGTTGTTTGGACGTTGGATGTCACTCATGGAACCCTAGTAGCACTGGGGACAGCGGTGGTCTGCCTTAGGGTCTAGAGCCCAGGTGCACACTTATCTTTCCCTCACTCATTTGCTGAACACAGAACCTGATGGCGAGCATCACTGCAGCCGCCTGCCTTGGGCTCACAGTCTGGTCCGGCCCATCAAGGGGGTTTCTCCAGTGCGGGAGTCATGGGAACAAGTAACACTCGAGAGGCTCGAGTTAAACACAAAGAAGAGCTGGATTATGGCTTGAATTTGGGCTATGGATCAAAGCTACCTCCAAGCAAGGCAGGAAAAATGACTATTTCTCATGAACCTTCTGTGAGTCAAGTACTGAGCTAGGCACCTTATTTACAGCATCTCATTTAACACCATTGCTGTGGTTTATTCACTAAGTCGTGTCCGGTTGTTCTTCAGTCGCTGAGTCGTGTCTGACTCTTTGCAACCCCATGGGCTGTAGCCCGCCAGGCTCCTCTGTCCATGGGATTCTCCAGGCAAGAACACTGGAGTGGGTTGCCATTCCTTCTCTAGGGCCCTGACCCAGGGACCCAAGGACAAAACCCACGTCTCCTGCACTAGCAAGCAGACTTCACCACCGAGCCTCTAGGAATGTAGCTGGCAGCGCTGTCACACAGAAGACACTTACGCCAATACTGTGGATTAGTTACTGTTATTATCCCCATTTTACAGATGTGGAAACTTAAAGAGTGCCATGAAAGAGGTACAGAAGTAATTCGGGGAACTTTGGCATGGGCTGTATGTAGTGACTTCCAAAGAGTTGAGGATGGGCAGAGGGTGGTGGAGAACCAGGTGACCCAGGGCCATATTGACAGTGATGTCCTGTTGACAGCTGGCATTCTTGATGTCACGTGATGAAAATGGCACTTTACCCCTGTGGCAGTCTTCCCCCACACCCATAATCCCAGGATAATCATGAAGGGATAAAAAGGCAGAGAAATCCCAGCTGAGGGACGTTCTGTGAAGCACCACGGCCAGACTCTGTTGGCAGGTTCCAGGGCACTCTCTCAGCAACCGGACTGGATCAAGCCTTATGTTCCTTAAGGTGACGCAGTGGGCTCAGTTGAAGAGAGGATCAAGAGCTGGTACCGAAACAGATACCTATTGTCTGTCCAGGGGTTCACCAAGAGGTGATACAGGAAGTCAAGAGCCAAGGATTCCGGTAACAGGTCAGGAAATGGAGTGACTGTTGGTTCAGGACCAAGCCCTCAAACAAAAAATAATAATGTTTTCCCTTAGGTTCTTATTGGTTGTTGGATCTCATCGTGGGAAAGTTCATTTGGGGAAAAGGCAGAGGACTAGGGTGACGCCAGCCCATGAAACAGGCGTCTCTGATCACCCGGTGTCATGAGAAGGGCAGGATTTCCACCACCATTCACTTTCCCGTCCAGGCTGCCTCGTGATGTCTTTTCTGTGGGTCTTTCAGGAGCAACCTGTTTGTCCATTGAAAACATCGGCCATCCTTAAGGGTTGTTTAGAAAGAGCATTGAACATCACTGAGTGCTTTGTCCATTACCCTATTCTAATGAAATGTGTTCTCTGAAAGAATTATTTAAGTCTATGAAAATTGGTCAATGTGAGAAGATGTGATTGGAGTGGGGGCCAGCAGAGTTGAGCTGGGTGATAAAAATAGGGAGTTTTGTCTCCCTTGGGACTGATTTTGAAAAGGTTTTTAACCATTGCAACTGAATCCTTTTCAGAGCCCTCCTGTTTCTTTCTTTCTTTCTTTCTTTTTTTTTTTAACCCGAGTTACTATGAGAACATGAATCATCTCTTTAGCACAGTGACGGCAAGAGTAGCATTTAGGAGCGGACCCTGATTTTTCACTGTTTGTTCTTTGCTCTCAACAAGATAAGCTGTTGTTATTTCTTTCTTCTTGAACAAGCACACCATGATTGCTGAAGTGGGAAGAATAATTGGACCAAATAGTCATGCGATTAATGCAAACAGAGAGAACTCATCTGTTTCAAGTACAGTAAATGCGCTTCTGAAGACGCGCGGAGAGCTTGCTTTCTCTGTTTATTCTTGGGCTGGGGAACAAATGTTGCTGAGTTCACTGCCACAGATTCCTGTGTTTCTTCCGTGGGGTGGAGACCTTAAATGAACCGGGTGCAGGGAGGAATCCGCTCTATCTGGGAAGTGGCTGCGCTTGGGAAGGGGGGCATGGTGGCACCCCTCGGGGTGAACAGTAAACACAAGGAAGGCTGCCCGCCCCAGCTTGACACTCCCCCTACTCCATCGTGGGGTTGGGGGGTCGGTATAAGGTGACTTCTGCTTTCTTAATGATACATTTTAGTTACAAGATGAAGTGACCCATTGACACAGAAGGCGAATTACCATCGCTGATGAGAGCCTTCACAGAGCGTTAGCTCTGAGCTCAGCATTTCTATCATTTGGATGCTTTAGGCATGAGGACGGTTCCCTTATCACCACCGGACAGATAAGGAAACTGAGATCCAGACTCACAAACACGGTGTGATGGAGCTCTGGGTTTGAACTGGGGTCTTCTGGCTAGTCGGGAAGGCAGGGCTCAGGTGGGGAGGGGGAGTTTGGAGCGTTGGAGGGAACAGTCAGACTGCCCGCTTCTGAAATCTGATTGCACCACATCATAACTGGATGACCTTGAACAAGGGACTTCACCACTCAAGACCTCAGTTTTCGCCGTCAGTGGAAAAACCGGGGATGATCATGCTATTTATTGTTTTCGGATGAGATGAGTTCCAACAGGAGCAGAACATAGAATTGTGCCCAGCAGGGGGAAGGTCCCTAGGTGCCCCTAGCCACTCTGATGAGTCAATGCCCGGGTGCTTTCTACCACAGAGGGTGACTCTCAGAGCATACGGGTGGGTCGCTGCAGTGGCGCTCGAGCTCCTCTCATGCAAGCTCCACTCGGTCGCCTGGCACACCCTAGCCAGGCGAATAGTCTAAAACCCCATTTCTCAGGCCCCTTGAGAGCTGTGGCAGCTGCCCATTGCCCATAGGGACGAAGCTCGCAGATTCACCCCTTGACCGGCTCTGCTCCGTCTTCCCCACCGCACTCTCCCCAACTCTGAAAGTGCTCCCCCCACACACCGCTCAACTCGCACCCCTGGCTCTCAGCTCACTCCCCCTTCGGTCATCAGCCGTTCTACCTCCTGGGCACTCCTCACATTCCCCACCCAACATTTCTTCTCTCGGAAATGTCCCCTGCAACATGGACTCACCGACACCTCAGCCGCTCTCAGGTCCCCAGAGCCCATCCTTACGGGGGGGCCCTCAGCCTGTGCCTTTTATTCACCACCCCCATGAACCCCTGTTTCTCTTAATGACAGATGTGAAGGAGGGGAGCAGGGCGATCATAGAGCACGTTGGCTGTTGATTTCTTTTCTCCAGTGATATGAGAGGGAAGTGTGGCTCTGGACGCCTAGGAGACTAGAAAGGTCCCCACAGGAGGAGAAGTCGGAGACTTGAAGGACCAGGGGAAGTCTGGCGCATAGGAGAGTAGACGCAGGAATCCTGGGGAGAGGGAAGAGCTGTGCAGAAGTTAAGGAGCCAGGGAGTCTGTGCAGATGCAGACATCTGAGCTTTCCCCGATGATGGAGAGGCTGCATAGTGAGGCTGAGAGTCCTCAGTGACTGCGGGGACAGAGGGGCTTCTTCTCGGCTGGCTCCCACCTTTGCCCTTCACTGCTCCTTCAGTCTGGAGCTTGGTTCTTTCAGTTTGATAAACGGTTCCTCCTTTTTGCCTAATTGTTTCCTTCTAGTATTCACTAAGCAGAATGAAGATTAAATCCAATTAAATAAATGAAGCACCCTGAACCGGTTTTGGCCTGGAAAGCCTCATCCATTTGTGTTTGTTTGAAGTGAAGAATCCACTGGGTGCTCATTCGCCATAGGTGGGTGCCCTGTCCTGGGTTGGAGAACGTGGGGGGCACCTGGCCTCCTCCTGGGCCCCTTCTCTTGGTTAGCACACCTCCGTACCTTTCAGAGGATCCGATTTCTCCCCTGCCCTCAGCACACATCTTTAGTTCCAGGAAGGGTTTCTATCCTGTGGTTCTGGCCAGTTAGCTCATGACATCCTCCAGTCACTGTGACTGGTTTGGTGATGAGAACCGGATCAAGATCACAGACAGCAAGGCCCTTGCCAGGTGTCCTGGGAAACAGTAGTGAGCCTGGAGAGGAGCAAACCTTCCCCTCTGTGCAACGAAGCAGAGGAAGAGACGTAAGGAAAGTCACTGTGTGGTCGCCTTGGTTAAGCCAGGGCTGAAACTAGGCATAGTCCAGGAATTTTCATTTAAACGAGCCCAAATATTCCATTTTTGTTTAAACAAGTTTGGATTGGGCTTTCTATCTTCTTGCAAACCAGAATTATCTAACCAATTTATGGAAGATCCCCTGGAGAAGGAAATGGCAACACACTCCAGTATTCTTGCCTGGAGAATTCCAAGGACAGTGGAGCCTGGCAGGCTACAGTCCATGGGGTCCCAAAGAGACATGACTAGAGCGACTAACACTTTCACTTCTCAATTTATGGATTTAAGGATTTCACTGAGAGTGCATACCATATTATACCCATGCTGCTGCTGCTGCTAAGTCACTTCAGTCGTGTCCAACTCTTAGCGACCCCATGGACTGCAAGGCACCAGGCTCCTCCATCCATGGGATTTTCCAGGCAAGAGGACTGGAGTGGGGTGCCATTGCCTTCTCCGTATTATACCCATATTGAGCCTTATAAAGCACCAGACTTCTCTTTGACTCAGCAAATAGGAAAAACGGGCTCCCAAAATGAGTGAATAGAGTTGGTAACTTTCTTAGCATCCTTCATCTCGCCTCACCCACAAATCCTACCCTTCCCTGCCCATAACTGGGCACCTTCCATGCTCCAAATAGAGAGAAAACTGACTCAAATGGCATTTTCCATCTTAAGCAGTAGGCATTTATTATGACCATAAAATAATTTCCTAGAGACTTCAGCCAGGCCTGAGGCCTTTGTGTTCTGAATTTACCAATCAGTGGCAATTTGCTAAAATAATCATCTTCACATTTGCTGTTAATAATCTTGCTTCAGGCTGTTACAACCAAATGGTTGGTCACTTCCAGTAATGGCCAATTTTTCAGGGATTATTGCTAAAGTGATTAGGTGCTTGTGATTTCCCAGGGCACATGCTTTGGAGTTGATCCATTAACAAATAAAAAGGCTTCGGGGCTGATCTGGAAAGTGGGCAATGCTTATCTGAAAAGGTAAATATATGTCATCATGTCTATTTTTTTTTCCTTAGCCGACCCCTGGCTGTTCCTTTTTCTCCCTGCCCATTATTGGTTCATTATTTAGTCACTAGGCAGTGTGCTCCTTTGCTCGTTCTCAGCCCTTCATTGGAGCTGATGGGCCTGGCAAACCTCTACAGCAAACGAGATAAACCAATTAATCCCCTTTTAGGAAGCATGTTGAAGTCTTGGATGAGCCAGGTACTGGCCTAGACATTTCTCACCATATATACATGGATCTCTTACTGAGCTCTCTGCTATGTGTCACTGATTCATCTGTTCATCTTGTATCAGTAACTACGCTGCTTTAACCATCATACATTTAGGATAAGTCTTGATATCTTGTAGAGTAAGTCCTCCAACTTTGTTTTTCCTCAGGGTTGGCCTGGCTATTTTTGGTCTTTTGCATTTCCCTATTTATTTTAGAGTCAGCTTGTCGATCTCAACAAACGACCTGTTGGGATTTTGATTGGAAATACATTGCATTTATAGATCAGTTTGGGGAGAATTAATATCTTACCAATATTGTTTTCATCCTTTTGCTTTCAATGTTTAATGACTCTTTGTATTGCAAATACGTCTCTTGTAAGTAGTACAAAATATTTTTCAGGTCATTAGTCTTTGAATTTTAATTTAGATGCTTCAGTATCTACTCCATTTATATTGAATTCAATTTGTTGTTGTTCAGTCACCAAGTCGTGTCTGACTCTTTGCGACCTCATGGACTGCAGCACGCCAGCCTTCCTTGTCCCTCACCATCTCCTAGAGTTTGCCCAAGTTCATCTCCATTGCATCAGTGATGCCATCCAACCATCTCACGCTCCGTCACCCTCTTCTCCTCCTTCCCTCAATCTCTCCAAGCATCAGGGTCTTTTCCAATGAGGCAGCTCTTCGTATCAGGTGGCCAAAGTATTAGAGGTTCAGCTTCAGCATCAGTCCTTCCAGTGAGTATTCAGGGTTGATTTCCTTCGAGATTGGCTGGTTTGATCTCCTTGCTGCCCACTGTAATTACTGGCATGTAATTTCATTGCACGTATATTTGCATTTTAATCTGCCATTCTGCTAGTGATATTCTGTCCTTCCCACCTGTTTATGCTCTTCACCTCCCCCCTTTCTTCACTTATTTTGGGTTAATCAAGCATTTCTAGTTTGTTTATTTTTGCCTGTACTGGGTCTCTGCTGCTGCTGGGCAGGCGTTCTCTAGTTGCAGTGAGTGGGGTGCGCAGACTCTAAAAGCACAGGCCTCAGTCACTGCAGCGCACGGGCTCCGTAGCTGTGGCCTGCGGGCTTAGATGCTCCACAGCGTGTGGACGTTTCCCAGACCAGGGACAAACCAGGTCCCCTGCATTGGTTGGCAGGCAGATCCTTACCCACTGTGACCCCAGGGAAGTCCTCAAGCACTTCTCAATTGTTCATTCCCATAAGATTTTAGGTATATATTATTCTTTTAAAAATTTTTTTACTTTACTGGACACAGAAGAGACCAAACCAAATATCACTGACTGATTGGAGTCTAATATAAATAAGTACCTTTACCAAGTCTCAGAAAATGTGATTAAGTTGCTGCTGCTGCTAAGTTGCTTCAGTCGTGTCCGACTCTGTGCAACCCCTCAGACAGCAGCCCACCAGGTTCCTCCATCCATGGGATTTTCCAGGCAAGAACACTGGAGTGGGTTGCCATTTCCTTCTCCAATGTGTGAAAGTGAAAAATGAAAATGAAGTCGCTCAGTCGTTTCTGACTCTTAGCGACCCCATGGACTGCAGCCTACCAGGCTCCTCCATCCATGGGATTTTCCAGGCAAGAATACTGGAGTGGGGTGCCATTGCCTTCTCCAGTGATTAAGTTAGGGCACTTTAACTCCATTTATCCCCTCACATCTGATGTATCAGGGTTTTCATGCATATTAATCGACCCACACCACTATTGTCATTTTATACAGTTAATATTATTTTAGAATTATCCATATACTTACCCTTTCCACTGTTTTTCATTCCCTCATGCATTTCTGATGTTACATCTAGGATCATACTTCCACCTAAAGCACTCCTTAGAATGATTATTTTGGTGTGGTTCTGTGGGGGTGATTTTCTTAGTTTATTTTTTCTGGAAATGTCTGTTTTTCCCCTTCATTTTAAAGGGATATTCTTGCTTGGGAAAGAATTCCAGTTTGGTCATTATTTTCCTGCTGCTTTTTAATGGTGTTGTTACAGAACCTTTTGGACTCCATCTTTTCAGTAGAGAAGTCAGCTGTCATACGTACTGATGTTGCTCTCTGGTGGGAATGAGCCTTTTTTGCTCTTCAGGCTTTTAAGATTTTCTCTTTATCTTTGGTGATGTTGTGAATGGAATTGTTTCCTTAATTTCGTCAGCTTGTTCACTGGTAGTGTTTAAGAGCACAACGACTTTTTAATGTTGATTTTATACCCTGCATCTTTTCTGAAATTGTTAGCTCTAATAATTGTATGTGTGTATTCTTTAGGATTTTCTGTATATAAGATAATATTATCTGCAAATACAGATAGTTTTACATCTTCCTTTCCAATTTGGATGCCTTTTTTTCTTGCCTATTTTTGCCACCAGAAGCGGTGAGAGCAGAGCTCCTTGTCTTGTTTCTGATTTCAGGGGAAAAGCCTTCAGTTTTTTTTTAAGTTAGCTGTGAGTTTGTCATAGATGCCTTTTATCAGGTTGAAGAGATTTATGTCCATTCTTGGTTTGCTGAGTGTTTTTATAATGAATGGGTGTTGGATTTTGTCAAATGCTTTTTCTCTATCAACTGAGATGATAATGAATTTTTTCTTCATTTTATTAATATACTGTGTTACATGGATTGATTTTCATTGCTGAAACACCTTGTATTCTTGAGATAAATCCCACTTGGTCATGATATACTATCCTTTTAATATACTGCTGGATTTAATTTGGTAGTCTTTTATTGAGGTACTGTTATAATAGCTTTAATATGATACCCCTAATTGTGTTTTTCTTTGTCCTTCTCTTCCTTGAAGTTTTGATGTTTTTTATATTCCCTTGAAGTCTTTCACCACTTTTGAAAATTCTTAGCAATTGTCTCTTCATGTATTTTCCTTTAGGCCCTTTCTTGGTGAAGCCTCAAGCGCAGCCACAGTAAACCTGTGACTCTTTGCTCCTTCCCTGGACCTGCCTGCCCATCCAGCCTGGCCCTCCATTCTTATTTTTCAGCTCCAAAGCTCCTGCCTCACATTCTTGTTCTTTCTTCCCAGAGCATTTTCTGTAAGACACTTGCAATCTGGTTGAGCTTCCCAGGTGGCTCAGTGGGGAAGAATCCACCTGCCAATGCAAAGAGACACAGGAGATGGGGGTTCAATCCCTGGGATGGGAAAATCCCCTGGAGGAGGAAATGGCAACTCACTCCAGTATTCTTGCCTGAGAAGTCCCGTGGACAGAGGAGCCTGGGGGGCTACAGACCACAGGGTCACAGAGAGCCGGACACACGGAGTGAATGAGCATGCTTACAGTCTAGTTAAGGGGACGCTTGCGTTCAGTGAAGCTGTCTTATATTCAAAAGGCTGCATCAGGATAATGGTGACAGAGAGGTTTGGTAGCTCTGGGGTCCTCCTGCCTAACAGAAGAGTCCGCCTCCCTTTTAATCCAGCCATTGTATTTCAGAGCTGGACGTTCTTATGGAAGAGTACTTGGCTACTTTGTGCATCATTTTCCTCATTTACAAAATAAAATAACTATTATGTGCCAGAGATGTTTGGAATATTAGATGACTTGCATGCAATGGTCTTAAGAAGTTGTCTGGCACAGAGTAAGAGCTAAGTAAGCTATCGTGGAGAGTTCCTCTTCCGACATATAAAGGTTGACAAGAGCATGGAGGAGTGGCGTTTGGACTGGAAGATGCAGTGCCCGGCTCTCAGGATTTGCATGAGAGCAGTCTTGGTGTGAGGGTGGGATAAACAAGGATCCCTTGTCTGTTTCCTGAGCCTCTTCTCCCTTTCTTCCCAGCATGCCTGCTGGGCTGGAAATGCAGGGAACAGCTCACCTTCCTTGGAATATTGGACCTCTATAGCTCAGGAAAGCGTTTCCTCTGGCTTGTCTTACCTGGGCTTCCTCACACCATGTTTTGGGGTGTTTGCCCTGACTCATGGCTGAAATCACCCCTTCTTTTTTCTGCCTTGCTACAGAACTAGTCCTTCTATTTTAGATCTTATCATGTTCGGTTATAATTATGGCTGTATGTGGTGGGTTTCATCTCCGTGTTGAACTGATTTTCTCTTTATTTGCCATGGAGACGTGCCCATCTTTGTTTTCTCAGCGCTTGAGTCATGGTGAGGGGTCAGGGGTTGTTGGCTGGATGTGTAAATGCACAAAGAATAGGTAAACAAATGAGGGGACAAGTGAGTAAAATGTTTCCAACTAAATAATAGCCCAAGGCACAGGGAAGATACCATAACACAGAGCATGTTACTCAGAACGTGCTCCAGGGACCAGTCGCATCTGCCTTTCCTGGACGCTTGTTAGAAATGGAGAGTCCCAGGCCCGGGCTCGGACCTGCTGAGTCGGAATCCGCGTTTTAGCAAGACTCCTGGGTGATTCACGTGTACTCGACAGCTCAAGATGACTGGTCTAGCAGTTAAGAGAGAGAGCCCTGGAGACTGAGTTCCGATTCTAGATCTGCCTCTTACCCAGCTCTGTGGATGTGATCAAATCACTTACTCCCACAGGGCCTTAGTTTCCACATCTGTCAAATGGACTTAATGGTATAGCCGCTTCATAGTCTTTCTGTGAGGATTAAATGTGTTAACAGTTGTTGAGAGCCTTGTGCAACACCCGCAAACATTACGGGCTCAAAATATCAGTGAGTATGGTTATTTTTATTACCCACGTTCTTCTGACTGCCCATGAGCAGTGAGGGGAGGATTAAAACTCACTGAAAATCTCAGTCACTGTGCCCTTGTGTTTCCTCTCCACACTGGGCACTGGGTGGTGGAGGCCGAGGTCCCTTCCTGTGTGGGGCTCCCTCCGAGGGGCACTGCTGACGTGCGTGGCGTGGCCTTCCTCTCGGCGGCCACGCCACAGGCCCGCAGCTTCCTGGAGCTGAGGACACCAGCCAGACAGGGAGAACCACCCTTCCCCGGCGCTGAGTCACGCTCTCTATTCAGACGGGGATCAGGACAGGTGGGGAGCTCCAGGGGCCTGGCGGAGGTGCCCGGGGCGCGGGATTGGATGACTCACACTGTTGTGAGTCATTCTTCTTACATAAGGGCAGATCAAGCGCATTCAAATGCCACACAAGCCCAAATCTGTCCCCGTAGACTGGGAGGGGAGGGGGGGTCAGGGGGAGACTTGCCCAGAGACATGTCTTGGAATCTCCAAACCAAGTTGGCCCCACTCATCATGGCTGTCTTCTCACACATGCGCCCAAGGACAATGTCATCATCTCTGATGTGGTTATTATTTGAAACAGACAGGAATATTACCTCTCAGGACAAGGGAAGAGCTATAGATCACTTATTTTAACTTAAACAGGTAGAGATTAATTAGCACCCAAAGATTGGGGATATGGGGAAAGCATTAACTTTTTCTTAAAAGCTATCTAAAGAAAAAAAAATGTGGAGTTAGATGAAAAAGCAGCTCCACGGGGGGAAATACATTTATTAAGCAAATGAAGGAATAAAGATTTATACCATTTAATTTATGAAAATTTAGATGTTGTGAATGTTGGGAGAAATGGATACCTATACTCTTATCTACATTCTATCACAGGGTGATAGGAAATCAGTGGATTATTTCTAGTAGCAAATTTGCCTTAGAAAAGAGACCCCCTAGGTTCACGCTAAGGAAGCAGTCTGAAACAAAAAGATATCTGTAAAGAGGGGAATGGCAAACCACTTCAGTATTCTTGCCTGGAGAATCCCATGGACAGAGGAGCCTGGCGGGCTACAGTCCAGGCATCCACACATATTAAAACTACCATCGTGCGGCTATCAGAAATGCTTTTGAAGAGTCTTCTACACTACAGAATATGCTATCGCTCAAATACTAGGCAAAGTAAAAATTCAGAAAGCAAGATTGTTTTTAAGCTTGAGAATCAAAGTTGTATTAATAATGACAAAGTTTGCCCTACTTTGAAAAAAAATCAAAATGTGACAATCTAAAATGAAACATTAAAAACTGACTAATTGTTATCAAGATCCAGTAAATATTTTGTCCACCTTGGGTAAATTTTCAAAAATTAACATTTTTATAATTTAAATATGTATATATGTAATTTAATATATATGTTTCATATAACACATATGCATATATAATATAGTGGCTGTGTATAGCATGTATAACAAATATGATAGAGAATATGCAGTAAGCTATAAACTTAAACTTGAAGGAAAGAGTATCTATGAAAAGTGAAAGTGTAGTCACTGGGTCAGTCCAACTCTGCAATCCTATGGACTGTCTGTAGCCCGCCAGGCTCCTCTGACCATGGGATTTTCCAGGCAAGAATACTGGAGTGGGTTGCCATTTCCTTCTCCAGCTTCCCAACCCAGGGATTGAACCTGGGTGTCCCGCATTGCAAGCAGATGCTTTACCCTCTGAGCCACCAGGGAAACTATTAATCCCTGTGGATTAGCCATTTCTGGATAGGGAACTCTGGATTGGTTTCCTGGTGGCTGGTGGACCAGATCCCAGCTTTGACTTGTGGGAGTTACAGGTCTTTCAACTTCACTGTAGGTAAACCAGATGGCACCTGAGTGGTACCTGTTCTCTTTCATCCTCTCCCTTACTCCTTCAATAAATGATAACCTGTGTTTTCCTGGGCTATCAGTATCAGTGTCATGGCCAAGGGGCAAGTTCACTGGCATCCCCCACTCAAACACAGTTGTGGAAACTCCAGAACTCCCTGCATATAAATGGGCTCTGGCCCTACACCCCAAAAAGAGAGAGTCTCCCACCCTATGCGTAACCTCCAGAAATCCATTTTATGAAAAGAACATTAGCTGAACCAGCTATCTCCCTCCTGGAAGCAGAGGGACTTCTAAACACACTTGCCACTAATTGTGAGGCATAAAGTTCTTTCCAAGCCCTGATCCACTGTGCAAACAGTTGGCACATCCACTTTACAAGGGCCGTGCCCCAACCGGAGCTCTCACACTGCAGCCTGGGCTCCAGAGCCAGCCAACTGCCTGGGCTCTGTTTTGCTTTATAGCCCTTGAGCTAAGAGTGACTTTTATTTTTAATACAATGGTCTTAAATGCTTACATAAATAGGTACCTATTAAGTCTGGTTTTTGCCCTCAATTTTGCCTAAAATATTTCCTCTCTGGGTCATTAAGGAAGCATTTCCTGAAGGTTTCCTTTGCTGCCACCCAGCTCAAGCTATTGTTTCCTGTTGGAGTTACTACAGTGGTCCTTAGAGGTATCTCTGTCCACTTAGGTTCCCCCCAATCCCTCCACTGCCCATTTCTTTCTGCAGACAGCAGCCAGAATGCAAACCAGAGTACAATTTTTCCTTGCTTAGAGTCTTCCAACAGCTTGTCTGTTGTTCTTAAATAAAATCCAAACTCCCTTCCCTCTTCCCCGAGCCTGGGGCCCCTGCCTACTTCCTCTCTCTTCACCTGTCACCCATTCCCTCACCGGGTTCCAGTCGCCTTAACCTTCCCGGTCTTTCTCACGTCAAGCCTTTGAATATAAGCTTCGTGTAGGTATGGACCTGGTCTTGCTGACTTCGTCCTCTCCAGAATGCTATCCGGCACAAAATAAGTACTCAATAAATATTTATTGACTAAATAAAGACCTTTAAATCTTCAAAGCATCCCTGTAAAGCAGGATTTTATATTTTAAATCTCCATTTATCAGATGAATAGAAAGAGGTTCAGGAAGGAGGGAAAATTTAGTAGATAGTAAAACTGGGATTAAGGACTTTGTGACTCCCTTCCCCACTATGTTAGGTCTTCTTCATTCCTGCATGTGGATACGTGAACTAAACTGAACTTAACTATGGCCTCCGTGAACACATGACCTTCTCCTAAAGGAATTGTCTTTCTCCTTAGATCAGAGTCGTCTGCTCAACATGCCCTGGTCCTGGCTGCTTCGTGGTACTAAACAATTCAAATTGAAGCTTGCCTGTAATCCCCTAAAGCCAGTGTCTGGCTTTGAGCTGCAGAGCCTTGTTTTTATGCTGGGATGTTCCCATGTAACTACTGCCTAGTAAAGAACTTAAAATACTGCCTGTCCACCTTCTCCTCTCACGGCCAGGAAACATGAGCCAACCCTCTGATCAGAAGTCTGGGCTCCTGCGGTTTTTGCTGATGCTCAGATAACTCTTTATCTATAGTTAGAGTGGGGATTTGCTGGGGGTTGGGGGGTGGTGTCTGATACATCATTGCAGCCTTGCTCTCTTTGCAGACTGTGGGCCTTTTGTTGGATCTCTATCATCAGTTCAGTTCAGTTCAGTCCCTCAGTCGTGTCTGACTCTTCGACCCCATGGACTGCAGCACACCAGGCCTCCCTGTCCGTCACCGACTCCTGGACATTGCTCAAACTCATGTCCATGGAGTCGGTGATGCTATCGAACCATCTCATCCTCTGTTGTCCCCTTTTCCTCCTGCCTTCAATCTTTCCCAGCATCAGGGTCTTTTCCAATGAGTCAGTTCTCCGCATCAGGTGGCCAAAGTATTGGAGTTTCAGCCTCAGTATCAGTCCTTCCAATGAAGATTCAGGACTGGTCATCATCATCAACCATAGTCTTTCTCAAACTTTGGTCATGCTGTTGCTACTTTCCTGATTTCTGCTCTACTTTCCTAATTTAAAACAAATTTTGTTATTTTGAAATAATTACCAAAAAGTTGTGGGAATTCACATATATATTTCATGTAGATTCTCTGAATGATAACATTTTATTGAATTTGCTTTATTATTCTTTTTCATATATAAATGAAAGAAAAATTATATATGTATAAATCTTCTGAATTTTTATCTTCATATATATGCAAAAACACATATGTGTGTAGATATAATGTATGCATGGACTTCCCTGGTATCTCAGCTGGTAAAGAATCTGCCTGTAATGCGGGAGACCCCAGTATGATTCCTGGGTCAGGAAGATCCCCTGGAGAAGATATGAGCTACCCACTCCAGTATTCTTGGGCTTCTCTGGTGGCTCAGATGGTAAAGAATCCTTGAGCAATACTGGAGACCTGGGTTCAATCCCTGGGTTGGGAAGATCCCCTGGAGGAGGGCATGGCAACCCACTCCAGTATTCTTGCCTGGAGAATCCCATGGACAGAGGAGCTTGGCGGGCTACAGTCCATGGGGTCACAAAGAATTGGACATGACTAAGCGACTAAACACAGCACAGTATATAATGTATGCATATGTATAATTTATCCATAAATATGTATAGATATAATTTCTGAACTGTAGGGGAACATGTTATGGGTATGAGTATGTATTTCTTATAATGAAGGACATTCTCACATAACCAGAATACAGTAATCAAAATTAGGATGAACTCTTTCAGGCTAAAATTAGACTTTCCCAGTCCCTGCTCTGGGATCATTCATTTCTCCAAGGAGCCCTGGATTCTTTGAGATGATGACATTTAGAAACTGGTTTCTAGGCTTAGACCCTCTTATTTAGCAGAGCTACAAAATACATGTATGATACATGAGTGTATGTATACATCCACATACACACCCATACACATCTTCATCTCATTGTATCTTTACCTATCTATCTATGTTATAAGTCAAATATCCATTGAATTCCAATCCAGAACACAGGATTCATGCTGATCTGGCCCTTTTCCACATTTATTTCTTCCTTCTTTGACTGTTAAATGAGCATGCGTGCATGCTAAGTCACTTCAATCATGTTGACTCTTTGTGACCCTGTGGACTGTAGCCCACGAAGCTCCTCTGTCCATGGGATTCTCCAGGCAAGAATGCTGGAGTGGGTTGCCATGCCCTCCTCCAGGGGATCTTCCTGACCCAGGGAACGAACCCATGTCTCTTACGTCTCTGCATTGGCATGAGTTCTTTACCACTGAGCCATCGGGCAGAAACCACAGTTCCACTCTCCACAATGTATTTATCTATTTCACCAACCCTAGAATACACACAGAGTGGTTTTAGAATTGCTCATCCATATAACAATGAAGAACAAACCTACTAACTAGATTTCAATATTTGCATAGTTATTCTTTTCTGTATTGTGAGGAGTATCAACCAGATACTGTGTTTAGGTTATTTGGGGTCATTTTTATTCTTTCAGTTTTGTCACGTGATTCGTTGAAACAGAGTTAGCTCATTTATCACTGTTTGTATTGCATTTCAGGGTTTGTCCCTGATGCTTGATTTTTTTTTTTTTATTATGAAACATGGACATCCTTCCAAGTGTCACTACTCTACAAAAAGTTGTCCTCCGAGAAGAACTCCTCCCAGACCCCACACCCACCTCTCTAGTCTTTTCAGTTCTTTTTGGTCCTTTTCTACTCATCCCTGGAAATAACCAAGCTCATTAGTTTCTGATTTATCCCACCTGTATTTCTTTTTGCATAAATTAGGAGATGCAAGTACATCCATCTTCTCATTTTCCTTTCCTCCTTACACAAGAAGCAGGACATTATAGATACTCTCTGTACTTTGATTTTTCTCACTTAGCAGTAATTCCTGAAAGTCACTCCTATCAGTTAATAGAATTGAAAGTGAAAGTGAAAGGCGCTCAGTCGTGTTCAACTCTTTGCGACACCATGGACTAAACAGTCCATGGAATTCTCCAGGCCAGAATACTAGAGTGGGTAGCTGTTCCCTTCTCCAGCGGATCTCCCCAACCCAGGGATCAAACCCAGGTCTCCCGCATTGCAGGTGGATTCTTGACTGTCTGAACCACCAGGGAAGCCCAAGTTTGTAGAACACATTCTCATTATTCTCCACCACGACATTGTTCTCTACTCTGTGTGGATGTCCCGGAGCTGATTCACTATCCTCTGTGTATGGGCATTTAAGGTGTTTCCAATGTTTTCATTTGCAAACAATGCTAGATGAATAAATTTACACACACTTCACCATGGGAGCTATATCTCCAGGGTAAATTTCTACAAGTGAAACTGTTGGGTCAAAAACTAAAGGCATGCTAATTTGCTACGGTCAAATTCTCCACCACAAGTGTTGTACAGCTGTTTCTACCAGCAATGTATGAGAGTGCCTCAGGCAGTTCACTTTTTAAAAACTTACACAGACTTTGAAAATAACATGATTGAACTCAATCACTGTTCAGAAAAAGACGATAATCTGGGAAATAAATGCTGTGTCAACAAAAGATGAAATATATTATAGCACTGTCAGTGGACTGACTGCCAACTCCCCGTGCCTGGGGTCCTATAACTATATGCAAAAAGGAAAACGTTGATGATCAACCAGGGTCAAGGTGAGACTTCTTAGTAACATAACCAGAAGGTTTAAGTGTGGGTTGAAAGGGCAGAAATACTGTCTCTGGGATCCAGGGTTGGTTAGCGCTTGGTCAGCAGACCTTACTGTAGAATCTGACACACTCTACTCCCTTCAGATCTGGGATAGTCCGGTCTGTGAACACCAGGCCAGACTCCCAGGAGGTTCTTCACTGTGTGCTTGGTCCACATCTTAGCCACATCTCTCTCTGTTCCCCATACCTCGCTAGATTTTCTTGTAACTGGAATCTTACCACAGCCGCTGACTGAAGCTTGGCCCAAGCGCTTACCTCCTCCCAGGCTCCTGTGCGCCTCATTTAGTTAATCCTTCCAACAAGACAGCCACTTGCCAAGATCTCACAGAGACAAAGTAGGGCAGAGCATGGGTGGAAATCCTGGTGGTGTGCCTGTATTTACTTTTTTCCAAGTCCAAAGCAATGACTTTTCTCTCTCGGCCAGGGTCCTTCAGACAGAAGCCCAAGAATGAGCAGGAATTTGACAGTTTTGCTCCTTTTTTAAAACTACCCTAAGGCTGGGACCTGGAGGGGACCACTTTCAAGTTTGATACCTGTGTCATGGAGTGCATGTTGTGTTGGCCAGGAAAAAAAAAAAAAAAATATATATATATATATATATATAAAGATGTTTTCATGAAGAGATAAAGAAGCAGGCATACACAGGGCTACTTCCAAGTCAGCAACAAAGAAAGGGTCTCGTTTATTTATTTTTTAACCTGGTGCAAACTCTTATTTACTCAGAAAAAAGCATTTACTTTGCTTCTTTTATTTCCCCATTGAGACGGGTTCCCAAGGCCAGGAAATGAAAGGGGCTGCAAGACGTAAGCCATCGGTAAGCCGGCCTGCCATTCAGTATCTTTTCTTATACAACTGTTATTTGTAAACTAATCAATAAACTTTTCTTATTCTGTGCGTTCCTTTGGAACTCTTAGCAGCCGCCTGCTGAACCATGAAGAAACTTCGAATAGCGGTGATCTCCCTTCCATGCTGTTTCTTTCCCTCCATAGAACCCGCAAGCCAATCTGTGGTGTTTATACTCGAGGCCCTATGAAGCTAATCTGTATGGAAATAAAGGATAGAAATATTCAGATTGAGTTTTACTAAGTGAACCTGAGGTTTTCTGTTCAGCAAAATAGGCCAGGTAAATGCGTTTCTGATACAGAATAAATCACTCGTATGAAGACCTATATTTCCCTTTTTGCCATTTTGCTTAGAAGTGAAGAATTCACAGCCTTCGGCGTGGACTGTGAAAAGCCCAAGTCCCTCCCTGCAAGGTAGCTCCCCGAGCTGGACTCATTTTCCTCTTAGGGTCTGAGGGTCCCACTCCCCTGGCTTGAGCTGCCAGGGCTCCTCACAAGTCACCAAGAAGAGAGAGGAAAAGATGAGAGTCAGGGACACATTTATAGAGCACCTTACAAGCCAGAACCCAGGTCCTCCCCTGGGGAATCTTGAGTGTGAAAAGGACAGTCTCTGACTGTGACTAATAGGATATTGTGTAAAGGTGTGGAGGTGTCATAGGGGAACAGAGGAGAGCATGCCCAGCAGAGAGGCCTGTGGCCAAGGCAGCCTTTCTGAAGCTCTTGAATAACCAGCTGGAATAACCCGGAAATAACCATGGCAAGGGCCATGTCAGGAGTTCATCTGCTAGGCAGCATGGAAAAACTAGAATCTCCTCTCTGTTATAAATTTCCCGTGTGCTTCTTCTATATCTCAGGCAGGGAAGAACATAAATCATATTTTATTTTAGGGCAAATCTTCAAGCAGATCTTTCAGAGACAGCTCTTTGGTTCTGTATGGCTGACATACTTCAGTCTGTCTAGGAGCATAATTAATGCCACAGGGCAGAGGTTCTGACTTGGTCTTGAGGGAAGACCATTGGCCAAGGCCACCCACCTATGGCAAAGTGGTTACAGACTCGGGGCCAGAGCTTATATAGACGTGACTGAGCCTGCTTAGTCCATTTTGAGAAGCCAGTTGAAGGGGAAGCGTCTGAAGGCACTCTGGTGTATGAATTCTGAGCCATGAATAGCCCTTCCTGAGTTATTAGAATCCTGCCAGGAGTGAAATCAGCTCTTAGTAACGGACATTTGTAAGTTAACTACATGAAATTGTCAAAAGAGCAAAAATGGCGACTTCATATGGTTTAATAGTATGTTGCGGGAATAGTATGGGACTCTTGATATTTATCACCTCCCCAGATCTCACATCCCTCAATTGTGGCATATACTCTGTTGATCCCCATTCCATAGCTGAAGGAACTGTGGCTTAGAAAAGTGACATAAATTCCCCAGAGTCACACAGCCAGAGGCACCAAGACACGGACTTCAGTCTGGTTGACGTCAAAGTCTGACCCTGACTGAGGTGCTGGAGGTCTGTTCTCTACTTGTGGGAACCTCAGGGGCCATGGGTGGGCCCAGCGGGCCTTTTCTACTCTGCAAATCAACCTCTGCGCTCCATGCTGGGAGGCCAGCCTGAGGGTGGCTGTCCCGGTTCCCGGCTTGGTTGGAACCACAAGGAGCTGGAGGACAAAGACACAGACGTTCTGCTTGAAACTGGCTTCTGATGACAGGGAAAGGCCAGTCAGGGTTCTGGAAGTGTTTCAGAGATGACTCAGGCTCTACCGAGGTTTCTCGTAATGACTGTCTCAGCACCTGTTTCTCCCGCCTCACCGCAGACCCTGTTTTGTCAAGACAGCTCCACGACTGAGTTGTTAATGTCAAAGCTGACAGAGCTGACAGCCCTTCCCCAGACCCTGAGTCCTCCGAGGGTGAGAGCAGTCAGGGTGGGCAAGAGCAAGCTGGGGACCCTGCCATCCTGCAACTCTCAGCGTCTCGACGTAGTCAGAGCTTCTCGCTGGGTCTCCCTCTGTCTGTCTCTTTCATGCTGCATCTCCAGCAAGGGCCAGCTGGGAGTCACACAGGCCCCCGGCTGAAGGAGGCTTCCTTTCAGCATGTGCTGCTACCATTCTTTCGGTGTAGGGCGGGAAGGTACCCAGTGGTGCCCTAGCTCTCACAGCTTCCACAAAGAGCACAGCGGGCTTATATCACCTATGCTCACATTGCCCGGGCCAAACCAAGTCACTCGACATACCTATCCTAGAGGGGGCTGGGGAAATGCAATATGACTATGTGTCTGTGGGACACAACCCCAGACATGTTTGTTGAGGGTGTCAATGACTTCTGCAAGCTGCTCAGCATAGTGAAGAGGCAAAGGGGCTCATCCTTTGGCCTTTAGATACGGCTTTGCTAGACACAAAGGCTCAGGAAAGCTAGTTCAGTAGGACAAGAAGCTGAGCCAAACAAACTCTAACAACCACAGACATCATGAGGGTGCCTCTGAGTGCAATCCCATCACTGAGTGTGGCTGTTGTGATAAGAGGCTAGCATCCAATGAGTGCAGAGTGTTTGCTTTCCGGCATGTCTCCATCTTGCTAAGGCATCTCCTTTCCCTCGGTCTCCTACCCCTAGTAAGCCTAGGCCCGGAAAGTAGCCCTACTTGAATAAGCGATAATAAAACTTAGACATTGCATCCAAATAATCCTTCTAGACAAAAGTCAATGGTAATTTTGTGGGGGACTATGCCAAAATACCATTCCAGGATCCCTGTCTGAGTGAGTCAAGACAGACAAACATTCTGAGAGCTTGCTTTAGACAGATGTCAGTCACTGGGATGAATTGCACACTGTAAATTGATGATATTTAATGTTCATATCAAATAAATTAAACCTGTTTATACATAGTTTATGTCTTTATGTAATAGAAGATACTGATGAGTTCTTACAAATTCTGACCTGTCTGATGTGAGGGCAGAGAGCTTATAGACACTACTAGGAGAAAAGTGAAGAGGAACTAAAGAGCTTCTTGATGAGGGTGAAAGAGAAGAGTGAAAAGCTGGCTTAAAACCCAACATGAAAATAACTAAGATTGTGCCATCTGGTCCCATCACTTCATGGCAAATAGAAGGGGGAAAAGTGGAAGCAGTGACAAATTTTATTTTCTTGGGCTCCAAAATAATGGCAGACAGTGATGGCAGCCATTAAATTAAAAGACACTTGCTCCTTGGAAGGAAAGCTATAACAAATCTAGATAGCATATTAAAAAGCAGAGACGTCACTTTGCTGACAAAGGTCCGTCTAGTCAAAGCTATGGTTTTCTCAGTAGTCATGTACAGATGTGAGAGCTGGATCACAAAGAAGGCTGAATGCTGAAGAACTGATGCTTTTGAATTGTGGTGCTGGAGAAGACTCTTGAGAGTCCCTTGGACTACAAGGAGATCAAACCAGTCAGTCTTAAAGGAAGTCAACTGCAAATAGGCATTGGAAGGACTGATGCTGAAGCTCCAATACTTTGGCCACCTGAATTGAAGAGCCAACTTATTAGAAAAGACTCTGATGCTGGGAAAGATTGAAGGCAGGAGGAGGAGGGGGAGATGGTAGATGAGATGTTGCATGGCATCACTGACTCAATGAACATGAATTTGAGCAAATTCTAGGACTCAGTGGAGGACAGAGGAGCCTGGCATGCTGCAGTCCATGGGGTGAAAAAGAGTCAGACATGACTTAGTGACTGAACAACAACAAGGAAAAAAGAAGAAGACAAAGCCACTGATTTACTAAACATCAGGGCATTACATGGGTCCACTTCATTTCCTCAAACTCCATCTAAATCTGGAGGAGATGGAGCTGGTGGGTAGAGATTTATATAAAGTGTTTATGCCAACACAAGCTGTCTTTTCTTGCTTTGCTTTTCTTATTTAAGCCAAACGATCACGCCTAATGTGAATACAAAAATGTGACAATGCTAAGAGCATGTCACAATTGTTACTCTCTCTACCACCAATGTCATTTATTAAAGAAGTGTTTCTTTAGTGTCTACCATGTGCTGTACATGGAATACTGAATGAGGTGCATAAAGTCCTTGGTCTCATGGAAACTATGTTCTGGCAGAGCCATGGACAGTGATTGAGGAAACAAATACTTATATAATGGAATTTCAGGTAATAGGACTCTTTTAAAGAAAAACAATACAAGGAATGAGGTTGATGAATGGCATGCTGGCTTTAGGGAGGCAGTCAGAGATACTTCTCTGAACAGGTAATATTGGGCCAAGAAGTGCATGAAATGAGTGATGAGTCATTGAAAAGTTTGGGAGAAGAGTTGCAGGTAGAGGGAACCACAAATACAAAGGCTCTGACATGGGAATGAATCTAGTGTGTCTGTAAGTACCAAGGTCAATGCAGTGGAGCAGAGCCAGTGAGGCAGAGTGTGGGAGGTGAGTCTAGAGAGAGAGGTAGAGGTAAGATCATGACAGTCAAGGCGGAGAGTCTGGATTGCACTTACCGTGTGATGCAGAATCACTGGAGTTTTATGAGAAAAGAAGCGACGCGATCCAGTTCATGCGTACTTTGACCAAGCTCACTCTGGCTGCTATGTGAAGAATCGACTGTGGGGACAAGACTAGAAGAAAGGAGAACTGTTAGTGTGTTTCACAGGTCCAGCTTAGAAATCTTAGTGGCCGTACAGGTGGTCAGAAGAGTCAAATTTTGATATATCTTAAAGGAATAGCCAATAGGACTTACTGAGGGGTTGGATGTAAGGATGATGGAAAGAAAGCAAGGACAGCTGCTTAGTTGTTTTTTTTTTTTTTTTTAATTGAGCAGCTAAGTACAAAGCAGTACCTTTTACCAAAAGGGTAAGGAATGAGTCTGAGGAGGGAAATCATGGATTCTAGTTTGCATCTCTAATGTTTGAGATGTTTATTCATCATCCATGTGGATATGTCAACTATGCAGATGAATATGAGTCTGGATTTCCAGGGAGACATCAGAACTAGATATAAATTTAGAAGTCACCAGCAAAGAGTTGGCATTTAAAGCCAAGAGGCCATATGAGGTCATCTTGATAATGAGTTGTGGATATGGGAAAGAACGCTAAAGTCAAAATCCTTGAATGAACCAACATTTAAGATTGGGAAAAGACCAAAAAATTGGATGGGCCAATGATGCTGGAGGAAAACCAAGGAAGTGTAGTGACTGAAAAGCTAAGATTTAAAAAAAAAAAAATGCTTTAAGAAGAAATACCCTGACCAAAGAAACCAAATGGCACTGAGAATTCAAAGACAAGATACGGGAACTGGGTTGAAGGAGATGAAAACCATATGGGGTTTCATAAGAGCTGTTTCAGTGGAGCAGTAGTGGGGCAAGCTTTGAAGTCTGCTGAAAGGGTGGCAAAGAAATGGGTTGAGATAGAAAGAAATAAAAAGTTGTGAGGTCAAGAGAAACTTTCTTTGTCAGAAGGACATCTTTGGGCATGTTCAAATGCCGATGGGAATGATTCACTCAATTGATGACACAGGCGATGGAAAAGTAACTTTATGAACAAAGTCCTTGGATGGATAAGGGTGGGTAGGTTCAGAGAGCAATGGAGATGTTTGAGTCATCATAACAGCGGAAAAGAAAAGACTGAGTCTATATGTAGAAATGCAGGTAGAATAGAGAAAATGCTCTTCTGATTGATAAAGTAAGATTCAAGGTCACCTATCGACAATGAGTGTTGGCTGCCTTAGGAGTCAGAAGACACGCCAGTGGTCATCTGGATAAACAGAAGGAGGTTTTGACTGGGGAATTGTGTTTAACTTTCTAGATGGTGCTTAAGATCCACTTGTGATATGTGGTCATACATCTAAAGTGAGGCCAGTAAGCACGTGCATTTTCCTCCAGCCACATTCTGCTTCAGGCACGGAGGTCTTGGCATGGAGCAAGAAGAGAGATGAGTTCTAACAGGGGTGAGGTTTACCATCACAGCAACAGAGGGATGGGGCAGAAGCTGAGAGGGAAAGAGTGTTATTGTAGGGATGGACTGTGGAATCCAAACTGGAGAAAGATGGGTGATAGTGTGTGAGGCTAGGATTGGGGTCTTTGTGGGGGTAGGTGCTGTTTGTTGGGGAGTATAGATTAGAAGAAGTCATTTGTTCATGGCTGAAATGTCTGATGGTTATCACCTAGATATAGAAAATACTGTGGCTGTTAAAACGTACAGATTTGAGGTGCAACTTTGGAAGAGGATGGCTGATGTGTGCTAGAGAAAAATTACTAGAAGATCACCATCCAGAGAGAAGACAGTATAACAAGAAAATATTGATATGTTATTTTTAGGCTGCAGCTACTGGAAAGAAAAAAGGTGGGGTGGGAATGGATTCCTAACTTGAAAAAATTATTTTGACTAGTGATTCCTACCCAAATGCATTGTCTCTTTTCTTAGCAGTTTTGAGGTCTGTTCACGCAAATTGTTGCTAATAATGAAGTGTTAGCAGTGAGATAAATGACATTTTTTTTTAAAGGAAGACAAGACACAGCTAATCTTAATAATAATCTGACAGCGTATGACTCACGTTGACCATTTTTTCTTGAATGTGAGAGAAGAGACGAATTTAGAATAGGGTGGGAAATGCTATGGATTCCACAGCCTCTCTTGGCAATAATGCAAACTGCAGGGAGCGACCTTGAACTGATGTGCCATTAATAGTTGTGGTGATGGCGAATGTTTGTGGTATTGTGTAATTCCCATGTAATCTGTGGGGTTCACAAACATCTGGATACCCCACGGGGGCATGTTAGTCATGTGAATGACATTCAGTGTGCGAGTCTTTGTGGAGACATGAGGAGGGGGTGTTGCGTGCTAGGCTGTAGGCAGACAACGTAGTCTCTTGTGGAACCGGCCCCAGTGAATCCCACTCGCTGTGCACACACTCCTTCATGATGGGCCACTCCTCTTTCCACCTAGAAATAAAGCTCATTTCCCATGATTTGTTCTGAGTTGACCTGTGGCTTGTTTTGACTAATAAAGTGTGGTCAAAAGGACATGGTGTGACTACTGAGCATAGGCCTCAAGAGACCATGCAACTTTTGCTCTTGTTTTTCTGGTATGTGGACGCCTTCACATAGAAGTCCAGGCTAACGCTTCAAAGGGTGAGAGGTCCTACAGCCAGCCAGCCCTGACAGCTGGACTTGTAAAGGAGGCTGCCCCTGTTAAGTCACTAACCTGACTGCTGCCATATCCATGCCCTACACCAAGGCCAGTAGAACAGCCACCCTGCTGAGCTCAGCCCAAACTGGCAACCCCTGGAGCTATGAGCTGGGGAGTGGACTATTGTTTTATGCCACTAAGTTCTCTGGTTGTTACACAACAATAGATAGTTGATGTAACCCATAAGAGTTACTAACAACAGAAGCAAAGGGAGGGGGAGACCTAAGATTTATTGGGTACCTACATGGCTGTTAAGTAACTCCTGAGAATATTATCTTGATTTTTGCCTGACAACACCTCTGTAAGGAGGGATCACAGTTTTCCCCAGGGAGGATACTTACTAACTGGTCCAAAGTTGCATGTCTAATGAGTAATAGAGCTTAGATAAAACATGCCCCAAACTCACTCTTGAAATATATCAGTTTTACAACTTCAACTCATAATACATCTTCATAAATTTTGGCATACCTTTATACTATCCAAAGTACTATTTATTTAAGGGTGTATTTTTTAATTGGCTCCCATGAGTAAACAAATAAATATATTTAAAGCAGAAACACTTTGTTACTAGGACAAATGGCCATGGCTAGTATTGACTGCATGCTTTCCCCAGGTAAGCTCCCTCCTGATTACTTTGTATGGATTAATTGCTTTCATCCTCAAAGCAACTCATTGAGGTTGGAGCTACTGCCTTCAGCATCCCCTTTCTACAGGTGAGGAAAATGAGGCGTGGGATTAGAGCTGCTCTCTGCCACTAAAGAAGTAAGTGGCAAAGGCACGTTTTGCGCCACTGTCGTCTAGTAGGTGGAGACCAGGGATGCCATGCTAAACATCCAGTGATGCACAGCACAGCCTTCCCACCCCCAGCAAAAAATTATCCAGCCCGAGTGTCAACAACGCCAAGGTTAACAAACCCTGTTTCTGCCTTTCTAAATGGTACACAGAAGCAAGTATCACTTGCAGTGACTAGAAACTCTGCAAAAACCAAACAAGACTGAAGATTCTCTCTAGAAGCTGCTGCTTGCCACGGCTAAGAGTCTTGGGATCTCTCTTTTTGTTGAAAAAGTGATTAGCAAAACTGTTAGAGGGAAGGTAAAGGCTAGCACCCTACAGAGACTTTCTCCTTGATATAATCAGAGGATTATAAGAGACTTAAATTGGAATGAAATCTCCTCGTGAGTTTCTAAGTTATTTATACCATGGCTGTGTACCTATCAAATCATGCCACAATCCTCTGGCACATAGGCTGTCTTGGGAAATGTGATGCTAGTGGGCAAACTGTGCTTCTCCAGCTCATCACCTGTTTTGTAGATAAAGTTTTTTTGGAGTATAGTCATATTCATTCGGAGAAGGCAGTGGCACCCTACTCCAGTACTCTTGCCTGGAAAATCCCATGGACGGAGGAGCCTGGTAGGCTGCAGTCCATGGGGTCACTAAGAGTCGGACACGACTGAGCGTCTTTACTTTCACTTTTCACTTTCATGCACTAGAGAAGGAAATGGCAACCCGCTCGAGTGTTCTTGCCTGGAGAATCCCGGGGAAGGGGGAGCCTGGTGCGCTGCCGTCTCTGGAGTTGAACAGAGTCAGACAGGACTGAAGCGACTTAGCAGCAGCAGCAGCAGTCACATTCATTCATGTATTGTGTATGGCTGCTTTTGTGCTACAAAGAAGGGTGGCTTAATGGCTGGGGAGGCATTTGGCCTTCAAAGCCTAAAATATTTCCTCTCGGACCATTGACAGGAAAACCTTGCGGCCCTGCCTAGAACTATGCTTGATTCATAGTAGGCACTCAGTAAATATTTGCCTCATCCGTCAAGCCCAGGGAGACACCGTCTGGGGCTAAAATCCTCTTTCTCCATTTCTCTTTCCTCCCTTTCCAACAGCATTTCCCTTCATTATCTGTTAGTTTGTTTATTTCTTTTTGCATTTCCATGTTACTTATCACAAACGACAGCTCCATTCTTTAGAACAAACACTTTGTAGCTGAAACCACGAGCTGCTCCATTGTAGGGCTCAGAGATATAAATGGGTCTTCCTCTGAGGCGATGGTGATGGATCGCCGCACCTAGGAGTCTGAGCCCTTCCCATTCTCCTTGTAGCTGTTGGCATTCACCGCACTCTCTCAGCTCCAGCGCTAAGGGATATATAATAGACACGGGAAGACCTATAAAAGTAACATCTGAAACTGCCGCAGAGCTGAGTATTGATTTATTCATTACTATAAATTTTTTGTCATTACTATGCAATTGCTCTATCTCAGGAAGAATTGATAGATGTGGTTGGAAGCTGCAACCCACTGTGCAAAAACTTTTCCCTCTTCTATAATTTCCCGTAACTCTTCTAAAGAATCATTATTCCTTATTACATGGCTCTGGCATGCCACCTATTTAGATAAATGTGTGAACAAGTGTGCAGTAAATATTCATAGTGGGCCATGTGTCAACGATATATGTCACTAATTAGATAATTTAGTGGTTCAAATAAATAAATAAGAAAATAGAAGCACACCTAGGAAAATAGTGAAATAAAACATAGACTCCTTGTAGGAATCTGGGAAAAAAGGACAGCTTTTGGGGCTATAGTATCATCTTCTGTGCCGGAGGCCAGTCAAAAGGCCACAGAAGGATTGAATGAGGCTCTTTACACATGGGAGAAAGCCGGACCCACAAGGGCATAATCTGGTTGGGTCTTGTCAGCGAGTCACGTACTCGTTGCCTAGACTTGTCCACCCTGGAAGGTCTCAGGGGGCTCAGTGGCTGTTTGTCTCTTCCATCCTGTTTCTTCTGTTGAGTCTGCTACTAATGATTGATTAATACAAAGAGAACTAGTCTCAGAGTCTGAAGATGATGAGTTCAAGTCTGACTCTAATGGGAAGTGGGTAAGTTCCTTATTCAATTCAGGCCTCAGTGTTCTTATCTGTAGAATGGGGATACTTATGATTTTGATGATAGTAACAATGATGGTGATGCACAAATGAGGTAATGGATGTGAAAGCCCTTTGCAGAGTTCAGAGTTTCAAACAGACCTCAAAACAGGTTTTGTTTTAAGTAAATTATCTCAAAGAAAGAGGAGCAGGCAGACCGAGCAGCTATTCAGGGACTCAGGAAACGAGCTACTGCTTTTCGGGGCCTCTTTGTATCAGGCATTGAACTAGACTCCTTCTATGGGTTATCAACTAAAATCCAATTCTGTAAAGTAATGGATGTTTTTCACATTTTGCAGACGGGGAAACTGAGGATGAGGGACATTCCATGTACTTTGCCCAGGACCATAGACCTAGTAAGTGATACTTGACGCAAGTCTGTATCTCTCCGGCTTCCTCCCCACGTCCTCTATACTACTACTAATGACATGCTGAAGACGTACAAGACCTGTTAGAACTAACGCCCCCAAAAGATGTCCTTTTCATTATAGGGGACTAGAATGCAAAAGTAGGAAGTCAAGAAACACCTGGAGTAACAGGCAAATTTGGCCTTGGAATATGGAATGAAGCAGGGCAAAGACTAATAGAATTTTGCAAAGAAAATGCACTGGTCATAGCAAACACCCTCTTCCCTCAACACAAGAGAAGACTCTACACATGGACATCACCAGATGGTCAACACTGATATAAGACTGATTATATTCTTTGCAGCCAAAGATGGAGAAGCTCTATACAGTCAACAAAAAACAAGACCAGGATCTGACTGTGGCTCAGATCATGAACTCCTTATTGCCAAATTCAGATTTAAATTGAAGACAGTAGGGAAAACCACTAGATCATTTAGGTATGACCTAAATCAAATCACTTATGATTATACAGTGGAAGTGAGAAATAGATTTAAGGGCCTAGATCTGATAGATAGAGTGCCTGATGAACTATGGAATGAGGTTGGTGACATTGTACAGGAGACAGGGATCAAGACCATCCCCATAGAAAAGAAATGCAAAAAAGCAAAATGGCTGTCTGGGGAGGCCTTACAAATAGCTGTGAAAAGAAGAGAAGCAAAAAGCAAAGGAGAAAAGGAAAGATATAAGCATCTGAATGCAGAGTTCCAAAGAATAGCAAGGAGAGATAAGAAAGCCTTGCTCAGCGATCAATGCAAAGAAATAGAAGAAAACAACAGAATGGGAAAGACTAGAGATCTCTTCAAGAAAATTAGAGATACCAAGGGAACATTTCATGCAAAGATGGGCTTGATAAAGGGCAGAAATGGTATGGACCTAACAGAAGCAGAAGATATTAAGAAGAGGTGGCAAGAATACACAGAAGAACTGTACAAAAAAGATCTTCATGACCAAGATAATCAAGATGATGTGATCACTCACCTAGAGCCAGACATCCTGGAATGTGAAGTCAAGTGGGCCTTAGAAAGCATCACTATGAACAAAGCTAGTGGAGGTGATGGAATTCCAGTGGAGCTCTTTCAAATCCTGAAAGATGATGCTGTGAAAATGTTGCACTCAATATGCCAGCAAATTTGGAAAACTCAGTAGTGGCCACAGGACTGGAAAAGGTCAGTTTTCATTCCAATCCCAAACAAAAGCAATGCCAAAGAATACTCAAACTACCACACAATTGCACTCATCTCACATGCTAGTAAATAATGCTCAAAATTCTCCATGCCAGGCTTCAGCAATACGTGAACAATGAACTTCCTGATGTTCAAGCTGGTTTTAGAAAAGGCAGAGGAACCAGAGATCAAATTGCCAACATCTGCTGGATCATCGAAAAAGCAAGAGAGTTCCAGAAAAACCTCTATTTCTGCTTTATTGACTATGCCAAAGCCTTTGACTGTGTGGATCATAATAAACTGTGGAAAATTCTGAAAGAGATGGGAATACCAGACCACCTGACCTGCCTCTTGAGAAATCTGTATGCAGGTCAGGAAGCAACAGTTAGAACTGGACATGGAACAACAGACTGGTTCCAAATAGGAAAAGGAGTCCGTCAAGGCTGTATATTGTCACCCTGCTTATTTAACTTCTATGCAGAGTACATCATGAGAAACGCTGGACTGGAAGAAACACAAGCTGGAATCAAGATTGCCGGGAGAGATATCAATAACCTCAGATATGCAGATGACACCACCCTTATGGCAGAGAGTGAAGGGGAACTAAAAAGCCTCTTGAGGAAAGTGAAAGTGGAGAGTGAAAAAGTTGGCTTAAAGCTCAACATTCAGAAAACGAAGATCATGGCATCCTGTCCCATCACTTCATGGGAAATAGATGGGGAAACAGTGGAAAAAGTGACAGAGTTTATTTGGGGGGCTCCAAAATCACTGCAGATGGTGACTGCAGCCATGAAATTAAAAGACACTTACTCCTTGGAAGAAAAGTTATGACCAACCTAGATAGCATATTCAAAAGCAGAGACATTACTTTGCCAACTAAGGTCCGTCTACTCAAGGCTATGGTTTTTCCTGTGGTCAAGTATGGATCTGAGAGTTGGACTGTGAAGAAAGCTGAGCACCGAAGAATTGATGCTTTTGAACTATGGTGTTGGAGAAGACTCTTGAGAGTCCCTTGGACTGCAAGGAGATCCAATCAGTCCATTCTAAAGGAGATTGGCCCTGGGATTTCTTTGGAGGGAATGATGCTGAAGCTGAAACTCCAGTACTTTGGCCACCTCATGCGAAGAGTTGACTCATTGGAAAAGACTCTGATGCTGGGAGGGATTGGGGGCAGGAGGAGAAGGGGACAACAGAGGATGAGATGGCTGGATGGCATCACTGACTCGATGGACGTGAGTCTGAGTGAACTCCGGGAGTTGGTGCTGGACAGGGAGGCCTGGCGTGCTGTGATTCATGGGGTTGCAAAGAGTCGGACATGACTGAGCGGCTGAACTGAACTGAATGACATGCTGTGTTGCCTCCAGGTTCAAATTTAAATGACTTATTTTTATTTTTTAGAAATCAAAGACAAGACTCTAATCTATGTTGTTAACAAACTCAAAGAGTGATCTTCCCCAACTGAACATTTGTATACTGCTATACAAATGCAGTTACCCCAAACAGTCACTTTGATTAAAGGCTTCTGTGGAGAAGGCAATGGCACCCCATTCCAGTATTCTTGCCTGGAAAATCCCATGGATGGAGGAGCCTGGTGGGCTGCAGTTTGGGGTTGCACAGAGTTGGACACGACTGAGTGACTTCACTTTGACTTTTCCCTTTCATGCATTGGAGAAGGAAATGGCAACCCACTCCAGTGTTCTTGCCTGGAGTATCCGAGGGACAGGGGAGCCTGGTAGGCTGCCATTTATGGGGTCGCACAGAGTCGGACACAACTGAAGCGACTTAGCAGCAGCATGGAAACCTCATGAGGTGGTGTTAAACAAAAGTAATTGCATCTACTGAATTCTGCAGTCCGGCTGACTAGCTCCTAAGAATCTAGCCTCAGCCCTTTCTAATGGGGTGTTAGAATCTGAGGGAGAAGGAGTCACTCCATGAAACAGCTAAAGCCAAGTCTTGCAGACATGTCTAAACTAGTCATGGCCTTGTCTGGGCATAGTAATTGCTTAAATGTAGATAGGATGAATCTTGCACACTGCCATTAAGCAATCATACAGAAAGTGAACGTACTCATCTCAGCCCTAGGGCTGGCCAGATTATCTGATCAAGGGGCCACCTTTCTGGTTTGGATTTATCTAGTCATAACTGAGAACAGTCATTCATTTAGCAAATATTTAATTTGCACTTGCTGTGTGTTAGTAGCTATGGAAGAGACTGGGAATGCAAGGATGAATTTAACTTACGTGATTATACCTACTCATGAACCACTGGTTAAGAGCCCCTGATGTAATTGTTGAACAATAAAAATGTAGACGAATGGATGGGTAAGTGGAAGTATCTTAATCATCTTGGCATTTTAAAGCTTCCTTCTGACCCTCAAGAAGGTTCTGAACCATTTATTAATATCACTATGACTGACTTTAGTCCCAGAAGGGGTCTCCAATTCCAGACTCTTGTCTCCTGCTGACTTTCTGTCTTGTAACCAAGTCCTTCCCAACTGTTATTTTGGTTGCACTGTATGCATGGAATAGAATCAGGGTTCATCTCTACTTGACTTTTTGAACCTCCTTGGGATCCACCCAGTAACCAACTGAGGCCCCACAGGGATGGAATTCTGCAAGTTGGATAAATGAATAGATGCCAGTCAATGGGAGACTGGTGAGTGGATAGGGGAACAGGAATCATATTGCTCATCCTTGTTCTTCCAACATCAAAATCATACCTGATATATAATAGATTATTATAGGTTTAAAATAGTATAGGTTTATAATGAGAAAGGGGGCTTCCCTGCTGGCTCAGAGGGTAAAGTGTTTGCCTGCAATGTGAGAGACCTGGGTTCTATCCCCGGGTCGGGAAGATCCCCTGGAGAAGGAAATGAGAGGGTGGTTAGGTGATTGAATAAACAAGCACTTGGGTGACTGAGGAAGTGATACATGGAGGGATGCACCTATGCCTGGATAAATGGTTACCTTACTAGATTGGTTATTGGGTCAATGGGTGCATAAATGGAGGAGCTGATACATAGTTGAGTGATTAAAACAGGGAATATGGGTGGATGCCTGCATCAGTGAATGAGCGGGCGAGGGATGAAGAGCTGGATGGGAGTGACTATATGGATGTATAGTAGCCTGGATGCAACTTGGGAGGATCAAGGAGTAAGTGTGAATAAAAACATGGGTGGTGGGATGAATGCCTGGATTATAGCATTAAAGCCTGTTGGGTACTGAGAGAGGACAGGCTGATACTTAAACTCTGTCCTGATTATGGCCAAAGTAAACAATCCTCCTGGTTTAGGGGAATGAGGATGCTGGCTTTGGGAGGATTAAGGGCATCACACACAAGGGCATGGAAAGTCTGACTGGCTGGGCAGAAGAGTGATAATGACTCGTGGTTTCCAAGCACTGTTTATAAAACAACCAAAAAGGCAATGAGTGTGTTTCTTGGGTTCCTTGAGGCCACAGTGAGGAGGGAGGTAACCTCAGCAGGGACAGCCTCATATGAAAGGCTGGCCAGCACAGAGTGCATGGCTGCCAGCCTGGAGGCTGCAGGCCCGCCGTGGCTGCATGGCCTCCTTGTTACCTGCTTGCCTTTTTCTTTCTCGCTTCCTTTCTCTTTCTCCTTCCTCTTTCTCCCTCCCTCCTTCTTTCCTTTCTTCCTTTCCTGTTTCTTTGCTTTCTCATTACCAGACATGGATGACCAAGGGCCAGGAAGAACCTTTTGGAAACTGCCCCATGCTTTGCCTTGAAGTGTGGAACTTCACCCAGGAGGCCCATCTAGACTTCTGGTTGAGCCAGCTGGACGTTTTCCCTGCTCAGGGTGATTTACCTCATTTGTGTTCAGATTGACTGAGAGGAACTGTGCTACAGGAGGGTGAGGAAAGAGCTTGGAGCCAAACAGAAATTATTGTCTAGTGACCTTGGAGAGTTTTCTAAACTCTCTGACTCTGCTTTATCTGATAAGCACAATGGAGAAAGAGTGTAAAACTAAAAACACTTGCTTTATATGATTATTATATAAAAGAGATAATATGAAGAAACAGTACTTGATTGACACATTCTAGGTGTCTTATAAAAGTTATCAATTCTTTTTTGTTGTTAATTGCTTGATCTCTCTTCTATAGTTAGGGCACATCTACCCCCTATGAGACCTGGGTATAGGTGGGCTCATTCATCTGATCTCTTGAAGACTTACAGAAAACAGTTTGGCAGCTTCTCAAAAAGTTAAACATGGAATTACCATATGATTCAGCAATTCACGCTTAGGTATATCCCCCAAAAGAGCTGGAAGCCGGGACTCAAGCAGAAACTTTTACACCAGTGTTTCATAGCAGTGTTGTTCACACTAGCAAAGAGGTGGAAATAGCACAAATGTCCGTGAACGGATGAATGGATAAACAAAACATGGTCTATCCAGATGATGGAATATTACTCAGCCTTAAAAAGTCGCGGGATTCTGGGTGAGCTCCCTGTGTCCCACAGCAAATTCCCGCTGGCTCTCTATTTTACATATGGAAGCGTGTGTGCCCCTCTGCTGCTCCCTCAGGGCACGCCGCCCTCTCCTTCCCACACTGTGCGCCCAGGTCTGTTCCCTAAGAGGGAGGCGACGTGAATACGTGAGGCTGATACATGCTAATGTATGGCAGAAACCAGCACAATATTATAAAGCAATTATCCTCCAATGAAATTTTTTTAAAGTAGTGAAATTCTGATAACACTATACAACATAGATGAACCTTGGAAACAGTAGCCTAAATGAAGTCAGCCAGGCACCAAAGGATGATTACTGGTGATGCACTACTCGTAGACAGAAAGTAGACTAGAGGTTCCCCGGGGAGGGAGGAGTTACCCTCACGGGTGCCCAAGCTCCATCTGAGATTATGAAATGTTTTGGCAACGGATAGTGGTATGGGTTGCACACATTGTGAGTGCAAGTATACAATTGTATACTTAAAAATCATTAAAATGGCCGATTTTGTTGTGCATATTTTAATCTAATTAAAAATCAACCCCCACCCCCACCCAAGAAAATCCTTAAAAAAGAAAGCAACAACCATACCCGTGCCTGTGAGCTACAAAGGTGAAGACTCTGTTGCACCTCCATTCATGGGTCAGAGACCCAACTAAGGTGGTTAATCTCAAAATATAGTTAAGCTGTTCTAGCACAGGTTGGCTTTCCAGGATGGTAGGCAGGGGTGACCAGCATTAGTGGTCTTTTTTCTCATGTTCCTATAGGCACTGCTGTCTTATCTTTAATCTCACTGGCTTCAATGAGATAATTAATTATTAGCTGTCCCTTGGACCACCAAGCCTATCAAGGGCAGGATCCTGCCAGGTCCCAAGATGAGTTGGTTCTTGAGACGTGTTCTAGTTATGCTCCAAGCTTTGCCTCACATAGCACTTGTGTGTTACGTAGTAATTGCTTATGCAGTATCTCTCCTCCCCCGTAGACATCACCATCTGTAAGGAAAGATGGCGTGTTGACTCGGTCACCCTTGGACGCCAGTAGCACACACATAGGAGAGACTCCAGATAAAATGTTTAAGAAAATGAATGCTAAACTTGGTCTTATTTTTAAAAAAAAGTCCAGAGAGAGGTTTTGTTCACCATTCAATCCCCAGCTGCTAACACGATCTCTGGAAGGAGAGGATTTAGTTGGGGTTCTTTGACTGTAAGCAACGGAAGCCAACTCTGATGATCTGAAGCCTAAAATGTGAGATGTGTTGAAAGACACTGGGCCGGTCACAGATTACAGGGAAGAGATGGACCACCAAGACTTGGAAAGGCCAGTGGCCTCCAATTCACAACCAGGCTCTTTAGCACAGACACTGGAAATGATTTAGCTGCCTTTGCTTTTGGGCTGAGTGAGTGTGCTCAAGGCTTACATTTCTGAAAGCGAAAGAATGACTTCACTAAGGTCTTAGCCGGAGGAGGAGAATGGGCTCTGGACAGACAAAGCGAAAGGTGCAACCTGTGGTCAGGAGATTGCCAAGGAAAGAAAATGCAAAAACCAAACTAGGAAATGCCCCGTCCAGTGACGATGGAAGGGATAATGTTAGGACTGTCCTCACCCCCGCCCCCCGCCATCATCTCTGAGAAGCCTTGAATACCGCCTTACCCCATTACCCTTCCTGTTCCCAGAAACTTAGGAGCTTTGAAAAAGTGCCTGCGTCAGGCTGAGGAGGCCACAGTTGAACGAAGCAAGACTTTTCTGGCCCAAACATAGAATGGCATACGTGGAAAACCCGAGCCCTGCTGGAATCCTGTTACAATATGTGAAGAGCCAGAGCCTCAATTATGGGTACTCTGAGGGCAGAATTTCAGACTTTGCTCTGGCTTTTGTCAGCTTAAGACTCTTAAGGTAGTTTACACAGAGATTTGTATGTCTGAATTTTTCCCTGGCAGGTTCTCATTATAACCTAGATAACACAAACCCCAAATATTTGTGGTTGGCAGCAATGAGGAATGTTCAAGTTGTCTGACATCTTCTAACCAGGCAGATCCCCTCCCAGGATCAGCAGTCAGCCCTGAGACAAAGAGGCAGAGGATGGTGGGCAATTTTCCCGTGGTTTGTGCAGAGTCTGCATTTAAACTCTTCTAACACCTTTGATCTCTCTCTCTCTGTCTCATCTAAGCCACACACACACACACACACACACACCCCATACACCCCAAACCTTTTTGCCCTCCAAGGGGTTCTCTCAGAGCTAAGAAAGGACAATGTTGCTGTCTAATCACCTAACCTCGCGTCGCTAACTAATGGCTTCCAATGCTACAGAAGAGGGATGGGCCATTTCAGTTTGCTTTTTGCATTTTCTTTCCTTGGCAGTCTCCAGGCCATGGGTTATACCCTTTGCTTCCACAGCAAGCTGGTTTCAGATCTTCCTGAGTCGAGCAGAGCCACCAGACCACGTCGGTAAACAGAAGACTGTTTACATAAAAAATATAGATTTCCTTTAAGCACTTGGCTTAAGCCTTTAGTCAGTCGTATTTATGTTATTATTGTTTATGTTCCCAGAAGTCAGCAGGAGGATGGCCTTGCTGCAGTTTATGCGGTTTCATGATTCACACTTGATGAGGCAGCTATCTTGCAGGGCGGGGATGAGGCGGGGGTTGGGGCAGAGTCAGGGAAGCACAGAGAAGATTAGAACAAGCTCACTTGTGGGATCCATGGCCTTAACGTGATGGTCCAGCCAAGGGCCCGGGGATTTCTGAGTCAGTCTTTCAAATTCCCAGACATGTTTATCAGTTCTGAGTTTCAAAACGGGCCCACCCAGAATAAAGCTCTGTTTGCACCTGATGTTTCATTTTGGCTGCATTTTGGGGGATTCTCCCTGATTTCCAAGCTCCTTCCCCAGCTGTCAGCCCGACAATGTGCTCGGCTCCTCCACTGTCTCCTGGGTCCTGTAAGCACCCGGCGGTGACCTGCGGGGCCAGCCTGCAGGTGGCCGATGGCTGAGCGCCTTCTCTGCACAAGAACTGCCCATCCTGCCGTGTCTCTGGACTTTGGTGGGGGCAGGTGTTGGAGAAGGGGCGCCTGATCCCCAGGGCCATCGGTATGTCAGCATGGAAACTTGGTGGGTCATCCCCATGAGCTTTCACCCATGGAATGTCCAGCTCAGGGCCGCGTTAACGAGTTCAGAGCCAGATTTCCAAGACGGATGAGCCCTAGTAAGAAAGAGGGCACACTTTCTTTTATGAGCTTTGAACAGAGTGGACAAGAGCCTGCATTTTGGAGACATTCGGATCTTTTTTGTTTGCTTGATTCTTTGTTGTTCCTTTTGTTTTTAAGACCTCACTCTGCTTCTTGTTAGCCCTGTGGCTTTGGGGAAATTTCTTAACCTCTCTGTGCCTTGATTTCCTCTTCTGTAATTGAGAGGGACTCCGTGCCTCATAGGCTTCTGAGAGGATTCGATGAGATGATGAGTGGAAAGCACTTGGCCTAGCTAGTGGTGAATAGTAAACTCATAACGCCTAGTAGCGGAGAAGGCGATGGCAGCCCACTCCAGTGCTCTTGCCTGGAAAATCCCATGGATGGGGAGCCTGGTGGGCTGCCGTCTATGGGGTCGCACAGAGTCGGACGCGACTGAAGCGCCTTAGCAGCAGCAGCAGCAATGCCTAGTAGCAAGACAGAAAAAGTATTTTTATTACTAAAGGCAGCTAGCAGGAAAACAGAGAGAACAGAGAGGCTTCTGAATCAGGAGGAGAATAAGCCAGGAGGAATTTCCTGGGCCGTGTTGCCCATGGAGGCCTGTGTGTGTGTGTATGTGCGTGCGTGTGTGTGTGCGTGCATGTGCATGCGTGCGTGCGTGTGCATGCGTGCGTGTGTGTGTGTGTGTGTGCGTGTGTGTTGTTTATTGCTTTCGTGCAAGATACTGGGACTATTTCAAGGAACTTCAAGTTGCCAACTCTCCTAGCAGTGGTTTGAGAACCAGAATGCTTAGGGTATATGTCCAATTATGGATGCCTTGTCCTCTCAGAGCCATCCTTTAATCAATTCTTCTGGGTCTCACATGCCCTAGACCCTTGATATTTTGACTTGGAAGCTTCCTCTGATTAAACCTCTGGTCAGATGTGGCCACTAGATTTGAATTACTGTTTGGGGGCAATGTCTATTATCAAAGGTGGCTAACTATAACCACCAGATCTCTCCTCTGAAGCTAAACGATTTGTTCCATGATTCCTTTATTACAAATATTTGTTGAGTACCTACTAAGTACCAGGCTTCATACTTAGTGCTGAGGATATTACAGTGAGTAAAACACACAAAACTTTATCATCATGAACATAGATTCTAGTAAGGGAGACAATTATAAATGATCATAAAAAGAAATAGAGTCTAGCTTGTTGTCAGCACTATGAGGAAAAGTATTAGTTTCTATGAGAACATGTGGGAAGGTACCTCAGCATCTGGGGCGAGGGTTGTCAGGAAGGTTTCTCTGTGGGAAGAATGTTTGAGTTGGAAAATGAGAAGGAATTAGCAAGGCTAAATGGGCTGGAGGGAGACTGAGAAGAGCCCAAGGGTGTTCTGGTTGCCTCCTGCTGTGTAAGAACTCACCCCGAAATGGTAGTGGCTTTTCACAGTACGTCATGATTGCCTCCCCCAGTGCTGTGGTTGGCTGGGCTCAGCTGGGCGGAAGTTGGCTCGGGTTGCACCCGGGTGTTGACTGGGACTGGACTGGACATCCAAGGCGGCCGCTCAGATAAGTGGCAACTGATGGTGGCTGTGGGTTAGAAGCTCACCTAGGCTTGTTGACTAGAGTATCTCCATGCGGTCTCTGGGCTTCCCAGAACATGGTGTCTGGGATCAGAGGGGGAGCATCCCGTAAGAGGTATCTGAGGGGTCTAGGTAGAACCTGCAAGACTCTGTATGACCTGGCCTCAGTAATTCCAGAATGCTACTCCTCTATCATTCTGAGGCAGTTCAAGAGAGTTGCCAAAGCCAGTCCAAACTCAAGGACAAAAGGGAATCAGATTATACTTCCTGGTGGCAGGAAGGCATCAACATACAGGGAGGAAGGAACTCACTGGAGCCATCATGGGAACAAGTCATCACATGTGGCTTTTGCCCTTGCTGTTTGTTCTGTCTGAAACGATCCTTCCCAGATATTCACATGATCTGCATTGCTTATTTCTCAGTTCAAAATATCTCCTCATTTGAAAATAGCTCCTCTTGAAAAGGGGCTTCACTGACCTTTGTATCCATGTCACTTTCTCTACCATGACCCTGTTTAATTATTTTCATAGTACTTATATGGCAAAATTATACCTTCATTGGATTATTTGCTTCAGTCTTCTCACAGTGAGCCTTATCCTCATATACCCATGAAGCATAAGTTCCATGAGGTCACAGTCACCAGTGTGTCCCCTGCCAAAGTACCTGACACTTTGCTCTATTAAGTGAAGGATGAGGACCCAAAGCAAAAAGAAATGGCCCATTCAGAGATTCTGAGGCAGAAAGGAAGCACATGATCCAAGACAACAGATAAAGCCACACACGTTGGCACACAGCGGTGAACAAGCAGCCACTTGCCAAGGGGCTCAGAGCAGGTCTTGCTTGTCCACATCCAAACTGATTCAGCCCTAACCCTGGCCATGATTTCTGAAATGCAGAAAGTGTACTTACTTTCTGATATGTAAGCACTCCCGTTTGAATGTATCTGTGTGGCCAAAATTATTTATTCCATGGATACTTGGAACCCACTGAATTTGGGCTATTTCTTACTCTTTCCACATATAACCAAAAGAACAAAACAAAAACCAGACAACGGAGTGACGGCCTGCCTATGTTTTGAAAAGCTTTGTCAATTTCCAGGTAGATACCAGGACTTTGTTTCGGTTATTTCTTACAACATGTCTATGAGGCTCATGTTTTAAACCCCTCATTTTAGTGCAAAAGATGAGCCTAAGCACCCAGGAAAGTTGCTCGAGGTGCTCCAGCCCGATCCTGGTAGAAGCTGGGTTCAAACAGAGGTCTGCTTTACGTCAGAGCCCTGCAAAGTTTTGGGTAATGGCCCAAGATGGAAGGAGAAAGAAATTAGGGAGATGAATGTCTAAACCAAACCCCAGAATGATATATTTCCCTGTGGCATTGAATTAACTTGCTGAGCCCCGTGATGAGTGGCCAGCTCTGATTATAAGGCAAGGATCTGATCCCTGCTTCAGTTATGACTGAAAGACCACTAGTTAGGAATCATGGAAAGGTCCAGATGAAGGCATGGGATGAGGAGAAGGCTGCTGGCTGCCAGAGATGGAGGCAGAGGCCGTTAGAAGTGACGGCACTTCGGTCAAACCCAAACCAAAGCCACCAGAGCATCATGTCCACAACCAGGGCGAGAGGAGGGGAAGTGTGCTTGGGAAGCGTGTCGGCGATCCACCTGCCGTTCACAGGCATCCCTCTTGGTGAACAGAAGTGGGTGTGTAAGGCACACTGGAGGGCTTCCAGCTGGTTGTCACTTACTCTCCAGCTCCAGGGCCCTCCCTACTAAACCTGTCTGAACCATGGTCATTTCCATAATTTTGTGTGCTCAAATAGCCTCTCACTTGATATCTCAGTCCATTCTTGAGCTATTTTTCTCTTTATTTTTGCTCCATATAGGGAAAACTTAAATACATTTTTAAAAAAGGAGACGGCTATAAAAACTTTTCTTAAGCCAGACCATCTGTGTTGGTGGAAACTTTAGCCTTTTGTCTGGGAAAGGAAATTTCTTTTTCTTCCTTTCTCTTGTTCTTTGGGAAATCCATGGAATGGAAAAAAAAAAAAAAAACCTGCAAAGGAAAAAAAAATTCAAAGGAGATCTGGAAATAAGAGAAATTAAGATACCTAATGAACATTTCAAGATACATTGAAGAATTCATATTGGGCTTGGAGACTCACTTCTTACCTAGGTCGTGTGTGGCTAAAGCCAAGATCAACTTCTCAGAATAAATTCTAGGTAGGTTTGGAAATTGAGAAGAAAAGAGAAAAGTGGTGGGAGGGAGGAGAGAATGGGTTCAGCTAATGCTGCCCATCATCGAAACTGGTCTTCTTGGCCTCCGTCTTTTACTGTGACGCCCTTCGAGGTAACTAATTGTGACCTCAGCTGAACCCCCAGCTGACAGATGGTACTCAGAGCCTTTAACCCCAGTTCTTGCCGGCCCCAGATCCTCCTCCAGCTCTTTCTTGTCCCTATCTTTGGCACTAAGGTTCACTCTGAATGAATCTACTAAGAAGGGACTGCTGAGGTAACAAGAACCTCCCCACGCATTGGCCCGACGAGTCAACAGCTGACGAAAGTCCAGTGGCCGCTCTCAGCGGTGACACTTTTGAACTCAGGCATGGATGGGGGTTGAAGTGTCTCATTTTCTCACATCTGTTTAAAGCAAGCTATGGGTGGGCTTCTCAGGTACGCTAGTGGTGAGGAACCCGCCTACGAATGCAGAAGACTTAAGAGGCACGGGTTCAATCCCCGGGTCAGGAAGATCCCCTGGAGGAGGGCATGGCAACACACTCCAGTATTCTTTCCTGGAGAACCCCATGGACAGAGGAGCCTGGCGGGTTATGGCCCACAGGGTCACAAAAAGTGGGATATGACTGAAGCAACTTGGCATGCGACTTAGCATGCACACATGGGCAAGGTACGGTGATATGATGCCTGTTTTATGGAAGAGAAAATTGAGACTCAGGACTATTAACCTGTCTAAGGCCACCCGGTTCTTAAGTGGAAATGTGATTCTAGCCAGGGCCCTCTGACTTCAGGGACTGAGTCCGTCAGTCACTTAAAATCGACCGTAATGAACATCTAGCTGGAGGGGAGATATCACTTTATTCATTTGTTCATCCTTTCACTGTGTACTTATTTGAGAATTGCCCGCGAGGCTCACCAGCTGACTTCCAGGCCCCAGGCTGCAGAAATAACAGAATGATAACAGAAAATAAAAATAATAACAAATAATAACCTGTACCCTCATGCAACTCGTGGTCCACCTGAGTCTTTGCCACTCAAACAGTGGTCCACAGATCTTCATCCCTGAGTGCTTTTTAGAAATGTGGGGTCTCAGGCCTCACCCCAGAGTCCACAATTAGAACGTTCATTTTAAGCCTGTCTGCAGGCTATTTGAGAATTCTAAAATTTGAGAAGATGAATAAAACCTAAGAGCAAGGCAGATGGAGCAGTGGAAAATGGAACGTGGCTGTCCAGGCAGCGGGCAGGCTGTGCGCAAAGCATGAGCCGTCTGAACACGGCCAGGAAAAGTGGGTGATAAATCAGGGCAGGACAGGAGGAACAGGGGAGAAGTATCTGAATCCAGGCCAGACAGCTTGGGTATGTGGGCATGTCTGCCTCTCACTGGCTGCCAGACCTCATCCAGCCTCAGTTTCCTCAACTGTAAAATGGGGATAATAATCTGATTCACAAAGTTGTAGCAAAGAATGAGCCAGTCTCTGTAAAGTGTGTTGTAGAGAACTTGGCATATGGAAAGTCCTAGGTGTATTGCTTATTGTTGTCATTATTATTCCTGTAAACTGGCTGCTCTGAGTACTTCCTAGGTGGGGCACACTGCCCCCTCGAGGACCCTGCAGCCGAGTAAAAGATGAAACAAGTACGTTAGCTGTACTGTTGAGACTGAAGGCAAACACCCAGGATACTTTCTAAGTCAAGCTCAGAAACGAGTCCAAGCATTACCTCCTCTTAAAACATTCCATGTATTTATTCTTGCATTTTTATTAGTGTTAACAATGTCACATCTAATTACATAATTAACTATAGATAATGTCTATAGTTAAGGTATAGATAATGTTCCAGTGTCTGCCTGGAATGCGGGAGACCCGGGTTCGATCCCTGGGTTGGGAAGATCCCCTGGAGAAGGTAATGGCACCCCACTCTAGTACTCGTGCCTGGAGAATGCCATGGAGGGAGGAGCCTGGTGGGCTACAGTCCATGGGGTCGCAAAGAGTCGGACACGACTGAGCGACTTCACTTCACTTCACCTCACTTCGATGTCAGAAAAGAAAATAGCCGGTGTTTACCGCGCGGCTATTACATGCACACGTGTACTGTGTAAAGCCCTTTGCAAGCATTGCGTGCTGTGTGCTCAGTCACGTCCGACTCTTTGAGACCCCACGGACTCTTACCACTCAGGCTCCTCTGTCCATGGAGTTCTCCAGGCAAGATTACTGGAATGGGTTGCTATTTCCTACTTCAGGGGATCTTCCAACCCAGGGATCAGATCTGTGTCTCTTGCACTTGCTGCATTGGCAGGCAGGTTCTTTAGCGCTAGTATCACCTGGGAAGCCCACCTCAATTTAATTCTCTCAAATCCCTATGAATAATCTTACCTTCAACTTCACAAATGGGGAAATTGAGACTTGGCAGATAGACAGGAAATCCATCTGTTGATGTTTTCATAGGGTGGAGGCACAGGCTAGGTGCTACAGGGGCCAACATAGGAGAGGGCTGTCAAAGGCACAGCCCCTCCCCAACTTCTCTCCACCAACACCTCAGTCGCCCGTCACCTCCTGTGCACAGTTTTATCTCTGTGGTAAACCAGGTTCTAAAGATGTCCCCCGCACAAGATTCTCACCCCTGATCATTTACTAAAATGCTACTGTAGGAACTGCTGTGAAGAGGTTTTGCAGATATAATTAGAGTCCCAAGTCACCTTAACATAGGGAGATTATCCACTTGGCCCTGACCCCATCAGACGAGCCCTTTGAAAGCTGAGAGTTTTCTCTGGCTGTCGGCAGAAGGGGAACCGAAACGTTTTAAAGCACCAGGAGGACTTGGGATGCCGTAACAGGCTTTGAAGATGAAAGAGGCCCGGTGATGAAGATCCCGAGAGGCTTCCAGAAGCTGAGAGTGGTCCTTCTAACAGCCAGGAAGGAAGCTACCCCTTAGTCCTGCCACAGAGAAGAACTGGATTCCACCAATAAACTGAGTGAATTTGGAAGGAGACTCCTCCCCTAAACCTCAGCGCCCCACTGGCTGACTCTCGCCTTGTGAGACCCTAAGCAGGAACTCCACTGAGCCCACGTGGACTTCTCACCAGTGGAAACTGTCAGGTACTAAGGTGTCCTTTTAAGTGGCTAAATCTGGGGGAGTGTGTGACAGCCATCGCAGATGAACACAATCTCCATCCATGAACACATCACAGAAGATCCCACTGTTGGCTTTTCACTCCGAAGCTCTTTCGGCTGCGAAATCAGAGGCCACTGTCTCACTTTCCTCTCAAACAAATAAACGTAAAAGTGATCGAAGCATGTTTCTTGACAGAAAGACTGGGTGTGGGTATAGGTTTTTCTTCTCTTGCCATCATGCTTCCCTGACCCAAAGTTCAAATTCTTCCCTTAGTAGTTGTCTGACCTTGAGTTTTTTGATCAGTCTCTCCAGGCCTCACTGTTTCATCCATAGAACTGGGATACTCATAGGGTTGTTAGGAGGATTATGTGATATAATGCTCATAAAGCGTTTGATTCACTGCCCGGCACCCAGTGATCACTGGATAAGTGTTATCTGTACATGGGCTCTTTACCTGGGTGGGTTAATGAACAAATACATCCACGAAGAAGGAGATAAGACCATTAACATCATCACCATTAACACAGCTCTCAAGGTTTGCAATCCAGGCCATGTTTTGTACTAGGTCGGATTAACACGTATTCCCGGATCTGTAAACCTGATGGATGAGTCTCACAACAGATCCTGGAATACAGAGCCAGATCCTGAAAGAAAGATGGACAGCCCAGTTGGAGACCCGGAGAGCCACAGGGCTCATCTGGGATGCCTCTGCAGGTGCTGGAACCACTAACCCTTCAGTCATCCAAACTGCTACCCCTGGGAGTAGGCTACCCACAAAGGGTCCACTGAATCACAAGACTGTCCCATTCCTTCAAACTGGTTGAGCCAACTGCAGGTGGACAAAGTCAGACATAACTCTAGCCTTGTTCCCGGCATCTATTCATTTCAGGCCTCTCCAAGGTGCCAAAGGTAGAAATCTACAAACACGTTTCTGTTTTAACTGCGTATCACCCCATCTTTTTAATTTTTCTAAAGGACAGGTAATCTGGACCAATGTTGGTATGGCCTGTCATTGTTGTTTTAAAATCTACTGTGCTTTGTCAAAGAAACATGCATCGTAAGAGAAAGCAGTTTGTTACCGGAAGAAAAAACAAATGTTTCAGGTCAACCCCCAGCCCAGCTTACAACGGTACCTGGATTTTATTAGAGCTGGGTATAAGCTGACATCCTAAAATAAGCCATGTAGGGAAAGAGGGAGGGTTTCCTCCACGCCCAGACAATGACTAGCATCTCTCTTGCAATTTCCCCCCAACCAGCTCTTATTTGCAGAGGCCCTCACGCAGGTACTGTTGTAGCCACGCGTTCCGGGAAACAAACTCACTCAGAAGGACGATGCAGACAGTGAAGTGCAGTTTATTACACCGGTGGGCCCAAGGCAGAGTCTTCTCTTAGCCAAGGACCCCGACCAGTTTTTGTGAAAACCTTATATACCCTAAGTGTACGTGCCCAAACCCACCTCCCCAAATTCTCTGAAACTAGTCTGAACAAAGGAAAAGAAAGATACAATCAAAGTTAACCCGTGATTCATATGCCTTAAACCCATGATTCGTATGCCTTAAGCCTAGGTAAGTTAACAGTGGACAATTATCAATAGGCCTGTGGTCATACCCCAATAAGTAGAATAGAATTTATGATTCTATTTGGCTACACAGATAATTAGCGTATTCTTTAGGTGATGGAAAGTCTAGATACGAGCCCTGGAGCTCTTTCATCCGGGGGTGGGGTGGGGGTGGGTCTGGTTTTCCAGTTGGTTTGTCGTTTCCATAAATACTGGGCATATAGCTCAAAGTCCACAGTCCGGCCCAAGATGGAGTCCTGCTTCCTGGATGGAGCCTGTTCTGTCTGTCTCCTCCTTCAGGACCTCTCCCTACCTTTCTTCCCCCATGTCCCTATTCTCTAGGCTCGTTAAGTTAGGAAAGATCGCAGCATGCTGTGGAGGAGGAAGCTGGAATACTTGTAAATAACCGGCGGATGCAAAGATCCAATTCAGCTGAAGGGAAAAGGAAGAATTCAGGGTGTGCGTGGTCCCTGCATGGGTGTGCACTCAGGGTCTGGAGCACAGAGGAGGGACAAAAGCAGAGGGCTGGTCAGAACAATGGGCTGTCACAAATGCCACGTTATGTAACTGGGCTATTTGAATTCACAATTGTGAAGGGCACAATTGTAGGAGAAGGCCTGTCCCCCTGGCCCCATGGTGGGAGGGAAGCAGGCTCCTGTGCCTCCACCCAGGTGCCTCGGGAGCCAGCTCTGGCCCTGCCTGTTAGGCCAGCGGCCACCACTCAGGACAGAAGGGCAGGGCTACTCCTGACAGCTCGGAGGTGCCCAGTCACTGTGAAGTAGTGCCCTTGGATGTTGGCAACAGAAGAAGGCAATGAGCCCATCATGCACCTTTCCCCGGGCGGCAGTGGGCCATTTTGAATGACCTGATTCTTTCCATTCAGTGTGCGCTCCTTGAGCTCAAATGGTGTTCTCTAGAGAGTGCCGTTCCACAGCAGGGTCAAGGTGTATGGACACGGATTTGCAGAAATTCATAGCATCGCAGGGAGGCCACGGAAGCTTCTTGGGAGAGCTGAGCTTTGAACACAGCTTGGCCGAGGCCAAGGTAAAGACCTCCAGGGTCACTTTGAAGGCTGCTTTCCGGTTTGGTGACTCGTGTGTAGCACCTGATGAAATGGGCAGGAGTCGTGAAAAGACTCCCAGGTTCTCGGCCAGTGCCCTTGTCTGCAAGCCCTGAGCTGCGGTGGTGCCCAAGAATGCCAGGGGCGCCTTTCCCCGCTTCATTCCTGACTGTCCAGCTCCTCCAGCCCTCAGACCTCACTGGTTTACGTGCTCTCTTTCCTGGGCTCTCGTAACTCCGTGTGTTTAGTTCCAGCAAGCTCTTCCCTCACCCCACCCGCCTGGTCAGCGTGCAGCCCTGCCTTCTTCACTGGAGTGCGCCCTGCATGAGGCAAGCTCTTCCCTCACCCCACCTGCCTGGTCAGCATGCAGCCCTGCCTTCTTCACTGGAGTGCGCCCTGCATGAGGGCTGAGGCCGGGTCTTTCCACATCTTTATCTCTCATGTTCAGCTCTAAGGTGGCTTTATAAGAGGTTTTTCGTTTTTTTCCTGGATGCTGAGTGGTTGTAAAGAGCTTCAGAATCAGTAAGCTCACTTGCAGATACAGGCTGAGCCCTTTCTTCCTTGCACTGGTGGTTGTGTTGCTGTTGTGCATGTGAGCTGGGCGTGCAGAATGCCGGCTCTGACTCTTCAGCAAGCAGTTTGTCAGTCTGGTGGAGCTGATTCTTGGTTCCTACTGGAGAGCTTTCCAGGCAGGAAGGGGAAACAATAACTCAGAGATCCGCTCACTCCCTGGGGTCTTCATATGGAAACAGGGATGATGCTGATGGTGCTGATGGTGTTGGTGACGATGTCGATCACTTGGATGGGTGTTTCTGGGTGCTTAAGACCTGTCCACTTCTTTTCTTGCTCACATCACAGAAGATTAACAGAGGATGGGTATGATTATTCTTTTTTCCTTCCCTGAAAAAAACACTATTGAGGTATGATTCATGTGTGAAAAACTGTATGTGTTTAGCATGTACAACTCAGCGTGTTTGGGGAAGAGTAGGCTTCCCGGGTGGCCCAGTGGGTAAAGCATCTGCCTGCCATGTGGGAGACCCGTGTTTGATCCCCGGGTTGGGAAGTTCCCCTGGAGAAAGAAATGACAACCCACTCCAGTACTCTTGCCTGGAAAATTCCATGGATGGAGGAGCCTGGTAAGCTACAGTCCATGGGATTGCAAACAGTGTACCCGTGAACCCATTACTACCACCAAGGCCAAAGACATACCCATTACTTCCCAAAATTCCCTTCCACTTTCTTCATTAGAGTTATTGGTATGTTATTATTATTATTGTACGAATTCCTAACATATTCTACCCTCCTCGAAAATGTTGACTACAATTGAGTATTGCCAGCTACAAGCACTATGCTGTATAGCAGATCTCCAGAAATCATTGATCTTGCATAAAACTTACATAATGCCCCTCCCTCAAGCTCCTGGCAACACCATTCTACTCTCTGCTTCTACAAGTCTGACTGCAAAAGTCACACACCTGAGGGAGGCAAACACTGGTGTGGAGCAGCCCCATTCCAGGGGTCCACACGCTTCTCATCACTGCTGCAATGAGTCTATGAGCACACGCACCCTTCTGTTCATGTGCAAACGTGTGCAGGTACTTGCAGAATTGGGTGTGTTAGGTATGCTTGAGTGCACGTGAGTAGGCATGTTCCAGGGTGCATGTGATTTTGTCTGTTCACAATAGCATGTCTGTCTACATGTGCAACATGTGTGTATGTGTCTCTCTCAACTTGGAAAAAGCATCAGAGTTCAAATAGGGCCATTATTAATACAATGAAAGTCTCCCTGGTTCCCCATCCTTGTCCACTCTGAATCAAGGAGACTTTAGGCAGAGTCTGCCTTGGGGAGGGTGTTCATCCTCACCTCACCCCAAGCAGTGCTGCAGAGAGAGTTATAGATTTGGAGGAGGTAAACTTCCACCAGTGAAGATTCGCTTTTCAATGGGAAATTTACATTTCAATGCACCCTGTCATTTTTAATCTCAGGCACTTGGCACCATCACCTCCCAGGAGCAGACTATTTGTAGGGCTTACTTCCAGCCCTGCAACACTCAGGCTGCAGGAGCCCTTGGTGGACTCCAGGGCCCAGAGGCATATATGGGTGTGGATGGAGCAGCCTGGGGATGTATGCAAATTTCACTGTCAGGGGTAACTCAAATGCAGGCCCAGGATAGTGCCAAGGGGCATTTTGTGTTGCCAGGCCATGGGCGGTGTCCCCAGAGACAGGAATCCTCCTGGTAGGAGGTCGGAGTGCTGAGTGCCTTGTTCAGTTCCATTAAAGGTGAGAATGCATTGAAGGCAGCTGACAAGGAGAAGTTGCTGTTTGTCTCATAAAGACAAACAGTTGACAGTTCAAAGAGAGAAGCGGGCTTCCTCGAAGTTGCCATTGCTGCTCCCAATTCAGGGCACAGAAACCTGGCTGGGCTTATTTTTCCTTCATTGTCAGAAAGTGAGCTGCTCACTCCCAGGGTTTATTTTGTTTTGTTTTATTTCATATTATTTTATTTTGTTCAGATTTTCAAGTTAGCGATTGCTGGCCACGCCCTCATGGAGCCTAGTAAATAGGTACACATTAGATCTTTGTTTCTGCCCCCTGTAACTGCTCATCTTGTTTGAGTCTGCATAAAATCTTCCTACATTTTCAAAAGTCCCCATGTGAATTAAAAGCTCACAGCCTTTCTTACAGCATCAAGCAATCTGAAAGGAGTTTTCTAATGTTTGCTGTGGGTCTAGAGTGTGAAAAGCCTTTTTGTTTTACACAGAAAGACACTGAACTCAAGGTCTGGCAACATGCCCGAGGCCACTCAGTAAGTAGCCTTCGGAGAGCCAAGAACCTCAATGTGACAGGCAGAAATATCCAGTAAAAGTTTCAACTTGTAAACTTTGGCAGACCACTGGGTGATGTGAAATGAACCATCCATCATGGAGGATCATTTCAGAGAGTAGAGAGTCAGGAACAAGACTTGAGTCTTTATAAGTCTATAGGGTAAATGTCAGGTCTGGAAAATAGTAAAGGCATAGAACAGTTGCTGATTTCCGAAATTCTGAAATAGTGCTCTTTCATTATATATTTAAATCTGGAGGCATGGTGGCCAGAAGGTATGAAGAAGGGATTAAAAAAATTATATTTACATCACACAGATGTAACCCAGATTTCCTTCTAGTCTTTTTTCTGCTTCTGTGAGAATAGTGATACTGGAGTTGGAGGAGGGCTGGGGTCTCAGTGGTCTGCGGGACAGTGGAATATGTTTCGGTTTGAAGCCACCCAGTTGGTGGTACCTTGTTACAGCAGCCCAGGAAACTTGATACAGTAGGATTCTTGTTTCTGTCCGTGTGTGAGCGCTGGACACCATTTTTGTTGGCTGGTTTTTTGGAGAAGGCAATGGCACCCCACTCCAGTACTCTTGCCTGGAAAATCCCATGGACGGAGGAGCCTGGTGGGCTGCAGTCCATGGGGTCTCGAAGAGTCGGACACAACTGAGCGACTTCCCCTTCCCTTGTTTGCCTTGGCTCTTGATAGAAAGACCACAGGTCATAAAATGCAAACATTTGGAACCTGTGAGATGAGAGAATTCCTAGGGCTCAACAAAGTGCACAAAGAGCTCCTAGAACAGAGACTCTTGCGTGAGCTAACCTGCTCCTCTTCCTGGCTAAGCTGATGACCACGTCCTGCAGACAAGCCTTCAAAGTCTCTATCGCAATTTCTCTTTTTCCACTGCTGTGACCTTGGAGGCAACTGCTCTCTGTGCGCAGAGACAAGATAGAGCAAAGCCATCTACTCCCCGCCAGACTTTGTGCGCCTGAGAAAGAAATTTTATTTGTGTCCTGCTGGATTTGGGGCTTTATTTTTTACTTAGAAAATCCTACCCTACATTCTGTTACCCCACCAGGGGTTGTTCCTGAAAGGTTGAAAGGGGAGCCAATATTCAGGGAGGTGAGAATACAGCATGGTTGACCCTGGTGGCACAGACTTTTAAAAGAAGTCCACACTCTGAGACCCATCTCCTCCTCGCACCTGTATTCTTGCAGCTTGAAGAAAATGTCTTTAAATGAAGTGCAGTAATTATGGGCTTGGGCTCTAGAGTAAGAAATCCTGGATGTGAATGCATACTAGCTATATGACCCTGGGCAAGTCCCCTATGTCTCAGAACCTCAGTTTGCTTGTGTGTATCATAAGATGGTTGCAAGCATCTCTTGCTGAGAGGTTTCAAGCACATGAGCTGTGTGCAAATGAGCTATGTGATGGTGATTGATAGCCTCTGATAAATCATTAAGCATGGTGCCTGGCACTGCATCAGTGTGACTGTGTGTGTGTGCACACTCAGTCATGTCTGACTCTTTGCAACCCCATAGACTGTAGCCCGCCAGGCTCCTCTGTCCATGGGATTCTCCAGGCAAGATTACTGGAGTGGGTTGCCATTTTCTACTCCAGAGGATCTTCCCGACCCAGGGATTAAACTGGTGTCTTTTAGCCTCCTGCATTGGCAGATGGGTTCTTTACCACTAACACCACCCAGGAAGGCCATGGTTTGATTAGTGTGCCTTTATTTTATCAGGAAGGCTGCTGTCTTTGGTGATCAGGATGAGTTCTCTCGCTGGTGGTTCACAAATTTGTATATCTGAGCACGAGTGTATATGTGCAGACCTATGAACTTTCTTCACAGTTAGGTCTCTCTCTCTCTCTTAAATTTTTATTTTATATTGAAGTATAGTTGATGAGGGCTTCCCAAGTCGCAGAGTGGTAAAGAATCCGCCTGCCAATGCAGGAGACACAAGGAACGTGGGTTCCATCCAGTGTCAGGAGGATCCCCTGGAAAATGTCCTGAAAATCTGAGGCAGAGTCCAGCCTGTTAACTGCATGGAATCACAGATTAGAGGTGATTAAAATCAGTAAGAGTAAGAGAGAAGGCATCTCTTTGGGTGGGGATTTTAAAAGACCAACTTCCTGAGTCACAGTCTCTGCAACAAAGGAACCTCCTCATGCAGCCAAATGGACCCTCTCACATTTCTAAATGTGCTACGATGCCCCAGCCTTTCAAAATGCCATCGCCTCATGGACCCTTTCCCCCCAGAACAACTCCTACTTTTCTTTCAGGAGTTTCATAGTTTTTGTTTGTTTTGCGTTCATAGCTAACAATCCTCTCTGGAATGGTTCTTTTCACAGGGTAATCTGAAGGTCGGTAGACCCGGCATCTCCTGCGCTAGAGGGTGTGACCCCATAAGGCTGGTACCGATACATCACATTCATCTCGGTACCCTGGGGTCTAGATTTAGGAACACTGTCTGGCCCGTAGCAGGCACGCGACTTAAAGAAATGAACAAATGGTGAATCAATAGGGAGTTTGGTCCTTCTGAGTTAGGCCTAGGGATTTCACGAACCGAGGGATCCCTGTGCCAGCCCTCCAACTGTGTTACAAATAAAAACACCAGTGTGATGCGTCCGGCCGTTTGCTGTCGCCCCCGGTTCACTGCGTCATGGGAGTCATATCAGCTTGGAGCCTGAGCCCCGGCTGTCATCGTCTGCTCCATTAAGAGGATCCCCCCTCCCCCAGTAATTACAGGGTAAATGACTTGTTAAATCCGAAGCCCTCACAGTATATCTCCCGACATGTAGTTCATATTCCTTGGGCGGGTTATCGCACTTTGGAGTGGTACATATTTTATAGAGAACGGAGAGCTCTCCAATTAATAGTAATTGTGATCGAAGCGGTAATGCTCGTCTCCAGCCTCATTCCACAAGAGGAGACTGGAAGACCCACCTTAATTGCCACAAAGAGCTATGTCTATCCGTGGCAGTATATAAATAATAAATTAGAGGAAGGGAAAGCGCTGCAATTCTTATGGTCTTCGAGGAGGTACGGATATTTATGTAGTGCTGATTGCTAAAAAATCCTCTCCAAGTAATTATTAGTAAAAGCAGAATGTCTACATTTGTAAGGGAATTTTAATTAAGGGGAAGGTGACTCTCCTTATGGGGAAGAAGTAGCATGTGGGGATTAAAATGCAGGTCCTGGACGGCAGCGCTGGGCTCTGATTGGCCCTCCCTGCTGCCACTTGGACAAAGGTAGGAAACTCAGCTCCCCTGGGTTTAATCCCCCTAGTTTTTAAATCAAGGGAAATAAAGCAGTTATAAGTGCCCGAGTTCCACTGGATAAAAAGTCCCACGGTTGAAGGCTTCTGATCTCCCGGCAGGGATGGGGCATGCAGCCTCTCTTCTGAGCCTCTGTTTCTTCCTCTGTGACATGCGAATATCACCATTCGCACAGTGACTTTAGATGGAACACATGAGACCCAGTACCGGGAGGACATGGGGCCATTTCCTGTATAACACAGGCATTAAGTACCATTGTGAGAACAGCTTCTATTGGCTCAGTTGCTTAAAGGAAATGCAATGTAAATATTTTGGCTCTCATGATTCAGAAATAAGGAGGGCATTTCATGGTTCTTGACCCCCCAAGCTGCTCACCATCTACAACAGAATGAAGTTCTCCCAATTCCTGGTCACTCTTCATTTCCCCAGTGAGTATAGTGGTTCTTAAACTTTATTTGGTTTTGGTAGGAGCTAATATAGGCCATGCCTATAGTATAGGCCATCTTTCCTCTAGAAAAATTGCACATATTTTGCAGAATTCCAGATATCTCATGAAGCCCTGTGTTGGCCATCCATGTACCTTCAGTTGAGGACCCTTGGCCCACAGGGCTGGGCTGTGGAGATTTACAGAGCTGAGTGCAGGAAATGGAGAAGCAAATGACCCCAGGTGAGGAGCAGGTCCCTCTTGCCCTGCAGAAAAGCAGGTTAATTTCAGACTTAGTCCAGCCCCTTCTGCACATACCAAAGAGGAAGCACTTATATTCTAGACATGCATCCTTCAACAGATAGGCGAGGCTTCTTACTCAGCCTGCGGGAAACACCGTTTAGCTTTGTCTCCCAACCGTCTCAACTACATGTGGACACAGACGGTCAAGAAATAAAAACATTTAAAGGGTCTGACCCTTAAAAGGGAGGAACAAATTCAAACGGAAGAGGTAATGTACAAGGAAATAGACTTAACAGGAAATAGACAAGTTTAAGTTTATCTAATATCTCTTGACTGATTCAGAGGGACAACATAATATTAATACAAAGACAACTCTGTTGTTAAAGATTTGAGTTCCTTGAAATACAATTTGCAGTTAGTTAAGGGACTGACTGGCAGAAACTGTACATTTCAGGCCAGATAAATACACTAGAACAGGGGTTGGCAAACTTCTTTTTAAAGGACTGGAAAGTAAGTATATACTGTTCTTTGGACCACAAAGTCCCCATCACAACGATTCAGTTTTGCCGTCATATCTTGACAGCAGCCACAGGCAACAGGTGAATGAAGGAGTGTGGCTGTTTTCCAACAAAATTTCTCTTGTGAACACTGAAAGTAGAGTTTCATGTAATTTTCATGTCACAAAATATTCTTCTTTTTATTTTTTATAACCACTTAAGAACCTTCAAGCCATTGTTAGCTCATGAGTTGTACAAAAATGTGTGATGGGCTGGTAGCCTGCAGGCCATAGCGTGTTGACCTCCAACACAGAAAATGAGGCTGAGTGATTTTTTAAAATCAAGTGGAAATGGACAGCAGGGCAGAAATTAGGAGCAAGAAAAGAAAAGTAGCAGATAAATTCAGCTAACTTTTCTTTCTCACTGAAGTTAAAAATGTGCACCAATCTATTTTTAAAATTTATTTGTTCATTCATTCATTCACACTTCCCTGAATACCTGGAAAATGAAGAGAGAAATGAACATTTGATCAACCAGTGTTAACACGTTCATAAACATGTTATTTGTGTGCCGGACCTTCCTGCAGGGTGAGCGTGATCTCAGCTTTCAAGGTAAGGCACCTGATATGGAACAGGGAAAGTTGGTCCAGTGAGCAGGGCTGCCAGCTGAGTCCAGGGGTGTCTGCTTCCAAAGCCCATTCACCTGCTACTTCACCGTGTGAGGGTTTTAATGATTCTTGACCTGCTTTTGGGCCCAATACTTCATATTCTGAATGCCATTTATTAACTCATTATAGTTGCGAAAGTCAGCAGTTAAGAGGGAATTTCAATCCTGCCAAGCTGGTATATGGCAGAACCAGGAGGCATCATTAAGAACCTAAACTTACCCACCAACAAACCCGCCAACCTTAGAAAGTTGGTACCTTAATGATGCAGATAGTTTTTCATTGCATAGAATGTAAGTCGCGAGGCCGTACAGAGGTGAGGGGCCCTTCTGTGAAAGTGGCAGCAGCCTGCAGGCTTGGGTAGCTCCTGTTTGCCAGCAACTGTGATGAGAGCATCTCGTGCACATGGTGGCAAACACTACTTCAGTCCCAGTTTTGCAGAAAGGAGACCAAGGCACAGAGAGGCTGAGTAACTTGGGCTCTGGAATTACTTGTAGGTGCTCATGACCTTGTTCATCATCACATCTCTCCTTTGGAATGTACTTTTCACACAGAAAGTCATTTTCCTCTGACTTGCAGTTATATTCCTAGAATTTCGAACAGTGCTACATGTATCGATACTTCAAAAGTATTTGTGAAATAACAGAATGAGGAAAGAAATGAATGAATGAGTAGATGAGTGAGTGAATTTACCCACTGTGACACAGTGAATAGGTCCCAGAGCAGCGGTGGATGAATGTCCATATCTCATTAACAACCTTCAGCTCCTGCGAAGAAACGTTAACAGGCGTGTGAAGAATTACTGACCGTCAGAAATGAAGAGGATGGAGATCATCTCTGGATTTATAATAAGCTCTGTGAAAATAGTATGATTTATGAAAACCCAGTATCCACTTTCATGGCCATATCTGAGCTGCAAAGCCTAGTATTGTGCCCACGATTAGACAGAGCAGTGGTGTTTTCTAAACCACATCATGTTTTCTTAATGTGTTTTAAGCAAAGCGACTCATCTAGGAAGCACTTCATAAATATTTGCTGTTAGGATTAGTACAGGGTACAAGAGGTGGTTTGTTGGTACGGCCAAGGGGGAAGACTTAGAAAAAGTGGCTGCAGATGGTTGTGTCTGAGCTGGGCATTCAGAAAGCAGCGCAGGGAGGAAGAAGGAAGGCAGGAGCGGGGCAGTGGGGAAGAACTGGTGATTCGAGCTGGCGGGCGGGTATACCAATAAGCATATGGAAGCAGCCAGGGAGTGTTCTAGTTTCTGAGACTTTGTCAGTCTATTCTTGTCAACAAGGGGGTATACCTACAGCGTTTCTGTTGAACTTGTGCTGGAGCCAGAGGGGCCTGGAGACCTACAGAGCAGGCTGATCAAGTGCTCCTGGGAGATGGCCTGGTGGTCACACAAGAAAGGGCAGTGATTCAGAAGCACTGAGATTGGAGGCCCCAGCGGGCACCGAAGCACCACCGCAGCGGACATCCGCTGGGAGCCCCTGGGGTCCTGCCGGGCTCGGGGCTTCCTGCGGGCTGTCCACCGGCTCACGCGGCGGCTCACAGGCTGTGGCATGTGGAGGGGACCTGGGGCCTGGCGGCTTTGGGCTGGTGTCTCCTCTAGGGGGGTTTCACCACCTCGATTAGACCTCTTGGACAGTGGTGTGCACACATGCTACACACACACACACACACACACACACTCATACAGTTGCTCTATACACTTTCGCATGCTCCTGCCTACTCACACACGTATACACACTCACATACACGATAGTCCCCAGAATACTCTTATGCACGTTCACACACTCACGCACACACAGACTCGAGTAAACATAGCCACACAGGCACACAGTACACACACAAAGCTCAGAGAGACACAAACACTCAGTGTACACACTCTCACACGGAGCTCTTCCTCGCGCACACACCCTCAGGCATATACACAGTCACACATGCACACTTTCACATGTGCACAACCTCACAATCCACACATACACGACGCTCACAATGACATATACGCATAGGCATGCACACACACAATGTGCCCACACACTCGGACGCAGGAATACTCACACGTGCACCTGCTCACACGCACAGAGACAGAGGTGCACAATCACACATGCACTTACCCGTGTACATGCTGACCCAGATGCACTCACACACGCTTGGACACACGTTCTCCTGAACACGGTGTCAGTCTCCAGCCTCAGAATTCACTGTGCAGTCCCAGAGGGAACTTGGAAGCCGTGTGCCATGAACACGACCCACATGTCTCTCAGGAAGATTCCTGCTCGCGTTGAGTCAGTCCGACTCCGCCAGGCTACCTGCCAGGTTCAGGTTGCCTCCTCTGCTAGAAAATTCTCGAAGAACCAGATTAGACAAATTCAGGGCAAAGCTAGCTAGGGTCAGGGGGAAGGGCCCTCTCTCTGCTCAAGAACGTGGCCATTTGTGCAGCCGCCATTATTCACCCGCCTTTGCATTATTCAGATATCCATACATTGTGTTTGCCTTTTGTATCCTGTGTCCAACAAGCCTCGCTTTGTCACCGTCACAAAGGCCAATCAACTCTGTGTGGCAAATAAGTTTCAGGGACTTCTGGGCATGATGACTAATTGTAACGCAGTCTATATCCTCGAGACCATAGCTGATATGAGAAGACAATGGCAGAGAGGGAGCTCATTGAGATGAGAGAGTCCCCTGGTTCCCCCCCGCCCAGGGGCTGAGATGGGCAACAAGGCGGCTATTGATGACGGCCACCCCAGCTCAGACCCCGGCCGAGGGGGCGTGGGTGGCATGACCACATCGCTCGGCTCGAATGCTGCTTTTGTTTGCCCGGCAGTGAAAACTGGCACGTTAGAATTAGTTCTGTTTAGATTGCTCAGAAACTCAGTGAAGAAAATTTCTGAAAAAGAGAGAGAGAGGCCTTCCCAGCCCCCTCCCCGGCCCCAGGCGTGAACGCTGGTGGCTCCTCGGCCACAGGACCACGACGTTGAGCTCAACTATGATGGGTGTTAGAGAGAGACGGAGGAGGAAGCTGAGGGGCGCCCATCTACCCTCCTCTCCCTGAAGCTATCCCTTCCACCTGGCTCCTCTCCACTCTGTCACTGGGGCACCTGCCCTCCGGTGAGGACAGTGTCATCGTCTCTGCCCAAGTCTCCAGTGCTTAGTTCCTGGAGGAGAGTGGTCCTTCCTCCAGAGGCAAATAGCACTTGTTTACTCATTCGACAGGTGTTCCCACATGCCTTCTGAATGCCAGGTACCCTTCGAAGAGGACTGGGAGAGGCTGGCACAATCCTCACCCATATTCTCACTCTTTCTTTTTAAAAAAGTAATAGCCTTGATTTATTATTTTCTGATTTAAAAATGATTTCCATTTTGAAAAAAAAAAATTGAGTAGCCATTGAAATGGCTTTTTCTTTCTGTCACAAAATGTCACTGAACAACTAACTTTGGCATACAGTGTTCAGCCAGACATGAGCAGGAACAACCTGGACCACCAGAAATTCTGAAAGCAAATCAATATGTTGGGTTTTATTCATTCTGATGCTACTTCTGATTAAAGTGGGCCCCTGACAAAATGACCATTAGGCCACTGCATATAATTTGCTGTTTTAGTTTTCTGTCCATTGTTACTCATTAGATTCCCTCCTCTCATTCATGGTGTGGAGACTGGAATAGACCAAAGCTTCTTATCCCAGCCTACTTTTCGGCTGAAGGTCACGAAAGGTTTTATAAAAGGCAGTGGGCTTCAGAAGCTGCTACATCTATAACTTACAGGAAAGCAAGTTGTAACGGAGAAGTCTCCCCAACAAAACACCAAGACATTATCAAAACTCTACATTCATAGAGTAGAGCCTTTTTAAACAAACACCTTTAACAGCATTACTAATCGTTAAGCTGTCATTTTTTTTTTTTTTAACATTTTTAAGATCAGCTTAAATTGTCCCTCCTAAAGGATGTAATTTCCCTGCCCTGTTGGAGTGGACGTCCTGTTAGGAGAGGAAGAAGGCCCCTGCGGACAGAGGGCGACAGGTGTTCAGAGAGAGAGCGGGTGTGGAGACCAGGTGGGAGGAAGGACAAGAATGGGCGGTCCTCACAGAGCCCCGGAGCCTGCCTAATAGACGTGACTATGAACTGGACCCCAGGGCTGAGAAGCAGCCTGTGCAGAGAAGTCTCTGGGGGGGCACGTTAGGAGGTGAGAAGGCTCTGGGCCTGGCTTGTGCAAGGCGTGCGGAGGAGGTGGCTGGAGGGCAGCCTGCCGGTCTGGGGGTGGTGGGAGGAGCTGAGCTGAGGGGGTGTGGCCAACTCGGGGGCGGGGCAGACTCCCCCTCCGCAGGCTGATTGGGGATCCACAGCGGTCCCTAGGTCGGAGTCCCACTTCCCTTCATCCCCTACTTCCCATCTGCGTGCCCGTGGATGAGTCGCTTAAACTCCCCGAGCTTTATTTTACTTGTTTCTAAAACGGGTAAGCAATGGTTCCCTTCGGACAGCGTTGATCACATCGTCCATAGACTAGCACAGTGGCTGGCTTCTGTTCAACATGCAGCCCAGACAGTGTCATCTATCGGTCGGAACTACGAACATTATTGTTAATAGTAAATGTGGTGATGATGATGTCTGGATCAAATACTCCTCTCACGCCAGGCAAAATACAATCTAGAGCAGAAATCCACCGGGTTGGGGAGGCCTCTCTAAGTCCTCAGTGTGCCAACCTCAGTCTCTAGCGCAGGGTATAAGGAAATGTCAAAAGATTAAAGGAGGTCATAGACTAACAAGAGAAGTAGGTTACAATGTCCAAAAAAATTCAATAAAATGTGTTACCGGATGCTGGGGACGCTGAGGGAGGCACCAAGCCAGTCGGAAAGGGAACAGACTTGCCTGGATGAGAGGCTTGGATGGCATTCCTGACTCAGTGGGCATGAGTCCGCGCAAGCTCTGGGAGATGGTGACCGGGAAGCCTGGTGTGCTGCAGTGCAGGGGATTGCAAAGACACGGCTGAGCGACTGAGCGACGGCAGTGCTCACTGGAGCAGGTGACAGTTGCCAGAGCAGGAACGTCTAGTGGGAATGAATCTGGCCGAGAAGAGGGGAAACCAGGTGGGCTCCAGGCCCTGCACAGTCAAAGGGAGGAAGACTCGGGTGCCCTTGGCGTTCCCGTGAATCCCCTGGCAGAATGGTCAGCTAGAATATAAAGCGTGGAGTTAGAGGAGATGAGGGCATGAGGCGGGCATGGGGGTAACTGGGAAGTTCCCCTGCAAAGCCAGAAGGCAGAGGAGAGAGGCTCTGAAGGCAGTGTCAGTCGCCCTCGCCCGGCCCAGAGTTTGGTTATAACCTAATAAACTTCCCTCTTTGCTTAAGCTATTGTAGCCCGCCAGGCTCCTCCGTCCATGGGATTCTCTAGGCAAGAGTTCTGGAGTGGGTTGCCATGCCCTTCTCCAGAGGATCTTCCTGACCCAGGGATCAAACCCTGGTCTCCCACATTGCAAGCAAATTCTTTATGGTCTGAGCCACCAGGGTAGTTGTAGTATTAAGAGTCTGAAACTGGATTTTTCTCATTCCCACCTACGTGATCCTTACACAATGGTGGGATAAGTGGAAGGCTTTTCAGAGCAGAGCGACAGGTGCCCTCAGCTCTGCTGTGACCCACTCAGGGCCATGGAGCCCTTGACTAGTGCTCTGAGGAGTCATCAGCCACCAGGTAAATCCAATTTTCAAAAATTAATTACACAGAATAACCTGTCAAATCGACGGGCATGGTGTTTGATTCTCCCTCTCTGGCATTTAAAAATTAGATCACGTAACTCTCTCCCAGCTTACTGCAATTTGTAACTAGCCTCCAGGGTCTCAAATCTTGCCCGCTTAGCAACCTCCCTATGCCCTCTGCATCCCCCATTTGGCCAAATGAATTGAATCATGTGCAGAACAAACCAGGCCCCTCTCCCTCTCCCAACTGAGCTCAGGAGAAAGTGCAAAGGGCTTCTTGTGGATTATGAGGTTCTCAATAATCTGTGCCTTCCTCCTCTCCAGTTTCATTTCTCGTAAGGCTCTCCAGCCTCCGTTCCCCAGGCTCACTCAGTCACTGAAGTCATTTCCAGTCTCTAGAATGTGCTCTGCTGTCCTATCCAGACCCTTGAATGCTGTTAACCATGATGGAGCTTCAACTGGAAAGCGTGTCCTTCCCGCATCCTTTCCTTTACCTCTGCATGTCTCCAAGGTTTCTCCTTGGATAGGCCTTTCTCTGGGGCATTAGAATCAGGAACCCTTTCCTCGGATGCTTGAAAAACCATATCCTTTCTGTGCTGTGTGGCAAAGACGCCAGATGACTTTTGTTCTCTTCTTGGGGTCACAGCTAGTCTAAATACCCCAGCTTCCCTAGCAGTTTGGTGGGTTGTGTGATGGACTTCTAGCCAGTGAAGGAAGTAGTCAGCATCCGTAACAAGCAGTAGACAGAATGTGTACCCTGTCATTGTCATCGTCTGTTCTAGTAAGGCAGGATAGTCAACAAATAGGAAATCAACGAAAATCTCAGCTAACAACCTGTGCTATAATGGGGGCTTCCCCACCGACTCAGTGGGTCAAGAGGCCACTTGCAGTGCAGGAGACACAGGAGACATGGGTTGATTCCTGGGTCAGGAAGATCCCCTGGAGGAGGAAGTGGCAACCCACTCCAGTATTCTCGCCTGGGAAATCCCATGGACAGAGGAGCCTGAGAAGCTACAGTCCAAAGGGTCGTAAAGAGTCGGACACAACTGAGCAACCAAGCACAGAAAGGGAACGCAGCGTAGTGGATTCCACGTCAGTGGGTGTCAGAGATCAGGCGAAGTCTGTAGCTGGGGTGGCCGGAGAAACCTCAGCAAGACTACAGCAAGAGAAGGAAGCGTGATGGGACATCAGTGCCAGTCAGGGGTGAGCAAAGCACGTTCACAGTAGGGCGAGTTAAGAAACCTGAGCTTTATTTTGATTGCAGCTGGACATCACTGGAGCAGTGTCTTGGAAAATCGGATCTGATTTAAACTTTTCAGATACTCTGGAAACAGTAGGGAGGGGTTGATAGAAGAAGCTACTGTGGGAGGGACTCGAGGAGAGAGGATGGGAGCTTAAACCAGAGTAAGAGGGGGAAGACATTAAAAAAATTGGATTCCAGATGTGTTCTGGACATAGAACCATCATGGTGGGGTGGTAAAAGGAAAAATAGGAATTAAGAGTGACTTTTATGATTTGGGGTCTGGCCACAGAGTGGACATAGAAAAAAAATGCCAGAAAAATGATTTGGAGTTGGGGAATTAAGAGTTCTGTTTTGGACACATCCTGTTAGAAATTCTTAGTAAATCTCCAAGTGAAGAAGTCAGGGGTGACCTTGGTTGACTCCTGTGGGACTCAAAGTAGAAGACTGAGCTGGAGATATAAGTGAGAGGAGTGTCAGTGTTTATAGATGGTATTTGAAAGCTGCAGTGTTTTCAGAAGTGACAGGTCAGCTGTGTCAAATGCAGTTGAGTCATTGAGTAAAAGGAATTCAGATAACTGACCAAAGACCCTACCAAGATAGTACCTTAATAATGTCTGCTTAGGTGCATATGGAAGGAGTGGAGGGTGAGGAAGTGGATATGAGATGGATATGAGATGGCTCTGGAGGAGTTTTAAACTTAAAAGGGATGAAGAAATTAGACTTCAGCTGAAGCACACTGTGGAAGGTCTTTTTTTAATTGTATTTAAGATGGGCCATACATGAACGGATAAATGGGTCAGTTTTGATGCTTAGGAGAAGCCCAGAGCCAATTGCTTGGTGCTGTGTACACCCTGGAAACAGTACTCTGGCCTCGTGGGCGCCACACAGTGCACTGTTTGGCATTGGCTTATCAAAGACACAGTTCGTTTCTCAAAAGCCTTCACGGAAAAACAGCCATAAATTTTCCTTTCAGGACTGGGGCTATTTCCAGGTGTTTCCTGGATGATCCAGGTGGGTCTGTGAAAGTACTTCCCAGGGAGGCCTGGTACTTTCCTTGCCCAGCAGGCTAGGTTCTGAGAAATCCTGTTGCAATTATCAGACATACAATTTGTATTGTGTCTGCAAATAGGTAGCAGTCCACAGAGAGCTTTCAGTAGAAAAACCAGACTTGATGTCAATATTCTTCCCAACAGCCTGCCTTAATTTTTTCCCCATAATTTTTTTTCTTCTTCCTTAAAAAAGAAAAAAAAAAAAGAGGAAAAGAAATTTGAGGAAGAAAAACATGCAAATGAAAAAAGCCTCTCTGTTTTTCAAATTAGCGCAAAGCAAGCAACATCAAATCAAGACCCCTCTACTGCAATCTATTATTTTGGTGAGCATTTCACTCCCCGGCACCTGAATAATGTTCTTTGAAGGCTGCTTCATCAATAAAGCACTCTGGTGAAGTTTTGCAGGCCTAGAATAATGAATAACAATTAGAGGCATTTAAAAAGTAATATTTTTTCCTGCAATTTGGAAATTGATTTATGAATTTGGGGATCCTCCAACTTCATCAAATAAATGGTTTCTTCAATCGAGTTCTTTTGCCAGCTGAGAAAAGCCCCCTGAAGGCTGGCAAGCTTGTGGAACTTTCTTGCCAGTTTATTGATTTTGATAGAAAAGAAACTTGTGACATTTAACAAAATTTGACTATGTCCATGAAGAAAAACCGGAGTCATTTTCACCTAGGTAATTACTACACGGAAACCATTACTCAAGCAGTTTGGATTTCTCATCACTTGCTCCCAGTTTTCTCAAGAGGATTTGTCTAAGGAGGTTCAGAATGTTTTATAAATATGTCTCAAAAATTTATGAAAGAGGATAGAATCTATTCTGTCATCATTAGAAAGCAGTTGATGATTGACAAATAGGTAATATATGATAGATAGGTAGGTATATCAATGCTGCTGCTGCTAAGTCACTTCAGTCGTGTCCGACTCTGTGTGACCCCATAGACGGCAGCCCACCAGGCTCCCCCGTCCCTGGGATTCTCCAGGCAAGAACACTGAAGTGGGTTGCCATTTCCTTCTCCAATGCATGAAAGTGAAAAGTGAAAGTGAAGTCGCTCGGTCGTGTCTGACCCTCAGCGACCCCATGGACTGCAGCCTACCAGGCTCCTCGATCCGTGGGATTTTCCAGGCAAGAGTACTGGAGTGGGGTGCCATTGCCTTCTCCAGAGGTATATCAATAGATAATAGATAAATAGATGCTACCACACCTCTCGACCTGTGATTCTTGTTTTCTGGCTGCGCTGGGTCTTTGCTCCTGTGTGTGGGCTCTCTCGAGTTGCGGTGTGTGGGCTCCTCGTCATGGGCTTCGCTTGTTGCAGAGCACAGGCTCTGGGCGTGCAGAGCCTAGTGGCTGCACGCAGCCTCAGCAGTTGTGGCGCCATTGTCCTATGGCACGTGGCATCTTCCCAGACCAGGGGTCAAGCCGAGACCCCTGCATTGGCAGGTGCATTGTTAACCACTGGGTCACCAGGGAAGTCCCTGGATCTATGATTCTTGGCATTAGAGAGAAAATTGACTTTGTCTCAAAGTTCTCCTCCTCCCTTTCCATACTTTTCCCACCATCAGCAAGCTACTTCCTTCCAAGGTCCACCTTTCTTGAACGTTGTTGCGGCTCATGGCTGCATCACGTGCCCTCCTACACAGTGAAAGACATTAAGAAGAATTAGAGATGTGTCCAGATTGGGCTTCTCATATTTTTTCCTCCTCTGTCTGCTTAGACTTTCTTGATTCATTTTGACAAACTTAAATCATTTCATCACTATACAATTCCCATGATCTGTTAACTTAGAAAGATAGTTCAATCAACAAAACTTTTGAGCTTTCACAGTGCTCCAAGAACTGACATGTGCTTTGAGGATACAGAAATAGACTTAAAGGATTCTCAATCTAGACTCTAGAGCAACGGAGAGAAAATGAAATAACTACAGTAATATAAAATAAATGTCTGCCTCTTTTCCTTTTTACTTGATAGTCTCATGACAACAGAGAATAGGTTCACTTATAATAAAAATACAGAACTTTTTTTTTTTTTGGTACTTTGGTCTAGAGGTTGCCTCCCTGATATCATACCCACATCATCCTTCTGAATTGACTTGACTCTTTCAAATCAATGATGTTAAACCACAAAGTCCACCAACATCTCAAGTGTGTTATGGAGCATAGCGGCTGCCAAGCAGCAAGTTGCAAGTCTGGGCTGATCCCTTGTACTTCGGTGGGTTGAGCTGTCTATAGTCTCTGTCCCTATTGGGCTCTATGCGCCAAGGAAGGCCACAGGATTGATCACTGTGCCATGGGCAAGCTTCTCACTAAAATAATATTCAAGTGCTCTCTGAGGACTGTTTTGTCACTGAGAGGCAAAATATTTTAACAACCGAAAGTCCATCCTGTTCTTTGGAATTCTCTACTTCTGAGTTCCTTGCCTAGGTTATTCTTACAAAAGCAATATCTCAATTTTCAAGCTCCTGTTGAAGATTTGAGGTCTTTATTTTCACTACCAGCCTCAATCTGCTTTATGATCTGGATATTGGGACACATGCTCCCAACAACTCCTCTTGGATCGTCTACAAGTGTTTGAAATGAACAAAGCTGAGGAAGCCAGTTGTCTGACATCTAGAAGCTGGAGACCTGGGTCCCAGCTCTAGGGTGTTTACAACTGGGTGTATGAAATTGGGAAGTACCTGCATTGTTGATTTAATTAGTGTAGGGCGAGGCTGCCTGTGTGTTCCTTTACATGTTTCCTAGGTGATTTTAATACAGTGGATCTCAACCTTGTCTGTTTCAAATATCCCAGTGTGCAACCTGCGCCCCACTTTAATTAAATTGGAAACCCTGGGAGTGGAGCCCAAGCACCAATATTTTTGAAAGCTCCCAAATGATTTCTCTGAGCAGTCCAAATGGAAACCAGTGCCCCAGCCCTGCTGGTTATTAGCCGTGTAATCTTAGTCAATAGCTTAACCTGACTAAGCCTCAGTCTACTAATCTGTTAATTGAGGATAATTATCATGCCTGTTTCAGAGAGTGTTATAAAGATTATGTGACATGATTTATGGAAAGGACTTCACAGTGTTTAGCACATAATAAATACTCGATAAATAAAACTATCACCATCTTAGTCAGCTCGGGCTGTCATAACTAAATACCGTGGACTGGATGGCTGAAACAACAGAATCCTATTTTCTCACAGTCCTGGAGGCTGGCAGTGCAAGATCCAGATTAGATTCTGGAGAGGGCTCTCTTCCTGGCTTACAGACGGGCTCCTTGCTGTGTCCTCACATGGCAGAGCTCTCTCTCTCCCTTCCTTGTCCTCCGAGGCCACAGTCCCATCAAATTAAGACCCTACCCTTAGGACCTCATTTAACTTTGTCTCCCAAAGACCTCAGCTCCAGATAAGTCACACTGGGGGTTGACGCTTCAACATATAAGCTTTGAAAGGGGATACCGTTCAGTCCATAGCAATCAAATTATCTATTCCAAAACTTTACCGCTTGGGTGATTAAACGTCCAGATTTGCCCAGTGTGTTCCTGGTTTCAGTGCTTAAAATCCTTTATCCCAAGAAACCTCTGTTGCACTGTACCCCATATCTAAGACAAGAATCCATTGCTAGCCTGGAATCTTCTCTTGAATCTACTTTCTATCTCTGATCGATCATCAAATCTAAGCAATTCTAACTTTTAAAAATATAGGTTAGTTTTGCCTCCATATTCCCACTTTTCTCCTACCTCCATTGGTTATGCCCTCGTTACCTCCCACCCAGAGCGTTGCAGGACCCCTCCCCGCCCTTTACTCTAAACCAAACCCAAGCACAAGTCAGAATCCCCTGTGGTCTTGTTAAAGCAGAGATCACTGTCTCTCTTTTCTTCCCTGCGGTCTGATTGGGTAGGTCTGGAGCACTGAGAATTTGCACTTCTAACAGGTGATACTGATGCTTTTGGTTCCCCAACTTTTGGGTCCTGAACTGAGAGGCTGGGTGGTTTCCGCTCTGCCCATCCACAGCCATTGGAGAGATGGAGCCCGCTGGAGATTCCAGAAGCGTGCGGGTCATGCAGCAGCAGCGTGCCCATCCAGGGCCCCTTTGTGGATTGCAGAATTCCATGTCAGCAGGAAAGCCCTGGCACCAAACGAGCCTATTATCAAGTGACCTGCTCAGCTGTGAACTCTCTTTATCCCATCCTCATTCCTGTTCCCAACAGTTACTCCTCACTTAAAATGCTGAGTCAGCTGCTCTTCACAAACGATTTAGGTTGGGACACCCCTGACTTGTGAATTGGACCACGTTGTCATTCACCGTGCTCAGGACCTCAAGATGACCCAGACTCCTCACCAGCTCAAGGTAGAGTGGATGTCTCTGAACAACTGGAAAATTGCTTCTCCTGAAAAATCTTCATCAGGTCTAAATATATTTATTAACATATTCATTCAGTCCGGATAAATTGTACATTCTCTGTACCCATTCGTCCATCTTTTCTTTCATTTATTCAGGATTTGCTGTGCCTGCTATGTACCAGGATCAGCCATGTAGCAGTAATGAGATCATTCAGAGATTCTTCCAAATCCCATGATGTTTAGAGTCTAGGGAAATAAGTTCCTTGATGTCTGAAACTTAAGCAGAAACTCAACTTCCCTGATTCTGGTATTCTCTCTTATGTAGAAAGCAAAACTTTTCCCCCTCTGCTCTTTGGCCTCAGCATAAACAATCTGATCAACCCCTAAAGTTTCTACCAGCTGCCATGTTCTTAAGATATGGATACACACACTCCCCACACGCATGTATCTTCCATGTCTTATTAAGCACCACTTCTTTGGTGAACCTTCCATCAGCTTATTGTATTAGATATTATTGTTACTTAATAAATTGTCTCTAACCTTCTCAGCTTAAAATAGCACATATATCTCCAGGTTTCTCTGAAAGAAGAATCTGGGTGCAGCTTCACGGTGTCTCACGTGGCTGTAGTCAAGGTGTCAGTTGAGGCTCTGTAGTCTAATCTGAAGATGCAGCTGGAAGAGGATTCATTCAAAACATCCTTGCTAGGTGTTGGCAGCATTCAGTGCCTCGGGGGCCATTGGACTGAAGACCTCAGTTCTCCTCTGAGTGGTGAGTGTGGGCCATGCCCTGTTCCCCGTCCTGTGGCCTCTCCCACACGGCAGCTTGCTTCACCAAGAAGGCAGTAGAGAGAGTCAGCTAGCAAGATGGAAGTCACAACTTTTCTAATGAAATCCCAGGGATGACATCCCATCACCTCCGGTCTGTTTTCTTCGTTTGAAACCGATCAATAAGTCCAGTCCGCATTCAAGGCCGAGAAGTGTGAATACAAGGAGGCGGGGCTCCCCATAGGAAGCCTGCCTGCCGCGTGCACAGCTGGTCCTTCTCTTGCATGCTCCTGCAGCACCCGTCCTCGACAGTGCTGGGCCCTGTGTGGCCATGTGCCACGTGCCCAATCGTGTCCAACTCTTTGCAATCCCTTGGACTGTAGCCCACCAGGCTCCTCTGTCCATGGAATTTTCCAGGCAAGACTACTGGAGTGGGTTGCCATTTCCTCTTCCAGGGGAATCTTCCCCAGCCAGGGATTGAACCTTTATCTCCTGTGTCTCCTCCATTGCAGGCAGATTCTTTACCTGCTGAGCCACTGGGAAAGCCCTGTGCTTTATAAGTCAATAGGGCTAGGTGTTATACGTCAACCAGACTAAGTCATGATGTTTGGGCCAACACCAATCCAAGTGTCACTGTGTGGGTTTATTTTCTATGAGATCAATATTTAAATCAGTAATAATTTAATAAAATAATTAACATAGGTGACCTTAATGCAATCAGTTGAAGACCTGAAGAAATCAAAGACTGAGGTCCCTCAAGGAAGAGAGGTTTTTGCTTTCAGATGACTTTTGTATTCAAGCTGCAACAGCAACTCTTTCCTGGGTCTCCAGAGTATCAGCCTGCTCTGTAGATTTTGTACTTGTCAGCCCCACAATCTCAAGAGCTGAACTGTTAAAGTAAATCTCAATCTTTCTCTCTCTCCCCCAAGATAGGTAGATAGATAGACAGATCGATCTACACACACACACACACACACACACACACCCCTACTGATTCTGTTCCTCTGGAGTAGTATGACTAATGAAGCCTCTAACCGTACTGAATCAGCTGTTTATTTATATAATATTTGTTTTCCCCACACACCTCAATGTTCCTTGAGCCTCTTTCTGTGTCTGTCTTGTTTCCTACCATATTTCCTGTGGCCATAGTGGACTTGGGGCTAAAAATGTAGTCAATGAATGTAGAATTCACATATATACATGTGTAGTCTTCAAGGTGGAGAAGGTAATGGCACCCCACTCCAGTGCTCTTGCCTGGGAAATCCCTTGGACGGTGGAGCCTGGTGGGCTGCAGTCCATGGGGTTGTGAAGAGTCGGACACGACTGAGTGACTTCACTTTCACTTTTCACTTTCATGCACTGGAGAAGGAAATGGCAAGCCACTCCAGTGTTCTTGCCTGGAGAATCCCAGGGACGGGAGCCTGGTGGGCAGCTGTCTCTGGGGTCGCACAGAGTCAGACACGACTGATGCGACTTAGCAGCAGCAGCAGCAGTCTACAAGTTTCACTAAATGTTTGACGTCTTAAGTGGCATTCATTTTGTACCAGTTAATTCCACTGGAAGTCACACTGTATTTTAGCCATGTATATATAGGTGTTGTTAGAGTCTTTTCAAATTCTAGGAGACAGGGAATGAGCCTGCCTAGCTCCAGGAAGTTGCCTGTCGCCTCCGGGGAAAGCTCATATAAGTGAAAAGACACATCTGTTATATTAGATAGTAACCCATTTCATCACTTCTTTGAAAACCCAAGGTTTGAGAGTAGATTCTCCTTGTGGTAACTGGACTTCGAGCTTATTTCCAAGAGAGGAATATGAAGGTCAGCTATAGTTAACTTGGGGTGGAGCTTGGCAAGTGCTGGCTGATTGGCATGCGGGCTCCCGCCCTGTCCCATGGAATCGGCAGACTGCAGGCTGCCAGGCGCTGCAGCCGTCGCTCAGGACGGGCCTGGAGAACGCCACCGTCCAGGAGACGACTCTGTCTCAGCTGTCACTCCCTCGGAACCTACTCCTCGACAAGGGCTCTTGCAGCACGGCGGGGCCAGAGACGGGAGTCCGAACACCAGACCCACCTATTACTGTCTCCGCTGTCCTGTCACCGTGGCAGGTGTGTGATTTGCAGTGCTCAGGCCCGCTGCGGGTTTTAAGGTGTGAAGCTGTGCAGCTGGGATGCAGAGTGACCTGTAAGGCAGGGTGATTAGTGGCTTACTTAGTGCGATAACATCAACTTGAGAGCACTTCCTAGGATCCATTCCCACTGATAAGAACGTATCAGTGCGTGTATTGATTGGAGATTTATCTGTACCATCTGTGGCTCTGGAAACGAATGGTTGGGCCTGTGTTTCCTCCAGAGTGAAATGCTAAGCGTTACTGAGCGGCTGGGTAGGAAGCCTGTGCTGATAACGTGTGTACCCCAGCCAGTACTGCAGTGTGGGCCTGCCGGCCAAAAATGTGCAGGGACAGCTCATCCCAGACTCAGAAAAGCTGCTCTCTTAGCCCAGAGCTCCATACTGTCCCCACAGTGGTGAGATTTCAAGGAAGAGTTCAAGGCCCACACCTTCAGCACAAAGAGGGCCTAAAATGTGAACTCTTAGCCATGTGTATATGGCCAAAAATCTGTTTATGGCCTGAGGACGTTTCTGGGACAGTCGTGGAAGCAGGAGGCCTCTGCCTGGAACCTTCTGTAAAGACAGCGTCAGTGCCCCAGCAAACCGTCCGTGAGCTGAGTACACGGGGCTCTTAGAACAGCCGGGTGGGTGCCCCGAGGATGAGGCGAAGAGAATGGAGACTCACAACTAATTATGATGCTTGACAAAGATCCTGGCTGTTCAGACAGCTACAGCAGGGCTGCATGGGGCCACGTGAGCCCAGCTTGGACGGGACACGCTTTAGATACCCTAAACCACAAATTGGGATTTCTGATACACGGTCAAAGTAGTGAGAGGTGGGGCAAAGTAAATACAAATCTTAACACTAATATACTAAAAATGCATATAAATCATTGGGAACTTACTTTAGGGTCAGGGTTTGTGCTAACGACATCATGCATATAGCATGTGTCCACCCTGGCACCCTGCCGATCAAGTATTAGTTCCTCTCCCCAGTTTAATAAGCTAACCAAGTCTTGAGATGCTTGAGAAAAATGTTAGGATTAAACACGTACTACGTGGTAAACTTGGGATTGAACTCAGATTATTTCATAATAGGGTTCAAGCTCTATCACGCCATCGAGCTATATAATGTTCTGGAGATGGGCAGCATTTTGTTTGTTGAGTTTCAGCAGAAGTTCTTAGACATCATTTCTGTTAGAGCCTTACTCACTTTTTGTTTGAATGTTCCAGGAATAGGAAGCTCAGTAATTCCTAGTAATTGAGCTCAGTAATTGAGCCTAGGTAAGGCAGCCATGAAATTAAAAGACGCTTACTCCTTGGAAGGAAAGTTATGATCAACCTAGATAGCATATTCAAAAGCAGAGACATTACTTTGCCAACTAAGGTCCGTCTAATCAAGGCTATGGTTTTTCCTGTGGTCATGTACGGATGTGAGAGTTGGACTGTGAAGAAAGCTGAGCGCCGAAGAACTGATGCTTTTTAACTGTGGTGCTGGAGAAGACTCTTGAGAGTCCCTTGGACTGCAAGGAGATCCAACCAGTCCATTCTAAAGGAGATCAGTCCTGGGATTTCTTTGGAGGGAATCATGCTGAAGCTGAAACTCCAGTACTTTGGCCACCTCATGTGAAGAGTTGACTCATTGGAAAAGACTCTGATACTGGGAGGGATTGGGGGCAGGAGGAGAAGGGGATGACAGAGGATGAGATGGCTGGATGGCATCACGGACTTGATGGACATGAATCTGAGTGAACTCTGGGAGTTGGTGCTGGACAGGGAGGCCTGGAGTGCTGCGATTCATGGGGTTGCGAAGAGTTGGACACTGAGCGACTGAACTGAACTGAAGGCTCAATTTACTGAGGAATGGAAGAAAATATTTTAAGTTCTTCTCCATGTTAATATATATATATATAATTTACATTTTCTTCTCACTTCTTTCCATCCTGCAGTTTCCATCAGAAATCTATGATGCTTTTTTAAAAATGCAGATACACATCCCTTTAGGAACTCAGATGTCTGTTTTTTGAAAAATTGTCCTGAAGGGATTCTGAAGCATAACCCTACTTAAGAACTTCTTTACACCAGCAGGTTGGCAAACTATGATCAGCAAGCAAAATCTGGCTTCTTTTTCCTCTTTTTTTTTTTTTTTTTGTTGTTGAATCTGTTTTTGTAAATAAAGCTTTATTGGTCCATAGCCATGCCTGCTCACTGATGTCTTATCTATGGCTTAAAGGTATGATGGGCAGAATTGAGCAGTCCTGACAGAGACTGACTGACCCACAGAAACAAAAATATCTATTTGGTCCTTTCCAGAACAAGCTTGATGCCCTTTGTTACGAAACATGAGTACCCATTAAAAAAAAAAATCACCTGGAGAAATTGTTTAAAATGTTCAATGAGCTGGGAGAAGAGATTTCAATGGCTTTGGCATAGCAGGTACGAGACGCGAAGGCAGGAAAGGGCCTGGTACATTCATGAGACCAAAAGGCGTTCTGCGTTTCTGGAGCGAAGAGAGCAAGGGGAGGACGGGGGCCACGTCACACAGGATCTGGGAGGCTTTGGAAGATGTCTGGACTGTTTCCCATGTATTAGAGCAGATGAAGGGCTTAAAGTAAGGGAAGTAATATGAACCCAGTTATATTTTAAAAGGATTACACCAGCTGCATGAAGTAGGGAGACTAGATTGGGGAGGGGCAGGAAAGGACACAGGATGACCAGTGCAGACCTCTGTCACCCAGTTGAATAACAATGGTGACTCGGACTAGGCTGTCCCAAGCCGTATATCCTGATGAGAAGTTCAACTGCATTTGATGGAAAGAATGGCACACCGTGAACTCTGGGCAGCAAGGAAATCTTCATAGGAGGCATTGAGAGGGAGCTTAAAAGATGGCAGGAGACCCAAGAAAAGTCAAGTGGTCTCTCTCCACATTCTATTATAATTTAGGAAATGGTCTTTAAAAAAACCCATGGGGAATAGGCAATAATTCTTGGTAAAAATTCCTGAATTGATATTTCCTTTTCTTGCAAAATAACCACCATCGTATCAGAGTTACACTTGTACACAGTTCAGCAATTTATTTTTCCTCCAACAACCTTGAGTTTTACTTTAGGAGTCTGCCATGTTGACTGTTTCATATTAATCCATCTCCAATAACAATTACAGATGGAATGTTTACTTTGCTTGATAACATTTATAGTTCTGGTTGGCTAATATTTGTTATTCTTTTTTTTTTTTAAGCCCTGTTATTAGGAAACGCTTGCAGCGTTGAACTTTTGAGCATTTCATTTGATTCTGAAGCACGTTACGCTTCGTACTGTGGACCACAGGTGCTTATGTGTGACCAATGTGCGTACATACACACATGCAGGAAAAGAGAGTCTTTTCTGACAAAAGTAATAGGAGGACTAGTCTCCATTCAGCACCAGCAAATACGTTTTGTAACTGTGGTCACTGAACCTGTTGGGGGTTTGCTCTTTGTCTTGTGACATGGGGACATTCATGACCAAAGTGTTGAGTATGCCAGTGAGACTTACTTTGCTGTTCTCTCTTCTTCCCCACTGTCTGGGATCAACTACCACCTCTGATGGTTTGATCCCGTATTCTAAACAGATGGCCAGGTAGGGTACATGAAGGTCTTGTGCAAAGGACATGTCATCCGTGACATAGTCTGAGCCCCATGGGTGACCAGTTTCAAGGGAGACGAGAGATACCATACAGGACACTTTACTGATGGTCCATATCAATAAAATTGGGGGGTGGGGAGGTAACGTCTCTATTCATGGCAGAGCGCCCGAAGAGTAATCCGTACACGGAGAAGGAGAAGTGACAGGGTGGGGACGATAGCTGAGGCTGTTCGCTGACCTGGCTGGGCTCTGGGGAGGGGGGACTCCCTGTTGAGCAGACCCCTGCATTGAAATGGGTGGAGGCCGCTCAGAGCCCCTCTTGGCAGCCATGGTGAGAAAGGAAAAGAAGGTTGAGGAAGGCCACGCTGGAAGGTACTCATTCCCTATGAGAAAATGGTGACTGGAAATAGCTCTTGTCCTGGCCAAAGGACGCACCAGAAGACTCTGGTGAGTGTCATAGCTATGGCCAGGAAACATCTGGCTCCGTCAGGAAGCGGATGGGATTTGGACATAGGCGCATCTGTGGTGATAGTAGGGTGGGATCCAAGAATAGAAGAAATTTCAACTTTGGGGAGAAGAGATATAATTGAAAAAGTAAGAAGAGAAAAATCTCTAATAACCCATGTTCTTCTCCATGCCCCCCGCCCCCCTCAATTCTTAACAAAGTCTTATTTTTTAATCTTAGTTGGATAGGGTTTACATCGGGTATGTTAGGAACGCCGATTTAAAAGACTCAGGAGAACACATTTCCAGAGAGAAAGATTCAAGAAAGAAGCCAACCAAAGTCTTTTTGGAAGAGATATCTCAAATTCAGTTTTTCTGCAAAACTATTATCAGAGCCCGCTTGGGAAATGGTAGATTAGATGCCTAATTAACACATGGCCCTGTGGTTATACCCGATGGCTACTCTCCAGTAGGAAAGCAAACATCTTCCAAATATTTTAAAGATTGCTGAGTCAGATAAGACTTTAAAAAAAGGATTAAACAACTCAAAGTCAGAGAAGCAAAATGGAAATTAACGATGAGGCGATTTGGATGCTTTCAAGTGCAGAGGAAGCAGCAAGATATCAAGGAGGCATCGGGGGCAATTTAATAAGTCAGGAGCCAGAAGCCCCGATCTGGGGAGGTTTGCATCTCCCACTAATTTGATTCACCCCTGACTGCTCATCTCCCTATCTTACTCCTCCCCCACCCACCCCCAAACCCCCCCACCTATATTAGTGTTAGGCCTCAGGGCTAAGGAATGGCGTAGGGATGAAATAAAGTGAAGAAAGGGTCTGAGAAATCAATAAAAGGAAGGCGTCACAGGTAGTAACAGCAACATCTTGGAAGCTTACATCTTTTGTAAGCTTCAGTTGTGAATTTTGCTCAAGCTTGGGGGCAGAATGGTCCAAAACAACAACTATGACATGGAAACAACCCCAGGCTGCTAGTGGAGACGTGGGAGAGATCTTCACGGGAATGAAATTGACCCAACGGGACTCTGCCGTTGGAGGTGAAAAGGAGAGGAAGTTGAGACAGGAACCTTTTCAAATCTGAACTCGGGATCCAGTGAGGACAGGTTCTAGCACTTTCCTGGAAGCTAGCATGTCTCTGGATCAGTATCTCCCAGAGTTGGACCTGGGTGTTTTGTTTTGGAGGCGATGGACTGTGTCATAGGTGAAAGTAAAATCCAGCCAGGACTGAGAACTCCTTTTTAAGTCATGAAGTCCTTGGTGAGAGGGCCTTTCTGGTTTTAATCTGAATCCTGCTAACTCAGTTTAGTGCTCAGTAACTACTGGTTGACCTGAGTACCCCCTGTACAGCCTTGCACACAGCTCAGCAGACACTTTACTGTGGCCATCTATGGGAGGGACGCAAAGGGACAGGCCCTGTCCTCACCTTCTGCGGGCCTTTCATCAACTGGAGATGTCATGCCCACCTGGGAAGACTCTCCTGAGACAGCAGACTTAGCTTGGGTCAGATAGCAATAGTTCTCTTAGCCCTTTTCTTTCTCAGTCTCCCTCAGTTCGGGGTCTGCTGAAAAAAGCCAAAGCGTCTCCTGGTGCAGAATCAGCTTGATTTGTGTGGGAAAAGCCAAACGTAAGGGCCTCGGGCAAGGTCCACATTGTCACATCAGATCCATCTGTCCCTCTTCACCAAGGCTGCATCCTGTGGGTACCACGGCCCGGGGCCTGGGAGGATGCTCAGGGGGCCGGGTGCCAAAGAGGCCAATAATTCTGTCAAGGGGTGGAGGAGATACAATGGGGCCGGAGGGCCCGGAGCCAGCAGCAGGCCTCGCTCGGCACAGGGGCAGCCCGCCGTCTGTGGCGGCCCCACTGGTTCTCCTGCTTCTCCTCACCAAGCCGTGGGGTCTCTCGTGTCTCTGGGTTTCGTCAGTCTGTTCTTTGTGTTGTGAAGTGGACACAGGAAGACTGGGTACTCCGGGAAGGGTTTGCACTGACGGGTCGGTCTGGGCATTAACGTCTGAGCCAGCCCAGCCGGTTGGCACCCATCCAATCAGGGCTCTTTGGGAGGCAGGGTGGCAAGTGGTGAAGCCCTCAGGCTTTGAAATCGGGCTGACCCGGTCACCACTTCCGTCCCTCCCCTGCTGGGCGGAGGGTCTAGGCGTGCCCGGTCCTGACCAGCTTCCGGGAGCCGGTGCCGAGCCGACACATCTCCCTGCTCCAAAGTTGAGTCCCATGTCCCTGGGCTCTCCTTCCTCCTAAGGAGGCACTGAGGTTTCACACCAGCTTTGACTCCTGCCTCCTGCCATTGCTTGCTGAGTGACCTTAGGGGAAAAAAAATCCCTTCATCTCTAGAGTCTCAATTTCCTCAAAGGGAACTAATACTACCTGTTGGAGGATTAAACTAGATACAGTTAGTAAAGCATCTAGCAGGGTTTCTTTCCCAAGGTGAGCTTTTTAGTACATGCTAGCTATCATCCTTTTTCTCTTAGCCGGGGCCATCTTACTGCCAGTATACACACACCTTGATCGCTTTGTTCAGGGCTTTGATCAGAAACTACTTTTTTTTGACTGAGGTCTTCCAGGATCGGTTATAAAGCACTGAATTTCACCCTCGCCCCTGCATTACCCCCATTCTTTCTTCTGGCTTATTTTCCTCTACTTTTCACAATCTTTGACTATTCTTTGGATTTATCTGTCTATGTATCTATTTATGCATTTTGGCCATCTGATGCAAAGAGCTGACTCACTGGAAAAGACCCTGATGCTGGGAAAGATTAAAGGCAGGAGGAGAAGGGGACGACAGAGGACGAGATGGTTAGATGGCATCACCGACTCAATGGACATGGGCTTGAGCAAGCTCTGGGAGATTCAGTGAAGGACAAGACGCCTTGGGGTCGCAAAGAGTCAGACATGACTGAGTGACTGAACAACGATCTGTCTATGCATATATCCATCCACCTATCCATCCATCCATCAGTCCATCCATCCATCTTACTGTCTAGCCATTCTTCCATCCATCATCCATCTAGCTGGCTAGCTAGTTATATCTATCTTGTCTGTATCCTCCTTCTAAAATATAAGAGCAAACATGTCAGGCATTTTCATCTATTTTTTTAAACTGCTGTAGCCACAGAATCTAGCTAGGTGCCTGGCACTTAGCAGAGACACAATAAATATTGATGGCTTAATGAATATTCCTATTGTTGTTATTATTCTTTAGGCTGGCACTCTGTGATAGCATCAGAAGACTTAGCTCACAGTCACTGATCTGAAAGCTAGCTGTGATAAGAATGGGGTACCATTGGACCCACCTTCTGGGTGGAAGCACACAGGCACTCATTCTTCCAGCTGCTGGGAGTATTATCGCTTTGAGAGTTGCCCTGGGCCTTGTTAAAAGTCATGACTTTTTCCTAAAGGCAGCTCATATCAAATGACTTATAGATCCACTTGTATAAAGGGCTGACCCACTTGCCCTGATTCAGGACAAGTCTCAAGGGCAGTCCCAGATAGCTGAGAGGCTGGCTGAAGCCTCCCTTACGACTGCACGCCAGCCCAGCTTCTCCCTCTGCACAGCCTTGCATGTGTTCCCTCCCATGCATGTGTTGATCCTGAGAATTTTCCCCCGATTAAGTTTCTGCTTTTGTAAATCTTCCTCTCAGAATCTGCTCCCCACTGACCTGAGATGGTAACCTGTTATTAACGATTTATGAAAACTTAGATTCTTTGCGTGTGCAAATGCCCAAAATTCACGTTACACAGAGGATCCTATGCTCATCATAGGCTTTCTCAACCGCAATGCTTCTTTCCGGCGTAATACATGTGATGCCCTACAACTTGTTTTACCTGAGATGAGATTATTTTGTTCACCCAGTGAATAGATGCTGTGCGCCCAGCACCATGCTAGGCTTGCTAACTGGAGAAGTTATATCTGTTTCCAGGTGTTCCACTACGGTCCACCTTTTTCTGTGACTGGAGGGTTATATTCCATTCTCTTCATAATACTGGAAGTGGCACTCATTAGCTGTGATGCCAGGATGGGGCATAATTGTCTATTCCATTTGGCTCCCTGGACCACCTTCTTCAGCTCAGCTCAGGAGTGTGACTCTGTCTAAATGTAGACACATATGCCATCAAATCTAAAAATAAGTTGGGTTATTCTAGGCATCTTTTTCTTCTTCTCTTTGTTTGTCTAATGTATCCTTGAGATTTGTCCAAGTTCATTCATTCAGGTCTCCCGCATTCTTCTGTGAGACTCAATAGTAAAGCTGCCTAGTTTTTATTATTATTTATAACCTACACATAGTAATAATAATTTATTTTATGAATAATAAATAAATAATAATTTAATTATTTAACAAATATGTATCAAGTGCTTCTAAAGCCAATGTACCTTTTGAACTCCAAAGAAGACCAATGGCATCTATAGTACCCATTTAAACATACTATAGTACAGCCCTAAATAAAATATTTTCCTTCCCTACTGCCTTGATTCCTAGAAGAGAGGCTTCTCTAAAGACGTCAATAACCACTCGGTGTTCAGAAATTCTCATTCATCTCAGTAGACTCCTCTGCTGTCTGTCCAGTGGGTAAGGTCTTCTTTCTTTGTGTTACCATGAACTCTTGGTGATTCTTTACCTCCCCAGTGGCTCAGAGGTAAAGAATTTGCCTGCAATGCAAAAGACACAGGAGATGCAGTTTCAGCCCCTGGGTCGGGAGGATCCCCTGGAGGAGGGCATGGCAACCCACTCCAGTATCGTTGCTTGGAGAATCCCATGGACAGAGGAGCCTGGCAGGCAAAGAGTCAGACATGACTGAAGTGACTGAGCTTGCATGCACACTCGATCCTATTATAACCGTTGGAAAGCGCTTAGCAATCTAGGTCCTCATTCCCCCAGTTCCACTCCTACCATTGTCCTCTGCACACATCCCTGCTTGGAACAGCTTCGTGCTGACTGATGCTCCCACCTTCCCAAATGGTAATAGATAAGCTTATTTGGTAGAGACAATAAGATAGGAAGAATGGAGATTCAGAGTCAAGCTTTTGAAATCTGCGTTTGAAATCTCCTCTTGTGTTGACTAGACATGCTGCCTTGGACAAAATATTCAATACAAACATCATATGAGCTTTGTTTGGCTTCTCCTGATTTGCAGCATGAGTCTCAGGGCCAGAATTAGGGCCCTGAGGATTAGGGTGAGGCAAATGAGGCATTTGCGGCAGGTGCAAAACTTAAGGGGGCATTAAAAAAACTGTGATCAATGTAAATAACATGTAAATGCGATATTTAATGAAATTTAAAGGTAACACAAAAAAATCCATGATGAAAAAAATATAAAAATTTAAATAAAGACAGGATCTGACAGAACCAGGATTAGGATAAGGCAAGAGAGCCTGAGTTATGCAAATATAAGGTGCCTCCTTAAATTTTGAACTTGAAGCTAATACTTCTCTCAGTCATTCCAACACAGGGCCCTAACTGGCCTAATACCATGCCTTGATAGACCTATTATGAAAGGACATCTTGATAATCAAGGTAAAGAATCTTACACAGCATCTCATACCCACTGAAGACTCTTCTCCCCCATTCTCCCCATCTTTGACCCCTCCCCCCGATCTGCCTTCCCCAGATGATGCAAGGTGGGTCGAGCCCTCCACTCACTGAGGACTTAACAGTGCTGTGTTCAACTTATCAACCCACCTACGCCCCAGAACATTCGTCCAGCCAACAGTTAGATGCCTTTAAGTGCTTTTCTTGCATATGGATCCCTCTCCTTCTCTCTTAATACAATGTTGGCAGTCAATTTATTTACTCTCTGCAACAAAGCCGCTGCAGTCCTAGGCTGGAACTGTCTCTGGCTCCACAGGACTTACCCAGACATTGTCTAGATCTATGACTTGAAACCCTTCCCATCAGCCTCCCTCCCTTGCACCAACCGAGGCATCCTGCACACTCATCACCTCCAATCCCATGCCAGGTTCTTGCTTTATGTGCACAATTTCAGATCCATTGGCCATTTGGGCAAGAAGCCTAAGACAAGCTCTTAAGTATCTTCTTGGCACCACTTCCCGACCTGGTGCTGTTTCCAAACTCCTCCTCCCCCACAGCATTCTCCAGACCCACTGACATAGAAGATGAGGGTTTTCTAAGCTTTCAACAGTCTGTTAGTCTTTTTGTGTTCCTTCATCATCACACAGCACTCCCAGACCCACCGATTCCTTCCTGCAGCCTCTGACCTTCCAATGCGTGCTGATCTCAACGTGAGGCACAAGGCAGCCACATCATCTTCTTAATAAGCTTATCTAACCATGTCAATCCCACCTTATAATGCTCCAGAGTCTTCCTTTGCTGGACAAGAGAGAGTCAGTTAGAATATACCAAAATCCCAGTGCCTTAACCCAGCGGAGGATCACTTATTGCTCATGCAAAGCCCACTGTGGGTATAAGCAACTGTTGAGGATAACTTTCCTTCAGTGTTTGTGGCCATGCCTTCCAACAGAGAGCTCCTTGGATTTTTGAGGAGGAGAGGGAGAGAGGGGATTCAAGCCCACCCGTTGTTAATTTTACCTTGGGAATGACAGCTCTCACGTCTGCCTGTAGACTACTGCCCAGAGCTGGTCACTGGGCTGCCCTTTGAGGCGGACGCAGAAACGAGTGTGAGTGGATAGAATAAGCGACTGCTACTTTCTTTGCCACACTCTCCATCACCAGAATCAAAACAAAATTCCCCTGGCTTTCATCTGGTTATCTCCCTACTGACTTATATCTCTCACCAGTTTCTACCTTCTGTTGTGAAATGCTGGTAATTCCCTAGGTACATCATGAACCAGCATGCATCTATGCCTTCGCCAGGATCTTCCTTCTCAACGGATGCCGAGTCCCTCCTCGTCCACTTGACAACCTCCTATGATTCTTTAAAGTCCCAGTCTCTCAGAGGGCTCTCTTCTAGGGGTGATGAACTTTAACGACGTGAAGGAGATCTTGTTATTTTCATGCAGGGACTCCACTGCTATTCCTCATATCCCACAGGTGGTGTTGGAGCCCAAAATCTTCCCCATCATTAGTTTTAAGCCATACTTCACAGTGACCTTAATAAAAATTTAAAGACCATATAACATACATTATCCTGTAGGTGTGTTAATTAGTCTTATATATGACATCATCTCTGCTCCTGGGATTTTTTATGGCTGTCATATATCTCAAAGGAAAGACTTAGCCATTCTCGACATAACTACATAAAACTCTGTTTCGTTTGCCAGGCATGACAAAGGAAATATATCTTCTGAAGCATCACTATGTATTTTGAATAGCACAATAATTAGAGAACAATATTTGGAGAATATTATCTCTCTCAAATAAATATATAAACTTTCAATTATCAATTTTCACAATTAAAACTGATATGTCATCATTTTCAATGATGCTCTAGTGTGTCATTTTAAAACATTTTTAATATTTTGAAGAATCACTAAAATCTATGTGTAAGTACAGCTTCAAACATACCTATAATGTTGTCAGTTTTTGCCTTTAACTCACCATGCCAGTCCTCTGAAAAAGCCTGCCAGTCTTCCTGATGTTCATTTGGTATACAGATTTAAGAAATACAGCTGAATCTTTCCAGCTTCTCTTAGCATCTAGCAGTTTATGACAGCAGCCTTTACTCTTCAAACCTGGATTGAATTGTCTTGAAAGGAAGGCAATACAGTGGATTGGAAATTTAGAATATTTTTTGAAAAATCACTCAAGCATTATTTCCGATAGTCTGAGTAGTGCCTTTAGAAATGTGTGCATTTAACAACCATGGATTTAGTGTGTGTACTATGTCCAAAAAACAGGGTCAAGTAAAATTAAAAATATATCATATTTTTCATCTGGTTCATGTCAGTTTGATTGGTTTTTCTGTTTCCATTGTAAATTCCTCAAGGCAAGGAAAGAACTGTCTTTATCCTGTTGGTGTGAATCTTCTTGTAGCACCTTGAGTGTATTAAACGTCATGATTTCCCAAAGGCATGCAGATAATTTAACCAACAGAATAAACGTAGTTCTCCTACTTTCCATTGAGAATTTTAACATATGGTCTTCATTATCCCAAGAGGTGATACAAACAGAATGCGTAATTATATTCAAAGGGTTTGGAGGAATGTATGGAAGTCAGAGAATGTCATATATTACCCTTAGGGGTCACAGAAGTGATAGCGAGAATGGGTCGGTGGTGTCTTTGTTTGAATTCCTACTAAGCTGCAAGTTCCTTGATGGCAAAGAACCTGACAATTGGCATGAGTTTATTGATCTTGAAAATATTTATGGTGTGCCCACTATGTGTCCAACACTGACCTAAGTAAATAAATTCTTAATTACCATTTCTACTTCCTATAATTTATTCAAAGGAGTTAGAGTTATTTTTCTAGCAATGCTGACTACCTTGGCACGCTTTCATCTTCTCCTACCTCTGCCGTCAGTGGCACAAGACAGCAAGGAGCTAGCGGCCTGGGGTGGGGATCCTGATCCTGATCCTGCCCAGGAATCAGAAATCAGGCCGGCAGCCCCAACAGGAAATGACCCTCACAAGTAGCACCCTGTTTCAACCCATCAGATCCCCCATCCATAAATATTATCTGGAGTACATCTCTAGCAAACAGACATTGTTGACTGACCCAATGAAAACACGTGAGCAGATGTCAGGGTGACCTCATGTCTCCATGACAACCCCATCCAGTATGTAAGACTTGTTCATAATATAATGCCTTTGTGGTAAGATAAAGAGGTATACAAAGGTGTGTTTTTTTTTTTTTTTTTTTTTTTTTGAGTACGGGCAGCCACTGGGCACAGAATGCTAGAAAGGGGGCTTGTTAAAATTGGTTTTGAAGTTCTAAAGAAATACACTTATCCAGGCCATGCAACTATTGCTGGGGGTGAGATTTTAGTGTACTTCTGTTGACTGGGAGTGGGGGGTGGGAGGGGTGGGAATGCCAAGCAGTGGAAACAAAGTGTTAGAAGTGTTAATGAATTAAACTCTATCAGTTAATGGAAGAAAAAGTTTAGATTTGAGGACTAGTAAAGAAGCCCCAAAAGGTAAAAGCCCACCGTAATTAGTTTGAACAGTTTTTGTTGTTTGCGTTTTAGGTATCAGATCAATAAAGCAACATTAATAATTAAAGATCAGGATAAATATACCAATTCCAGATTAGAGCTTTGAGCTTTAAATTGCTTGTGCCAAAGGCTTTTTTTTTTTTTTTTTTTTAATAGACTCTAATCTTTCCAGATGTACTGAAGGGCTATAATGTGACTTCTTAAGCTGTGGATTTGGTGAGAAATATGAGGTTCTTCTAGATGAGGGCTGTGGAAAGGTCCAAGAGCAGGCCTCCGGGGCCAGGGTGGGAGGCCAGGGGGCTCTGTGGCAGGAAGGGACATTTAAAAGTATGTCTCATTTAAAAGAGCTGTTTTTCTCCTTTGCTCTCCTTCAGATTCAGCTTAGTGGCTTGTAAAACAATGGGGAGAAATAGAACTTTCTGTTCATGGGCGGCTAGCTGGAATTCTATCTCGAGAAGTCAAAGATTAAAAAAGGAAGAAGGAAAGACCTGATTAAGAATTGCCTGGGAAAGTGCTTCTAGGGTTTAGATTCCTCAGGGTATTGGATGGACACCGGTGAATGCAATGAAAAGGCAAATCCGACCAAGGACAGGTTATGACCCGCCAGGAGGGAATTAGGAAATGGTGCTTGACTTTAGGATAGGGTGATGACTTTCCTCAAGGCTGGGTAATGGAGAATCGGAGACTAAAGGTGCTTTTCACAAGCCATCTTCATCCAAGGAGATGTGTACGGATGTCATTCACCCAGCAGCAGTGTCCCGGGAGGGAAAGACGGCAGTCACTCCATGAAGTTGGTTCGCTCAGGAACAGGCTCTGTCATGAAGAGCCAGCCCCGTCTGAATCCACATTTCCTGTGAAGCCTTCTGGTTAGATTTCCTGAGGCGCTCTTCCCATCGGGAAGGAAGTTGACTGTGTCCACACTGGTCTGGCCTCAGGCCAGGAACATCTCACACTTAACAATAAAAGACACACCCACATCCACCGCTACTTCATGTCCTTCCCATTCTTTCTGGCTCTCATTTTAGTGTTTTAGTTCTCCCATTGTCCAGCTGTGCTTTTTTTTAAAAAAAAAAAAAAAAAAAAAATAATTTTTAAATTTAAATTTTATTTTTTAAAGATATTCATTGTTATTGATGTGTAATTGATTTACAATGTTAGTTTCAGGTGTATAACACAGTGATTCGATACTTTTATAGATTACACTCCGCTGAAAGTCATGACAAGATGATGACTGTATTTCCCTGTGCTGTACAAGATGTCCTTGTTGTTTATGTATTTTACACATTATAGTTTGTATCTCTTAGTCTCATACCCCACGATTATCCTGCCCCCTTTCCCTCTCAGCACCGGCAACAATCAGCTTGGTTCCACCAGGTTATATACATTCATTTTTAAAAATTTTTTAGATTCCGCATGTAAGTGATAACATGGAGTATTTGTGTTTGTCTGACTTATTTCACTAAGCATGATACCGTCTGGATTCATCCATGGTGTTGTAATGGTAGGATTTCATTCTCTTTATGGCAGGGTAATATTCCATTACATATATGCATATATGTATACATACGTATGTATGGATGGATAGATAGATGCCACGCCTTCTTTATCCATTCGTCTGTTGATGGACACTTAGGCTGGCTGTTGTAAATAACCCTGCTGTGAACACTGGGGTGCATGTTCTCTTTTTGGATTAGTGTTTTTGTTCTCTTCAGATATGTACACCCAGCAGAGGAATTTCTGGATCATATGGTAGTGCTATTTTCACTTTTTAAGAACCTTCATACGACTTTCCATAGTGGCTGCACCAGTTTACACTTGAACCATCAGCGTAGGAGGGTTCCTCTTATTCCACACGCACACCAACACTCGTCATTTGTAAACTTTCTGGTAATAGCCATTATGACAGGTGTGAAGTGATACCTGTTGTGGTTTTGATCACGTTTCTCTGATGATTAGTGATGCTGAGCATTTTCTTCGTGTGCCTGTTGTCTTCTATTTTATATATATATATATTCTTTGGGAAAAAAATGCCTCTTCACATCTTCTGCCCATATCTTAATTGGGTTATTTGTTTGATACTGAGTTATATGAGCTGTTTGTACATTTGGGGCATTAACCCCTTTTTAGTCATATCATTTGTAAATATTTCCTCTGACTCAGTTGGTTTTCTTGTAGTTTTGTTGATGGCTTTCTTTGCTGTGTGAAAAGTTTTTAAGTTTAACTAAGTTCCATTTGTTTAATTTCGCCTTTGTTCCTTTCGATTTAGCAGACAGATCCGAAGAGCTGTCACTGGTTTTTCAGGGAGTGCTCTCCACGTGCTGTCTGATGTCCTGTTTCCCATGCCCACTGCTCTGTTCACATCTTAGTCACTCAGAGATTTCTCTGCAAACTCAGTGCCTTTATTTCCCTCTTTCTCCTCTTTCATCCCCTCTAAGTTAACGGTCCACAATTTTGCTATGATGTCTGTACTCTTGGTTTTTTCTCATTATGAACTCCACTAAATTTGACCACTGCTAGGAACATTGTTGTGGTTTTCTTATATGGATTAATGGAATCTTCAAGTTGAAAATAATTTGGAGATTGTGTGCACATGTGTTTCCTAAAGACCATTTAATCACAAGTTTCTTCCCTGTCCCCAGCATCTTATAAAAATTTTCTGTTTTTCTATAGGGAGTGATACATACTAATATCCCCTCTTGGAGACAGAGTGCTTCAGATTTTTGTGACATGTTTTACTTAGTTTAATTGAATGTTTCCCAAACTTCCTTGACCAACAAATTATCTTTTTTATTTTTCTCTATAAAAATAAAATATCATATGAATATGATATGAAATCATATGAGCATCATATGAACATGGGGGATATTGTATGAAAGTGGGGGTGTTGACTTAACCTAACCCCTTTATTCTTTCTACAGCATTCCTGGTGGATCATTGTCCATGCTGTTTTGATGCCTCAGGTGATGCAGAGCTCACTACGTCTCGAGACAGGATAATTCCATTGCCAAAAATAACCACTAGCATCCTTTCACCAACGTTGCCACCTTCGATTTTAATTGTGTTGCCTACTGTAGATACAGTTTCAGGATAGTGCTTATGTCTTTCTTCAACCTTTAGCTCCTTCAACTGTTCTCTTTCTTATCATGTCCTATCTTCCCTTTTCTGAGTATGATCCCCTCTTTTTCCTGAAACCCATTGAGGAACGTTTTTCTACACATTCTCCAGCATGTTGAAACACTCCTGAAAATATAAAAGGCAGGCAGAGTTCTTGATCAACGCCTATTTCTGGAATTTCCTGAGTTCAAACACAAGGATTTGTTCATTTCAGTCACATTTTCAGATCTTGGGAAATTAATTTCAACTGTATTCATTGATCAGCAAAGGCAGCTTTTCTTCCTGTATATGTCACACAGTCTAATTTTTCTTGCAGGGAAATCCAAGCCCATCTTTTAAAAAAATACATGTTTCAGACTGCTAGTAGGTCTATTAAATTACACTATCATCTACCCTACATACCTGGTTCAATAATTGGTTTAATAATACATCATGTTTCTTTTTTCCTCCAACCTTTATACAATTTGATGTTAGGAAAATCATCTATTACTACTCTTTTTTTACTGCATAGGAGGAACCCACCTTCCCCTTATAAAAATCTCTCATGTAAGAGTTCATTCTAGGAGTGCCTACATTTATAAACAGATTCCCACTCCACAGGTATTTAATTCACCCATACAGTTCCCCCTCTTTGCTCAGTCTTATTTTTTGGAACTGAACTGACCCTGAGATTTTCAGTTCTGAAAGTATCATGTGTTACACCCTGCTTGTGATAATTATACTGACATATTGATTAAATGTTATCATGGGCAAGAAACACTTGGCTGAGTGTTTTACATATGCTGTTTTATTTTCTCATGATAACAACTCTAAAAGGAAAATATCAGTTCCCTCATTTGAAAGATAAGAAAAATGAGGATTATCAGGCTATGTAAACTTGTACATAAAGTGAAAGTGAAGAAAGTGAAAGTGAAAGCCACTCAGTCATTTCCGACTCTTTGCAACCCCATGGACTAGACAGGCCATGGAATTCTCCAGGCCAGAATACTGGAGGGGGTAGCTTTCCCCTTCTCCCGGGGATCTTCCCAACCCAGGGATCGAACCCAGGTTTCCCACATTGCAGGCAGATTCTTTACCAGCTGAGCCACAAGGGAAGCCCATGGTCCCCCTTATACATAAGCCTAGAGTTGGACTGAAACAGCCCAATTCTAATTGTAGAATTGTAGTGAAAAATTTAGCTTGCTCAACTGTACTTTCTTTTGGAGACTTTATTCCTGTCTGCAATGAACTCTTCCTTCCCTCCCTCCCCTCTTCTCCCTCTCCTTCTTCCTTTCTTCCTCCTTCCCTTTCTTGATCCCTTCCTCCACCCACCCCCTCTTTCACTCATCCCTCCTCTCCTTCCTTCCCCTCTTCTTTTCTTTCTCACCTTTTCTTTTGTAATACTACTAATTTTATTCAAGTTTTCCCTCCCCTTTTCATTTCTCCTCTTTAAACTATACATGTGCCTTTTCCAACAAGGCTGAAAGGGACTCAGAAATAGCTGTGCTAATCTACTCTCACCCCAGGTTCTTAAGTCGCTCACTGTCTTCCTAGAAGGAGTTTAACAGGCCATGAATGTTTATTATTTTCCAGGCACAGGAGGTACAAAAAACTAAAACACGGCTGCCATGTGTTGAGCTGTACTATTTGCCTAGTTCTGTGCCAACCACTTTCCAAGCCTTTCCTCATGTTATGTTTTATTTTCAGTAACAGTCCACCTAGATAAAGTGTTTTCTTCCCACTTAACAAAGAAAGCAAGCCGTGATCGTAGGCTCCATATCCACATTTAGTAAATGGTGGAGCTGGGACTCTGACCCAGGCTTCATGTTCCAAATTCCCATTCTGCAAACCACTGCACCACTGTGGACCCCACAGAACTGTGCGATATCAAGAAGTGTTATGCATAATTTGGGAACATTCTGGGTTAAATAAAATTCAGTTAGAGAGCACTGGTGGTAAGTGGCAGTTCGAAATTCAAGCCAGGAACCTTGTCTCCGCCCTGGTTTTCATCCTATAATACTATACTACCTCTTCTGTGGTTTCCGGGGGAAAACTTGAAAATATATTTGAGCTTAAAAATATACCATATGTAAGACTGTGTAGAACCCAAAGGCATTAATAAGAATGCATACTTATGCTAAATGACATTGCAAATCTAAATGTCATGTGTCCATATTTTTTCTAAGGATAATTCATAACCAAACGGCGGTACATGCTTCAGTGGTGACAGCAGCAGAACAATTCTTTACAACCAATTGCTGCCTTTTTTAGTAATTAACATGCTCCATATAGATTGAAAGGTCATTTCTTATCCTCTTTCTCTAACAGTCTTTAATATTTACCAAATAGTGTTGCATTGTTGGAAATGTCACAGGCTCTGCAGCGCAGGGGTGATTCCGCACAGTGATTCACGATGACTTAGTTCATTAAGAAAATTACAACTCATTTGTTTGGTCACTATATCTCTTCTGCTCTCAAAGAATTTTCTTTGATTAAAAAAGTGAATTATGTTGACTTGTTTCTGTCGTGTAGGTGGCTTTAATTAAAATAAAAAGATAATGTGTCTTAGCCTTAAGTATTTCCTTTTCAACGACCATTAGAAGTTTCAGTAGAGAAATTGTGATGGCAAGTGCAAAGCAATTCAGAGATGAATTCACTTTCCTTTTTTCCAACCACTAGAATCTCATTACATGACATCTCCCTTAAATCTGTTTGTCTAACCTGGGAGCTGGGAGCCATCTGAGAAACTCACCTCTCTTTCTTCCCCACCATTAACTCATCACAGTTTAACTCTGTCCCTTCTTTCCACTTGCATGACTGCTGCTGTAGCCCATGTCACTGCCACCAACTTAAGTGTCCCAATTCATCCCCCTTCCTCCAAACCCCCCCTTCTTCCTGGTCTGCACGGTAATCGGAGAAGTGTTTTACACTACCAATGATAAAAAAACTAGATATTTTTTCCCCAGTTCATCATGGACCAGCATTCTTGTAAAATAGTAAAAAAAAAAAAAAACATAAAATAAAATGTGCTTAGATGTTGCAGCAGTCAAAAACACTAAAAGTTTCTTAATGCTTATGTTCTATTTCTGCACATGTTTTACTGTGGTCTGATAACAAATTTTTGCAGTTTGACATTGATCTGGTTCACATTTTGAATGTCACTGAACTAAAGAGATTTTTAAAAACATACAAATCAGATCACACACACGCCTCCCTATTTCTGATTTCTTTTAAAAATTCAAACTAAAAGAGTTAACATCACCTACGTGGCTCAGGCAGCTAGGTCCTTGTGCTTCTTCCCAATATGTCCTCCAGGCTTGCCATTCTCAGCCACAATGACTTTCTTTCAAATCCTCAAAACGCCAAGTCTCCACACTGAGGACACATACTCCTTTCTGCCTGAAATGCTTTCCCCTCTCTGCTCAATCTGGCTGTCTCTTATGTTCTTCAGGTCTCGTCTTAAATATTTCTTATGCAGAAGGATGCTACCTCCTCCTACTACCATTACCATTGCTTTAAATTATCTGTTACTCCTTCCATTGAAAGGTGGGATCTATATCTACCCCCTTGAACCTGGGCAAGCTCTGTGACCTCTTATCCTATAGAATATGGTAGAAGAGATACTATGCCAGTTTCCAAGCTCATCTAACAAGAACCACTCACACTAGATGTCTCTTGGATTGGATGGTAGAAGAACACATTCACCTTGTAAAAAATCTGACTGCCCAGAAACCTCCGTGCTATGAGAAGCTTTGTTTGAAGACAGATGCCCATTCACACATCAGGGAGAAGAGTGAAGAAGCCTTCAGTCGACTCTAATCTCAGCTGACCCCTTCCTGTATCCATAGAAGGGATCCCAGGTGAGAACGTATCAGCTGAATTTGTCCACCCAGACCAGAATAGATAATAATGTACTCTTATTATTATTAAACACCAAGTTCTGCTTGTTATGTAACAACAGACGGAGGAGTTTCCCTGCTGTGTTATTTGTTGGTATCTTGTTAGTCTTTCATTCATGGAATATACATGGTGAACACTGATATGAGTTTGTCTTGGTTTAGATTTCCCTCGGAAACAGAACCTGAAGCAGTGATTTCATTGCAGGTGGTTCCTAGGTCAGATAAAAAGAGAATATTTCCTGGATGAAGTATCTATTTCTTTTCTTCTGCCCAATAAAACTGTCAGTACAAAACTGTCATGGTACTCAAGAGCAGTTTGTAGTTGCATTTTCCTTGTTTTTGACCTTATCCCCGGGGAGATGATCACAGGAGGCCAGATAAGCAGAACAATGATGGATCCTCTGGGGTCCACTGAGTTTCCATCCTGCTGGGGACCCTCTAGAGACTGTTGGAACTTGGCTCACAACTGTCCCACTGCCAGTAGGAGGGTTGCAAGCTGGGAGATGGATCAGCCAACTCTCACCATCCTTGGTTAAGAGTTGCTTTTAGAATATTTATTCTCTGACACATTAGCCTGTAAGTAAGGGAGTCAGCAAATGCCTGAAGCTGGAGAATGGCCTCAGGATGAGAGATGCGGGATGTGTATTCAGAAAGCTCTGCAGAGGTCCCTGCAGTGGAAGGGGGTGGGTGGGCAGGAGGCAGGTCTATTTCATCCCCTGCTGTGCAGCTAGGGCCTGGTGCCTACCGGGGATGCAACGGCCATTTATTGAATAAGTAAAGGAGGGTTAAGGTGTTTCATTTTAGAAAGATTGTAGCAACAATCTATACTCTAGATGGGTCAGATTTTGCTGTGGACCTTGGCAAGCCCACTCCTGTCTCTGGGCCTTCTTCCTCTGCATTTGTGATAAAGGGTTTGGGAGTCATCATTTCATGAGCCCTTCCAGCTACAGTATCCTATGACTCATGACTAGAATATATGTAGCCTCATTAGGCCAACAGCTCATATTCCAAGTTGAAGAGATTAGGTTTTTTTTTTTTTCCCTAGAAGTGGAGTAAATATTTAAACAAGAAAGTGTAACTAATGGAATAATGAGAATTGCATTGTGATCTTCTGTCCCTATAAAATGGAAGGTTAATTATTGCATAAATTGGGCTACACATACACAATAGAATTATTTAACAGCCATTAAAAACCAAGTTTATGAGGGCTGATTTATAATATAGAAATGTAAGCATATATGTACAAAGCATGTGTGTGTGTGTGTGTGTGTGTGTGTGTGTGAATATATATATGGACAAAAAAAGGAAGATCTGAGTTATCATTTTAGGTTGGTGGGACAATGTGTGATTTTTATTTTCAGATTTAAACTTATTGATACCTTCCAAATTGTGAGAGAAAGGTATGCATTATTTTTATGATCAGAATTTATATAACAAATATGCATGTAAATGTGTTTAAATGGTATAAAAAAAAGGGGAAGGAAATGTAGTCAGGGAAGTATTAGAGGCCCCTCTGACAACCCTCACTCACTCAGGGGAAGACTAAAGCACTGGCCTCGTGTAAACCTTGAAGTTACTTATACACGATGAAGAGTCTGCATATAATATAATTTCTAGTTGCACATTCAGGCATTTTCATGAGACCTATATCTCTGTTAAACTCTTATGTCCTCAGTATCTATCTATATAATGGGTCTGCCTATATCAAATTCACATGATCATTGTAAAGATTAAAGAATTTTAATAATAAAAATATGGGTACATTTAGGACAATTAAGGTTTCATGAAAAGTAATGAGAAGAAGAAAATAGAAAACTATTATTGATGGCAGAATACTTTACAGAGCTTTCCTGGTGGCTCAGACAGTAAAGAATCTGCCTGCTATGCAGGAATCCCAGGTTTGATCCCTGGGTGGGGAGATCCCCTGGAGAAGGAAATGGCTACTTTAAAGAGGGGATTAAGTTAAAAATGAGACTGTTAGGGTAGCCTGAGCAGACTAATACAGATAACATTAACTGATTGATTAATTCGTATCATCAACACGTATATAGGCCAATACGTATATAGATCTGCAGGGAAAAGACATAGTAGAGTGTGTCTTTGGATGCTGTTACTAAATACAATACATGGAATGGCTTGAACAGCAGACTTTTCTTTCTCATAGTTCTGAGGCTGTCGGTCCAAGATCAAGGTTTTGGCACCTTCAGCACGGGTGAGGGCTCTCTTCCTGGCTCCCAGACAGCCTCCTTCTCACTGTATGCTCACATAGCTTTTCTCGCTTCCTGTTTTTATAAGACTAATCCCATTGCTAAAGACCCACCCTCACGACCTCATCCAAACCTAATTACTTCCTGAGTCCCCACCCCCAAATACCACCAGTTTGGGGTTTGGGGCTTCAACGTAGGCATTTTGGGCAAACACATTCCATCTATACAAGACACTAGGAATGGATCATGAAAAAGCCAGAGGAGGTTAGATTTTTATTCTCCCTGAAAAGCAATATGGGCTCAGAGCAAAATGGGGGTGGCTGCACGCGAGTACGTTTACTTAGTACCTGCTTCACCCCAGACCCTGTCTGGGTTGTTCCCTACTGCCCTGCATAGACCAAACAGAGGCAGGAAATCCACTTCTAACATCAGAACAATGAGTTTAGGTTAGAAAATATTTTCAGAGATGACCATGGACATCTCATATGCTTTTCCTACCATGCACTCCTGACATATTCCATCTAGAAGTGGGGTCTATGTTTCTTCCCCTTGAGTCTCAGAGAGCCTACATGTGAAGATTCATGATTTCCGCTAGTAGGGAAGTAAAAGAGAAGATGGCGTTCACCTGGGATTCTCTCTTGGGACATGCCCCTTGGGCGCTCTGAGCCAACACACATACAGGCCAGCTCCCCTGAACTCACTGTGCCGGGCAGTCTGCAGAGAGAGACGGAGCGGAGGCCCACGGAGATGCTCAGGGAGCCCCTGCTGCCCCAGCCCCACTCTGGTCGAGTCTCCCCAGCCCAGCACCAGCTATGGGAGTGAAGCAGCCTCTGAGATGGTCCCAGTCCAGATCAGCACCCACCACAGCTGCACGGGAGACCCCAGCGAGACTGCCTTGCCTCTCCTGAATTCCCCGACTCCTAGAATCCATGGGAGGAGGAGATCCATGAATATTGTAGTTTTAAGCCAGTAAGTTTTGGCGTGGTGCCTTCCACAGCGATAGGTAAATGATCAGCATTAGAGATGGGGAAGGTGTCACTTGTCATTTCACTGAGCCACCTCTAATTCAAGTCTCTGCTTGCGTCATCAGCATTCATTTATTACAACCAACAGAATACAACCGAAGGTCTCTCCGCAGGCAGGCAGGGTTCAGGGAGGAAGCCAGGGTCTCCGATAATACTGCTGCCCTCTCACCTCTGATGCTGTTTAAATGATGACTTCTGTGTGTGTATTGTGCCTTTCACTTTGTTTCGCCCTGTGTAAACACATTTCTCTAACCTCACTATTAACAATGACCAAGTAGAAATTAATCAGTGGAACGAGAGCCAGCTCTTCCATTGATGACTGTGAATGTGGGCTTGGGGCAAGGCCCCACTGAAGCACACAGCTGCGTGACACCTTTACATTTTTCCTCTGTTACCCTTTCCCACCACTAATTCACAAGTACAGACATACAATCTATTAAGACAGTGCAGAAACCTCTCTAAAGGAGGTGAACATAGACAGTTGTTTGCTGCTTAAAATTTACTGGAACTTGAAAAAATATTCCTCCTTAGGACACTGGCTTCTTTTTGGATTGACTTGCCAAATCCCCTGAGTAGTTTGGCACAATGTGGGAATTAATATATTGTCTCACTAATTCTCCATCTTCATCCATAACAACAGTTTCAGTAATTGAGAATATAGAATATTGTACTGATTTTGCCTAAAGAGAAAAATCTAAGACAAATATCATAATATGACCAAGTGTCTAGAACATACGTGTTTGTATGTGCATTTGTCGAGGTAGGTGATGTGTGTGTGTGTGTGTGTGTGTGTGTGTATGTGTCTCCTATCACATGGCAAGCATTGTTCTAGCCACTGGAGAGCCTACGGTGAAAAAAAAACAAAACAAAACAAAACAAGGCAAGGCACATGTAGTTCTCATCCTCATGAAATTTAGTCTAGTTGAAAATATAAACATTAAGTGGATAAAAAAAAATCATTGTTGTTTTCTTGAGGCTACAGAACAGCCAGAAGTTTCTTGTATGACTGGTTGAAGAATACATTAGAACAACCATGCTTAGAAAACCCATTCAGCATCATCTACTAAAACCAGACACTCTTGGGATATACCCTGCTAAAATGTGTACACATGTGCACCAAGAAGAGTATATGAGGCTGTTCCTAGCAGCACTATTTGCCATAGCTCCAAAACTCAAGGGACATACAGATGTCCAGCAACTGTTGTTATTGCTCTTCAGTGGCTAAGTCATGTCCGACTTTTTGTGACCCCAAGGACTGCAGTACGCCAGACTCCTCTGTCCTCCACTATTTCCCAGAGTTTGCTCAAAATCATGTCCATTGAGTTGGTGATGCTATCTAACCATCTCATCCTCTGCTGTCCCCTTCTCCTTTTGCCTGAATTCTTTCCCAGCATTGCAGTCTTTTCTAATGAGTCCACTCTTTGCATCAGGTGGCCAAAGTATTGGAACTTCAGCATCCGTCCTTCCAATGAACATTCATTGGTTGTTATCCTTTAGGATTGACTGGTTTGATCTCTTTGCTGTCCAAGGGACTCTCAAGAGTCTTCTCCAGCACCACAATTTGAAAGCATCAGTTCTTCGGTGCTCAGCCTTCTTTTGGAGTAGGAAATGGCAAACATTCAATACTGAATAAAATTCAGTATTCTTGCCTGGAGAATCCCATGAAAAGAGGAGCCTGGTGGGCTACAGTCCATGGCGTCACAGAGAGTCAGACACTACCAATGCCACTAAGCAGCAGCAGCAGGCTTCTTTATGGTCCAGCTCTCACGTCCATACGTGACCACTGGAAAAACCATACCTTTGACTAGATGGACCTTTGTTGGAAAAATAATGTCTCTGCTTTTTAATACACTGTCTAGGTTTAATGCACTGTCTTGCTCCTTCCAAGGAGCAAGTGTCTTTCAATTTCATGGAGGCAGTGACTATCTGCAGTGATTTTGGAGCCCAAGAAAATTAAGTCTGTCACTATTTCCATTGTTTCCCCATCTATTTGCCATGAAGTGATGGGACTGAATGTCATGATTGTTGAGTTTTAAGATAGCTTTTTCACTCTCCTCTTTTACCCTCAAGAGGCTCTTTAGTTCCTCTTCACCTTGTGACATTAGAGTAGTATCATCTGCATAGCTGAGGTAGAGTGCAACCGTAGAAAGCATTAAAATTATGGTACATGCATATAATTGAATGCCATACAGCAATGAAAAAAATGATTTGCAAGCTATGCAGAACCATATGATGAATCTAACCAATATAACGTTGAGTAAAAACTCCTTCTGTATCATTCCTGTTCATATGAAGTAGAAAACTGAAAAGCCAATCTTTCCTGCTAGAAATAAGAATAGTGGTTCTCCTTGGTGAGGAAGTGACTGGAAGTGGGCTCAGTGAGAGGCGGAGGGGGACAGGGGCTTCTTGATGCTATTCATGTTCTGATTTTTTATCTAGGGGTTATAACATGCATGGACTCATTTTTCTGTATGTATGTGATATAGTGTTGAAGAAAACTAGAACGATCAATGATTCCCTATTGTCAGCAAGGATAATCCCAAGGCCTTGTGAAGGAAGTATCAAACGCTTCATGATCAAATTCCAGTTTACCCTTACAGGCCCTCTTCCTTCCCCTCCCTGCCAGCAGTTACCCAGCTGAACCAGCCCCCTTTCTCAAGTGCAGCGTGACATCGCCTGCTTTCTCTGTTCTACAAGTGGGTTTTTCTTGCCTGAAATTCTCTATTTCTCTCCCCCACCTGTAGTATCCCTTCTCATCGAATGCCCGGGCTCAGCTGCAGTATTAAGTTGAGCAGGAAATCCATCCAAATTGCCCTCTCCACTCCCGTATTCCACCTCAGGTGTGGTTCAATTCCCGTGTTATATTTCTTATTTGGTTGTATTTAGAATAATCTATTTACATGTGTGATCACTTACCTCTCAACCCCTACAAACCCTAGACTAGAGTGACTTTAGAACAGCAACCTCGTCTGGCCCTTCACTGACCCCCAGAAGCCTGTGGAGTACCTGGTCCTCCGTGTGTGCTCACAGACGCATGAATGACAGGTGACTGCGTGGGTCCTGGCGTGGAACGGATGTGAGATATGTGCCCAACTCTGCTTCCAGATAAAGGCAGGAACCTGGCGACCTGTCATAGGTAGAAAGAGCAACCCTATCACTGGTGATAGAGTCAGCCCTACCGGGAGGTGGGATTTCTGGAGCCTTGCAGAGGAATGGTGTCACCAGGTGGAATAATGATTGGGGTAGGTTGGAGTTTTGAATAAAGAAATCTTTGAGCACAAAAAAAAAAAATAAAAGGCTTTTAAGTAAATGAACGTGAAAAGCACTTTTCCGTGCAATGTAAAAATACAGTTATCTCCCTCTTGGCTATTAAATTCATTCCATTCATTCACTCACTCACAGCTCTTTGTTGAGCAGTGACTATATTCCAGGTTCTGTACTAGGTGCTAGAGCTCACAGGTCTCTCAGTCACTGCCTACAAAGGGAGGGAAAACCTGCAAACCTACTAAAATCCAACTTGATTATTGAGAAGCAGGAAATGTACCCATTTCACCTACTTTTGGTGTCTTTGATATCATGATTTTGTTTATGTGAAACATTTCTAAATAGTTTCCAAATCTCTGCCAAATTTCTTCCCTTATGTATTCCATCAAATTTGTAAGCTGCTAATTAAAATAACCAAGAAAAAAGAAAAGAGATTTTAGTTAAAAATTACTCTCCACCCAAGAAGACAAAACATTTTGATTCTCTCTGGAAAAGGCCTTTACCTTGCTACTGGGAAAGGTTGAGAACGTTGAGATTCTTGGTTTGCATTCTCTCTGCTAGGCTGAATAGGGGAATCAGGAGGGAAGTGCTGTGGTGATAAAATGCAGTCTGTTTTGTAACTTTAGTGTCTGTTAGTGTCAAAAGTTCCTCTGCCACTTTGGGGACCTATTTTCTTGGAGCATTTAAATATCCTAGAAATCAGAATTCACCAAACAAACTCCCCGTTTACTTGCTTTTCCACTTTCCTAAGTGTTAATCACAACCATTTTGGTTGACAATGGTCCCAGGGAGAATTGGCAGCTTCCTCCCGTGTGCGCTTGCCTTGCATACGTCACTGTACATGCACCTCTGTCTCCACACGACTGTGCGTGACGTTCACCTCCTTGCCTTGAGTCATCGGGTTGTGCATCCACCTGTCCTCCTTGACTATGAACTTGCAGAGTGCAGAGAGGATGGCTGATCATCTTTGCATCCCTGCCTCCTCATTCACTAAACAGCACGTTTTGCAGATTTTACGTTTACGAAATTAACAAATGAATGAGTGTCTTGTCTTTGGCTATTTTCCCAATTATTTTTCTAAATATATATATATATAAATATATATATATAAATATATATAATATATAAATATATATATAATATATATAAATATATATATATATATATGCCGTAACTAGTCTGTGTCATGCTTTCCCTCGATTTTGCCCCAACTGAATTCTTTGATTCTAAATGGACTTGGAGGTGTTTTGAAGCATTGGGTTGATAAAACACCCACACAGATTCTGGATGTTGATGCTGTAACTGTGTGAGGAAAGACACGCTAACAAAAGCGGACACGGCCTGGGGGGGGGGGCCCCCCCCCCCCACAGCAAGAGGATGCCACCCCCTGGGAACCCCACCACCCGCTCAAGGCGGAAGTCTGTCTTTGAAAACTGGTGTGACTCTTGGATGATCAGCTGTCAGTTTTTTCTCACATTTATTCTGAATGAGCACAATCCATCCATCAGTGCTTAAAGAGTTTTCCAACAGTACATTGACCTTGAATGCAGCACATTGATTTTCAGTAACACGCCGCAAATAGGGTCGTTACCGAGTCACCCAACAGTGGATGTGATTGGGAACAGATTTCTGAAATTCCGATAGGGTGCCACCTGCCCTGGATGATGGATCAGCCTACTGTAAACCATCAATCCTTGCCAGGGTCTTGAAAAGGGTGACACCTGTATGAAATTTATCATTATGTACACCACTGGGCCAAGCTTAAGACCGTAAGTGAGCTTTGCCACGATGATGGGGCCTCTAGGGGAAATGGCCTGTTTTGTTTGCAGCTGCGTTAAATACTGAAATGCCTTCCTAAGAAGGAACCACTGGGATGGTGACAAAGATGTAAGCACTATGGGGAATTACATCTGCAGCAAAGATTGAACGACAGATAAAAAGCCTGTGTCTTAAGCTGTTGGAGGTTAACGCCCGATCAATTAAGGTGATTGTTTCTTAGATTGGACTGGACAAATGTGCACACACAAAGGGGACATTAGCGCAGCCAGAAGAGAAGAACAAAGAGAAATTAACGGGCGCTAAACTCCAAATCAAACTGGAAAATGAGTTCATGTTCTTTTGAAATGCTAAATTATCTTAATGAAGAGTTTTCTTCCAAAATGCAACTCCTATATCCGCCCCCTCCTTGTTTTAACTTCAGTGTAAGAAACCTTAACATAAAAATAAAAGGTTTTGTCAAGAACTGGATAATTGTAGGGGCCATACTAATTTTACAGAAATACAGATTTTGGAAGCTATGCTTATTTTTTTGAGAAGTGATGGTGTGTTTTATTACTCTAAGTAAGGCTGGTTGTTATTTATTATCTGCTATGTGTAGCTACCACCCCAGGTACACCACAGGCATTTCACTAACTTCCCAATAGCCTCCCGACGTAGATTTGATCTTCTCCCCAGTTTACAGATGAGGAAACAGAGGCCTTGAGGAAATTGTTCAGGGTTATACAGTTAATAGCAGAACTAAGATTGGAGGTCTGGTTTTCTTTCTGACTTCAGCCTCCACATCCTCTCCACAGCGGCCTGCTGTCACTCATACAGCATGAGAAATTAAGTCATGGGCATTCAAATATATCACCCTGTTGTCATCCTGCCCATCTTAAGAGCAGCAAGTGGGAGCAGATTGCATCCTGACTCTTCATTCAAAAGGGTTAACAGACGTTGCTAGGTGTAGGTTGCAAAGGTGCTCCTTTGGGAGTTGCTAAGCTCCCCTAATTATCCGCTCCCTGATTATAAGCTGCTTGGGAGAGGGCAAGTGTTCGGAGGGTCTGAATATTCTAACTGATGCTTGTTCAGCCACCCGTCATGTCTCCCTGGTTCAGATGCCCTGGGTGGACATGACTCCCCCCTAGACCCAGGGGCTGAGAGCCAGCCAGGCAAGCAGGCAGTGATGATAGGTGAGGGCTGCCACAGACCGAAACTCAGCCCAGGCCTCACAGAAAGGTTTGGAAAATGCTCACCTCGCTCCTTTGGATAATTAGGTCCTGTGCTGGAGGGGGATTCAGCGTCTGCAGCCGGAGTGAGCTTGGGGAGACTCTACTCGTCCCTGGCATCTTCTCTGCCTGGCTTATTTTCTGAAGTAGGCACAGAAGTCTGTTTCCAAAACGTAGCATCCCTCCTTCATCCGTTCATTCAGTCCTCTCCTCCTTTCCACAATTGAGTTTGGGTCTCCAGAGCGCCCCGCGTGCCTCTGGGATATGAGGTTTTGTACAAGTGATGTCTTCTTCGTCTTTTTATCTTGAGCATTTAGTATTGAGTTTTGTGTATATAGACGACCCTTGATTTATGTTCATTGGAAGACAGAGAAAGCAGCAGAGAAAACCACCGTGGTCTAGAACATTTGCCTGCTCCCGTGCTCCTACCTTGTGCTTCCCTGGTGGCACGGTGGTAAAAGAATCTGCCTGCCAATGCAAGAGACGCAGGAGATGTGGGTTCGATCCCTGGGTCAGGAAGACCCCCTGGAGAAGGAAATGGCGACCCACTCCAGCATTCTTGCCTGGGAAATTCCATGGACAGAGAAGTCTGGTGAGATATAGTTCATGGGGTCACAAAGAGCCGCTACGACTGAGTAACTGAGCATGCATGTTTCTACCTCCGAGGCATATGCGAGACCACGTGTCATCATCAAGGGCAGGCTTATCGCTTCTCTGTGATGCTGACGTGAAGACATGGAGGACATTCCTGGATTTCCAGGCTCGTGTGGAGCACAGTGCAGCTGCCAAGATGGTTCATCTCTGTGCCTTGCATACAGCAGGAATTAAGCAAGTATCCATTGAAAAGCACGATTGTTTGTCAAATAAATGGATGAATAAACATCTATTGAATGAATAACTATCTGAGAGTGAATGGATACTGTAAATAACTAAATATTTGCTGAATGAACAGACAACAGCTCTTCAGTGAATGGTGTGACTTGGCTGAGTGAAGTTTCCCACAGCGCTAAGAATTCAAGCTGAAATCACAGCAGATGACTTTGAATCTCAACTCATTAGTGAACTGTGTTCAAAGTGGCCAGAGAGCTAACCTCCCCAGCTACACAGCCGATGGAACGGCCTGCACAGAAATCTGTCTTCAAAATTCCTAAAACTTCCTGACAATTCTAGTTTCTGTGTCTAAAGATAAACCTCCTACTCATCTTTGTGATTCATTTTCTCATTTTTGAACGATGAGAAAAATGGTATCCTGGGTGGCGGGCATATTGTGTGTGTGTTCAAGGAATGAATAGGACCTCATAAACTTCTATTCCGGGAGCTATCAGTATTCACCAAGGAAACCAAGCACATGATAAATGTGATTAGAAACGACTGTCGAATAATGACAAATAAGTTCTAATAAAAACAGACACAATCCTAACAATTACTTGAAATGCAGATATTTATCAAACAGAGTGAGATTAAAAATGGCCATATTGCATTAAAGAAATCGAACTGATGGAATTTTAAATATGCAGCTTGGCCCTTTCCCTCTGCTCATGCCTTCCTCCTCACCAGGCTCCTTGCAGCGAAATGGGGTGGGAGTGAATTCAAACAAAGAGTGCTCTAATGTGCAGTGAAGTATTCACATTTTTGACCAGTGTTATCTAAAGCGTTTAACACTGCAGAAAAATGAAACCACAGTATTGAGGAGAGCGGGGCAGATGACAGCCTCTCACCCCCCGATTGTGAGACACAATGGAGAGACCCACAGACAGCTGGGCAAACTCTGCGTGGGTGAGAGGTGCCACCCGGGCCCTTGGAAACACGCCCAAGGGGCGTGCATTACTAAGGAAAATGTCCGGATGGATCGATCAATGCAAACAGAACTAACTAGACACTGATGATTAGCAACCCTTTCTCTTTCTCCCCGTACCAATTTATTGATTATCTATCTTCATTTTAGGGATGTTAGAGAAATTCTGTGACTCTAGCCACAAGAATATTCAATAAAAAAATTCATCAGTTATTTAGCTTCCTGTACAAGCAGTGATCATCATATTTTAAAATTTGTCACTAATAATAATAAGAAGAAGCAGGATATGTATTCTTTTGTAATTGCCACTATGAGGTCTAACTTAATAATATGAAAAAAAATCTTAAAAAGCCCTAAGATAATTAAATGGAATTGCTATCACATACCATGTAGTGAATTATGTCTACATACCTGGTCCTTAGCTGAATACTTTTTGGATCCTGAAGGCTAAATAAGTTAGGGACTTCCTTTTAAAAAAAAAGTTAAAAATACAAATTAAGTATGAATATAAGTATTTAGAATGAAAAGATTATAAATCACAGATTTTCAGACATTTTAAAATATTACCATGAACTTCCAGATGTTCAAGCTGGTTTTAGAAAAGGCAGAGGAACCAGAGATCAAATTGCCAACATCCACTGGATCATTAAAAAAGCAAGAGAGTTCCAGAAAAACATCTATTTCTGCTTTATTGACTATGCCAAAGCCTTTGACTGTGTGGATCACAATAAACTGGAAAATTCTGAAAGAGATGGGAATACCAGACCACCTGACCTGCCTCTTGAGAAATCTGTATGCAGGTCAGGAAGCAACAGTTAGAACTGGACATGGAACCACAGACTGGTTCCAAATAGGGAAAGGAGTACGTCAAGGCTGTATATTGTCACCCTGCTTATTTAACTTCTATGCAGAGTACATCATGAGAAACGCTGGACTGGAAGAAACACAAGCTGGAATCAAGATTGCCAGGAGAAATATCAATCACCTCAGATATGCAGATGACACCACCCTTATGGCAGAGAGTGAAGGGGAACTAAAAAGCCTCTTGAGGAAAGTGAAAGTGGAGAGTGAAAAAGTTGGTTTAAAGCTCAACATTCAGAAAACGAAGATCTTGGAATCCGGTCCCATCACTTCATGGGAAATAGATGGGGAAACAGTGGAAAAAGTGACAGAGTTTATTTGGGGGGCTCCAAAATCACTGCAGATGGTGACTGCAGCCATGAAATTAAAAGACACTTACTCCTTGGAAGGAAAGTTATGAGCAACCTAGAGAGCATATTAAAAAGCAGAGATGTTACTTTGCAACAAAAGTCCATCTAGTCAAGGCTATGGTTTTTCCAGTAGTCATGTATGGATGTGAGAGTCGGATTATAAAGAAAGCTGCTGCTGCTGCTGTTAAGTCGCTTCAGTTGTGTCCGACTCTGTGCGACCCCAGAGATGGCAGCCCACCAGGCTCCCCTATCCTTGGGATTCTCCAGGCAAGAACATTGGAGTGGGTTGCCATTTCCTTCTCCAATGTATGAAAGTGAAAAGTGAAAGTGAAGTCACTCAGTCGTGTCTGACTCTTGGTGACTCCATGGACTGCAGCCTTCCAGGCTCCTCCGTCCATGGGATTTTCCAGGCAAGAGTACTGAGCACCGTAGAATTGATGCTTTTGAACTGTGGTGTTGGAGAAGACTCTTGAGAGTCCCTTGGACTGCAAGGAGATCCAATCAGTCCATCCTAAAGGAGATCAGTCTTGAGTGTTCATTGGAAGGACTGATGCTGAAGCTGCAACTCCAATACTTTGGCCACCTCATGCGAAGAGCTGACTCATTGGGAAAGACCCTGATGCTGGGAAAAATGGAAGGTGGGAGGAGAAGGGGATGACAGAGGATGATTTGGATGGCATCACCGACTCAGTGGACGTGAGTCTGAGTAAACCCCAGGAGTTGGTGATGGACAGAGAGGCCTGGTGTGCTGCAGTTCATGGTGTCGCAGAGTCGGACACAACTGAGCAACTGAACTGAACTGAACTGAAAATACTACAAACATTCATTACTCCCAGGGTCTTGGAAGGGGCCTGTGCAAGAGAAAGGCCTTGAGACTTAGGCATCATTAGCTTCAACAGGTACTTGTGACACTACTTGGGATCATGTTATTTAATCCATTTCACAATACTACGTAAGACATGTAACAGTTTTTGTCATGCTAGAGGTTAAGAGGCTATGACCCAAAAAGTTTAAGTCTCTGAACCAAGGACAGAGTCAGGATTTGAAACGGGCTCTGAGACCAATCCTCATCTGTGTGTAATACTGCCTCCACATAAGTCTGTGTCTCTGTGACCCCTCTAGTTGAAAGACAAAAAATACATCCCAGTGATTCTGGGAATTTCAGGGTTTGGGTACATGGAGGTCAGTATCATGACAGATTTCATACCCAATTAAAAGAATGAGCATAAGGCAGAAAGGAAAGGTCAGAAGAACTAAAGAAAGAAGGGAGAGAGTAAGGGAGGGAGGAAGACAGTCAAGCCAACCCCCTTCTTTGATTATTAGCCTGTGTCAGTAACAATGTCCTAAAGTAGACTCGTGATCTCCTCTTCTTTTCTTCTCAATACGTCTTGAACCCGTTATAACTAAGTGTTCCTGACCCCACATTTCAGTCCAGCTGTTGTGGCAACCCATGGACTCCATGTGGCCAAATCCACGGAACATCTCCATTCCCCGTCTCACTTGACCTATACCTGTAATTTACTGTTGATTATTTCTTTCTTTGTCACTTGACCTCAGAAGTCCTCTCTTAGACCCTCCTCCAACTTCCCTAGTCACTCAGCCTTAGTATCCTTTGCTGGATTTTTCTAGCCTCGATCATCTCTAAGCATCAGAATTACCCAGGGCTCAGTTATCAGTTCAGTTCAGTCATCAGACCTCATTTATTCTCCATCTACCCCTCCTCCCCGGGTGATGGTGCTGTGGCTGGGAGGGTCTCTAGCTTGAGCATTTAGCCTGAGTCTCCAATCCTCAGTCTCAAATTCAACTACATTTTCAGCATCCTGAGGTGTCTACTAAACATCACACACAGAATGCCTTCCCAAAAAAGCCAAGGCCCCCCACCCAAGCCTGCTCCTTCCTTATCTCCTTCATTTCAGGAAATGATCATTCTACTTTCCAATTGTTCAGGTTAGGAAATTAAGAGTCTTCTTTGATTCCTTTTTTTCCCCACATCCATATTCAATCCATCAACAGATTATGTTATTTCTTCCTCCCCATCCCAATAGAATATAAGCTTCTTGTCAGCAGGGGTTTACTTTGTTCAGCTTCCCTCTAGTGCTTTGAGTGGTGCGTACCACAGAAGTTTTTAGTTGTAGCGGCTGCATGGAAGCTGAAAGAAGGTGTGCTCCCCTAGATGGAGCACCCCAACAGCTGTGCTTGGCCTGGTTTCTTCTAGTACAACAGGATGGTGTTTGCTTTTACCCTCCTTAAAACAGTTGATTATTCTTTATTGTGCTTTTATTGCTAAAGGATGTGTTTTGCATGTGAGATAAGACTCATGAGAATGGCGTGTGTGCCTTTTTGCTCACAATTTTGCTCCCAGATCTGCGTGGAGAGCCTGACACATATCCAGTATAGGCCTTCATTCACTCAAAGTGAGTTCATCGAGTATCTGTTTTGTCTGTAGCTCTCTGAAAAGCACGTAACTCAGAGATAAGAATTTATTTTCCTAAGAAGATATTTTATTCTGTCAACAGAGAGACAGAAACAAAAAGTTGCATACACATCAATGAAAGTGTGTGAAACACTGCATTCATAGCCAAATAATTTAGGAGGGAGATACACACATGGCCCGTAGGACCAGGGGAGTCAGAAAGTTTCACTTAGGAAGTGGCATAGGATGTAGGCCTTGAGACATAAGGATCTGGATCACACGAGTTCCTCAAGAGAATGGTGGGAAAGGGGGAATAGGCAAAAGCCATTCAGGGACATACAGGGACACGCAGAGGCTAGGAATCACGCTGGCCGAGGCAGTTTGGTGTGGCAGGAGCCAGAGTGAGTGACAGGCATTGGCAGGAGGCTGGAGGTTAGTTTTCAAAGTGGCCCAGGTAGAAACTCATGAGAATTCCAGCATCTTCTCGACAGTCCCTCTCCAAAGCAAGTCATTCATTAGCCATTAGCTACCGCCCTCCCAAGCTTCAGTCACAGCACAGGGGACCAGGGATCCTCATAGCATCAGTGCCAAACATGTTGCTGTACGTTTTAAGGCCTTTGCGTCTTTTCCAACGATGATGAGAAGAAAATTCTAACTTTTCCCTTGGACAGCAAGGTATGGTCTGGTCTGGCTAGCTCTTTAATCTCATCTTATACCATTTTCCTGTTGCTCAGATCCCTAGATTTTCTCAGCTCCTGAGACTTATCCACCTCCTTCCAGCATGAAGGCTTTGCCCACACTGGGAAACCGCTTCGACTGGCTCCTCTGCAGACAGCAGAGGTCATCTCAAGTCTTGAATCCTGAGAGCTCTTTCCAGATCTCTGACCGGCCCCACCCGCTTCTTGTCTTTCTTTGCATTTGTTTCCTTCTTAGCTTTTGCCAGAGTTTATGAGTACCTTGTTTTTCTGTTTTTGCCATTTCTGGATTAGAAAGTAAAAATCGTGAGATGAAGGATAGTTTCAGGGGTAACGAAAACTCTTGTTCAACATGAGTTGTCTTTACTACTTACTTATTGAAGAGATGTTGTTTAACTGAATGTATAAATGGGTAAATCCAGTAATTTTGCCTCTCAGGTGCAGAATAAAGTGTCACAGAATTAGGGATGGACAGTGATGGCCTTTTTTTTTTTTCTTCATAGATGAACAGGATATGCCTGTTCAACTGCAGGGGGCAGGAGTCAAGGGGCAAAGACTCTGGCAACAAGGATTTTGAGTGAATGAAAGATGGATTATTACCCATCACCTTTGATCCATGGGTCTGTGTGACCCCAGTCCATGGTTCTCTTGCTGGTCGTCCAAGTGGTAGTGTAATCCTACCTGGAAATGTCATTGCATAGATTATCTCAGGTGTGGAACTGCTCACTCAGGAGATGTGGGGAGGATGGCTGAGGCCAAGGTCAGCAGACAAGCTGCCTGGCTAGCTGGCTGCTTTGTGTGAGCTTCCTGTTTACCCTGAAGGTCTGTGTCCAGCCATTGTCCTTCCCCACTGGGAGGACTTCCATCTCCCTGCAGAAGAACACGGAAAAGGGAGAAACTCAAAAACACGTTGTGCAAGCTTTGATGGCTGGGAGCAGCATGGAGACTTAGAAGGAGCACAGGCCTTGGGGAATCAGAGAGAAATGGCATGAGTTTTAGCCCTGCTGTTCATTAAGGCGGGGCCTTGAGATTTTCCTTTATCTTTGAGCTTCCATTTTCTCACCCATCAGAGGAGAACAATAGAAATACTACAGAACCTTTATATGCTTAAATGAAAAATACCTGTGAAGTGTTTAGCACAATGCTTGGTACCTAGTAAGCATGATAGCTTCTAGAAGTAGTAGCAGGAGGAGGCTCAGTTCAGTTGCTCAGTTGTGTCCAACTTTTTGCGACCCCATGGGCTGCAGCACACCATGCCTCCCTGTCCTGAGCAAACTCCCAGAGCTTGCTCAAACTTACATCCATTGAGTTGGTGATGCCATCTAACCATCTCATCCTCTGTCATCCCCTTCTCCTCCCGCCTTCAATCTTTCCCAGCATCAGGGTCTTTTCCAATGAGTCAGTTCTTCCCATCAGGTGGCTAAAGTTTTGGAGCTTCAGCTTCAGCATCAGTCCTTCCAATAAACACCCAGGACTGATCTCCTTTAGGATTGGTTGATAGCAGGTTAGTGGTGGTAGTTGTGTTGACAGAAGGAGGAAGAGAAGTTCTAACTCGATGGTGGTAGACGTAATATTAGGAATGGTAAGAGGAGGAGGAACTATTACAGGGTGGTGTAGATTGTAGTTATTTTAGCAGGCATGGGCATGCTTGCATGCCCAGTTGCTCAGTAATGTCTGAATCTTTGCAACCCCATGGACTGTAGTCCATCAGGCTCCTCTGTCCATGGGATTTCCCAGGCAAAAATACTGGAGCAGATTGCTATTTCCTCCTCCAGGGGGATCTGCCTAACCCAGGGATCAAACCTAGGTTTTCTGTATTGCAGGCAGCTTCTTCACCATCTGAGCCACCAGACCTGCCCCATTTACCCAGGTGCAAAAGGGAGAGATCATTCTCATATGACCAATGAGGAAACAAAGGTTTTCAGTTCAGTTCAGTTCAGTTCAGTTCAGTCACTCAGTTGTGTCTGACTCTTTGTGACCCCATGAATTGTAGCACGCCAGGCCTCCCTGTCCATCACCAACCCCCAGAGTTCACTCAGACTCACATCCATCGAGTCAGTGATGCCATTCAGCCATCTCATCCTCTGTCGTCCCCTTCTCCTCCTGCCCCCAATCCCTCCCAGCATCAAAGTCTTTTCCAATGAGTCAACTCTTTGCATGAGGTGGCCAAAGTACTGGAGTTTCAGCTTTAGCATCATTCCTTCCAGAGAAATCCCAGGGCTGATCTCCTTCAGAATGGACTGGTTGGATCTCCTTGTAGTCCAAGGGACTCTCAAGAGTCTTCTCCAATACCACAGTTCAAAAGCATCAATTCTTTGGTGCTCAGCTTTCTTCACAGTCCAACTCTCACATCCATACATGATCACTGGAAAAACCATAGCCTTGACTAGATGGACCTTAGTTGGCAAAGTGATGTCTCTGCTTTTGAATATGCTGTCTAGGTTGGTCATAACTTTTTTTCCAAGGAGTAAGCGTCTTTTAATTTCATGGCTGCAGTCACCATCTGCAGTGATTTTGGAGCCCCCAAAAATAAAGTCTGACACTGTTTCCACTGTTTCCCCATCTATTTCCCCTGTTTCCCCATCTATTTCCCATGAAGTGATGGGACCAGATGCCATGATCTTCGTTTTCTGAATGTTGAGCTTTAAGACAACTTTTTCACTCTATGCAAAAACTCGATCAAGGTCACACAGCTGGGACCAGCAGAGCTGGAATTGCAATCCAGGCGTGTCCATCTCACCAGGGACTGTCAAACCCTCCAGCCATCACATCTCTCACATCTCCCTCTTCTGAAGGCTGTGCTGGGTTTCTGAGCACAGAAGTGTCTGTATTCACTGTTCTCTTACTAACTCATGGGCAGTCCTTTGTTCTCTGCTAGACTGTAAACTCAAGAGGAACCAGAGGATTTTCTTTGGGTCAAATATGGTGCCCATTAAAAAATAAATAAATAAATAAAAAGTAAAATACTTTGTCACTCAACTATCTTGCACGTAGCAGACTTACTACGAAGTCATTTGTACAAATAACCAGAGGGAAATGGAGCCAGTGTTTGGGCACATTTTTTTGCTAGAATGAGGGAAAATAGAGGTGCGTTCAGATTCAGTTCCATCTCATCTCATCTGAGAAATGAGACTAGCAAATTATATTGCCTCCCAGAGCCTCAGTTACCACATCCCTAAAACAGCTAAATTTCTCTCTCCACATTCAGGTAGTAGGAAATAACTTCAGTCTAAGGCAAACCTTAGACTTAGGGAAAACCGCTAGACCATTCAGGTATGACCTAAATCAAATCCCTTATGATTATACACTGGAAGTGAGAAATAGATTTAAGGGCCTAGATCTGATAAATAGAGCGCCTGATGAACTATGGATGAGGTTTGTGACATTGTACAGGAGACAGGGATCAAGACCATCCTCATGGAAAAGAAATGCAAAAAAGCAAAATGGCTGTCTGGGGAGGCCTTACAAATAGCTGTGAAAAGAAGAGAAGTGAAAAGCAAAGGAGAAAAGGAAAGATATAAGCATCTGAATGCAGAGTTCCAGAGAATAGCAAGAAGAGATAAGAAAGCCTTCTTCAGCGATCAATGCAAAGAAATAGAGGAAAAGAACAGAATGGGAAAGACTAGAGATCTCTTCAAGAAAATTAGAGATACCAAGGGAACATTTCATGTGAAGATGGGCTCAATAAAGGACAGAAATGGTATGGACCTAACAGAAGCATACGGTTCCATCACTCCATGGGGAATAGATGGGGAAACAGTGGAAACAGTGTCATATTTTATTTTTGGGGGGGCTCCAAAATCACTGCAGATGGTGAGTGCAGCCATGAAATTAAAAGACACTTACTCCTTGGAAGAAAAGTTGTGACCAACCTAGATAGCATATTCAAAAGCAGAGACATTACTTTGCCGACTAAGGTCCGTCTAGTCAAGGCTATGGTTTTTCCAGTAGTCATGTATGGATGTGAGAGTTGGACTGTGAAGAAGGCTGAGCGCTGAAGAATTGATGCTTTTGAACTGTGGTGTTGGAGAAGACTCTTGAGAGTCCCTTGGACTGCAAGGCGATCCAACCAGTCCATTCTGAAGGAGACCAGCCCTGGGATTTCTTTGGAAGGAATGATGCTAAAGCTGAAACTCCAGTACTTTGGCCACCTCATGCAAAGAGTTGACTCATTGGAAAAGACTCTGATGTTGGGAGGGATTGGGGGCAGGAGAAGAAGGGGACGACAGAGGATGAGATGGCTGGATGGCATCACTGACTCGATGGATGTGAGTCTGGGTGAACTCTGGGGGTTGGTGATGGACAGGGAAGCCTGGCGTGCTGTGATTCATGGGGTTGCAAAGAGTTGGACACGACTGAGCGACTGAACTGCACTGAACTGAAAGGCAAATCTGGGTGCTTGGCAGTTGATAAGTGTCAGCGATGTCTCTCGTGGCTCAGATGGTAAAGAATGTGCCTGCAATGCAGGAGACCTGGGTTCGATCCCTGAGTCGGGAAGATCCCCTGGAGAAGGAATTGGCAACCCACTCCGGTATTCTGCTTGGAGAATTCTGTGGACAGAACGGCCTGGCAGGCTAGTCACAAATAAATCAGACAGAGCTGAGCAACAAACACACACACAGGCAGTGAAGTTTCTGGAGATCTGGTTGAGCTGTGTTAGCTGGGTGAGCTCTGGCAGGCTCTTGAACACTGCCTCAGTTTCCTCAGCTGTCGGGATGATGATACAGGACCTCAGAGGCGGAGGCCTCCCTGAATGAATTTCATGCTTGTGGTGGGAGGGGGTGTCTGAGATACAATTAGTGCTTAATAACTTTCAGGAATTAGTGGCAATGATTCTCCACATTATGTAAGATGGTGTGAAAATAAATATGAGATAGGGCAATATGATATACAAAAGAGAGGATATTTGAGGTGGAAAAGAAGGCTGAGTGCTGAAGCACTGAAGCTTTCAAATCATGGTCCTGGAGAAGACTCTTGAGAGTCCCTTGGACTGCAAGGGGATCAAACAAGTCAATCCTAAAGGAAATCAACCCTGAATATTCACTGGATGTTAAAGCCGAAGCACCAATCCTTTGGCCACCTGATGTGAAGAGCTGACTCTTTGGAAAGAGACCCTGATGCTGGGAAAGACTGAAGGCAAAAAGGAGAAGGAGGCTTCAGAGGATGAGATGGTTACAGTATCCCTGATTGAATGGACATAAACTTGAGCAAACCTCAGAAGACGGTGAAGGACAGAGGAGCCTTGCCTGCTGCAATCCATGGGGTAAGCAAAGAACCAAACAGGACTTAGCAACTGAACAACAACAACTTGAAGCAGAGGCTGTTTTTCTGGAAGGCCAGGGGGTACCAAGATTCCAGGAGTAAGCATAAACTGAGTAAGCACAGTGGTGAATAGAGGGGAGTGTGTGCTTTTGTAGTGCACTGGGGACAAATATATTGACAATGCTGTCTGTCCACCTTAGAAAGCTGGAAGGAGAGGGGTGAGGAAGAAGCTGAAGGCCGCTCTTCTGATGCGTCTGGGGTGACCAACCCCACATTCTGACATTGGCAGGTTCTCACATTTGTATTCACTTACTCTCCACATATTTTACTCTGCACACTGTGTACTGATTTGTCACTTTTTTAGGGTAAGATTATGTCTCTGAGTAAGCTGATTAGTGTTAGACTGATTGTTTTAAAATAACTCGAGCAGCATCTGAATTTATTTACATACATGATATTGCCTTCTATAAACACAGCTGTATGCAGAAAGAAAATTCAACGGTATTTTAGGAAGTTAAGCCAACAGTTTAGCTGTAATAAAGGCAGCCTTCTCGTTCTGGTTTCTCTTTATTTGTTTCTTTCTCGATTAAGTTTTTCCATGAGGGTTGGGCCTGAGCACTTTTGCCCAGAGGGGTCTTGGCTACTGAGGCAGTTTGGGCTCTGGTGGCTGTGGGGGACATAACTCACCCGCAGGGAGTCAGCATGTTTGAAGACTTGACTCTGCAGAGGAAAATGAGTTGATGGGTAGGCCTGGCACAGAGGGCTGCAGTGCCAACGTGGGAAGCATCATAAGCCATCAGAAGTTTCCAACTTCTGTGTAGGGAAAGGCTTTTCGGATCTTGTCGATTCCATGTGAGTTTACTAAATACCATTCTGTGTGGCCAGGCTCTGTGTTAGCTCTGGAGATGTTGGAATAAACAAATAAGATACAGTTCCTACCCTCAGGAACCTCAAGGTCCACTGACAGAGTCAGGCAATCAGTAAGAAACTATGAAAATGACTTTAGAGTTGCAAATATACAGCTGCATATTGGCTGTATTTCAGCTGTAGATACAGCCGAGTGCGGGAACACTTAAGGGGAGAGATGCACTTAGCTTGGGTGTGGGAAGGAGAATTAGTGGAAAGGGAAGACGTCTTTGATGATGTGGTGTTTAATCTGAGAACTAAAGGGTGAAAATGAATCGGCTAATTGAAGAGGCAAGGAAAAAGCATCACCAGAAAGAGGAAGGAGTCTGGCGTGTCCAAAGGAGCAGAAGGGGCCTGGGTGACTGTCCAGGGGGAGAGTGAGCTGAGGCTACAGATGAGCATTGTCAGAAGTCAGACCTGACAGACTCGTGTGGGCCATGCTATGGATTTTCACTTTATCCTCCAAACAATGGGAATCCATCAGTGGGTTTCAGCCACAGCGTGACAGGGACAGATTTGTGTTTCGAAAAGATCACTTGGGCTGCCAGGGGAGGATGGATTTGTCAGAGACCCAGCAATGCCCGTGGTCTATCAGTCAAACTGGCTCCTGCAGAGATACAGGTGAGAGGGGAGGGTCATTAAGACTAAGGAAGAGAGAAATAAATAGTCAGATTGAGATAGAGGTTGGGAGTGTAATCAATGGGGTTCATGTTTGACTGGATGCAAGAAAAGAGAAATGTCAAGTCCAATTACTTCCTTTTTTCTTTTTTTGGCCTGAGCAACAGTATAGTTAATGGTGCCGTTATGGAGACAGAATAGACAGGAGAGAAGCAGCTTGGTGTGCAGTAAAGCAATAAGAGCTTGCTTTGACCATATAAAGTTTAAGATGACTGTAGACTTCTAGCCGGAAATAGTGAGAAAACAAAAGAGGGATTGGTCTGACCGTCTGAGGAAGGACTTGGGGCTAGAAATTTCATTTGGAGATAAAAGTATGCAAAACCATACTAGTAGCTGAGATTATGTGGGGAAAAGCAAGGAGAGAAAAGAGAGGTTTATGAAGATTGAGCTGCTTGCAAACATCTCTGTCCATTTCAAGGCACTGTAGGCAGTTAGAAGTTTTGTCTGGGGGAGCAGACGTCTGAAATAAGTTTTGTGTATTGTAGGGCATGACCCCGGAGAAGGCGATGGCACCCCACTCCAGTACTCTTGCCTGGAAAAATCCCATGGACAGAGGAGCCTGGTAGGCGGCAGTCCATGGGGTGGCTAGGAGTTGGACATGACTGAGTGACTTCACTTTCACTTTTCACTTTCATGCATTGGAGAAGGAAATGGCAACCCACTCCAGTGTTCTTGCCTGGAGAATTCCAGGGACAGGGGAGCCCGGTGGGCTGCCGTCTATGGGGTCACACAGAGTCGGACACGACTGAAGCAACTTAGCAGCGGCAGCAGCAGCACGGCATGACCCAGAAAGTAAGCTGTGCACACAACACAGGCCACCAATTCAGAGAAGAGGGTTAACACGTCTGTCCCCCGAAGTATCACGACACAGGAAAATGCAGCATTAAACCTGCAAAGCGTTCATGTCAGCGCTCAAACGTGGCCCACTTTTGAAATCCAGTACAGAAAGGGTGTATGAAACACTGACGCTTGATCACTTTTTCTTGGAATTTTGAGTGTAATACTTTATTCTTTTGATTATTTGAGCTCTTGTTATATTTTAACCCCTGGCCACAAAGTCTTCTGGGTAGAGTGGAAACTTTCTTTAGTGTCCAAGGAAGGGGAAAGAAAAGCAAGAAGGAAAAAGCTGGTGGGAGGATCATTTTCCTCCATAAATGCCTCCATGTACAAGTTATCCTGGTGGAATTGCTAACACATTTCAAGAGGCAGTTTGGTGGAAGCCGGAATGCGCCCAAATTCCAGCTGTCACTCAGTAGCTATGTTACCTAGAGTGAGTCCCTTAACCTTTCTGTGTCTCCCTGGTCTCATCTGTGGAACACAGAAAATGATAGTACTTACTTCAAAGGCTGATGCAAAGATTATGTGAGTTGATATAAAGGTTTGATTAGAAATATTTCTGACTCATATAAATATCTCCTAAGTGTTAGTATCACTTTATACAGATGGTAGGAGCCTACAACCGAGAGGAGAAAACCTTGATTGTTTTCTATAATCCATCATTGATTAATTCTGTGGCTCGGGCACATACCTTAGATGATGTCATCTGAGGGAAAAAAAGGATTTATTTTATCCAAAGCCCTAATGCTTTTTTGTTGTTGGTGTTAATGGTACAATAAAATTGAAGTTCTGAAATTTGGGTGGAAAACTTTTTATGTGCAAAAAGTTTATCACATCATTTGTGATGGAGAAATATGGTAAGCAACTTAAATTTCCAATAACTAGGAAACGATTAAATAAAATTTGGCCCATAAAGTTGATGAAATATTAAATGATTAATGTTACATTATGTATATGGAGTTACTGTATGCATACATGTATGTTATGTATTCAAAAATATTTTTGCTAGAAAATTCACCATTGGGTATGGAAAAGAGACAGTAACTGCATATTTTCTGCAATACATGTGTGCACACTCACGTCAGTTGTGTCCAACTCAGCCCACCAGGCTTCTTTGTCCATGGAAATTTCCAGACAAGAGTACTGGAGTGAGTTGCCATTTCCTGCTCCAGGAGATCTTCTCAACCTAGGGATCAAACACACGTGTCTTACGTGACCTGCATTGGGAGGTGGATTCTTTGGCACTCAGCCCCTTGGGAAGACCTTTCTGCAATGATTAAATGTTGTTAGATAGTGGATTTATTTTTCATCTTTATATGTTTCTGTGTCAAATATAGCTACTATTTTATAACCAGCTATATTGAAATTAAATTTACACAAAATAAAATTTACCACTTTGGGGAGTATAATTGATGAACTCTGATAAATGTACCCAGTCATGTAAAACCATTTCTACAATCAAGATACGGGACATTTCCATCCCCCAAAGCTCCCTTAGACGCATTTGCAGTCACTTTCCCCCCTCCTATCCCTAAAAACCACAGGTTTACTTTTCATGACTTTAATATTTCTGTATCTATGAAAGTGAAAGTCGCTCAGTCATGTCTGACTCTTTGCAACCCCATGGACCGTAGCCTGCCAGGCTCCCCTGTCCATGCATCTATAATTTTATATAAATAGGATACTACCATAGGGCTTCCCTGGTGGCTCAGCAGTGAAGAATCCACCTGCCAATATAAGAGACTCAGTTTCAATCCCTGAGTCAGGAAGATCCCCTGGAAAATGGAATGGCAACAAATTCTAGTATCCTTGCCTGAGAAATCCCACAGATAGAGGAGCCTGGCAGGGCGACAATCCATGGGGTGGCATAAAGGTCAGACCTGACTTAGCAACTAAACCACAACAACAGTCCTACCATATGGAGACTTTGAGCCTCACCACCTTCACTTAGCATGCTTTGGAGATCCAGCCACACTATTGAATGTATCAGTAATTTTTTCCTTCTTTTTTTTTTTTTAAACTGATGAGTAACAGTCCATTGCGTGGATATATCAAGATCTAATCTATCTGTTCACTGATAGACAATCATTTAAGTTGTTTTTAATTAGAGGTTAAGTAAAGCTGGATCACTGTAATACCATCTTTGTATAAACACAAATTTTCATTTAATTTTGGTAAACACCAAATGGCAAACCACTCCAGTACCCTTGCCTGAAGAATCCCGTGGACGGAGGAGCCTGGTGGGCTACAGTCCATGGGGTCACAAAGAGTTGAACATGACTGAGCAACTCCACTTTCTTTCACTTTCTTTCTTTCTTTGGTAAACACCTAAGAGTGGGATTCTCAGATTGTAGGGTATATATTTCACTTTATTAAAAACTGCCAAATGGTTTTCCAAAGTAGCTGTACCATTTCACATACCTAACAGCAATGAATGGGCATTCCAGTTGCTCCACCAAGAACTGGTAGTATCTGAGTTTTAAATGTCAGCCATTCTAGAGGATGTATACTTGTACGTCTTCTGGTTTTGACTGTGTGGATCACAATAAACAGGAAAATTCTGAAAGAGATGGGAATACCAGACCACCTGACCTGCCTCTTGAGAAACCTATATGCAGGTCAGGAAGCAACAGTTAGAACTGGACATGGAACAACAGACTGGTTCCAAATAGGAAAAGGAGTACGTCAAGGCTGTATACTGTCACCTTGTTTATTTAACTTATATGCAGAGTACATCATGAGAAACGCTGGGCTGGAAGAAGCACAAGCTGGAATCAAGATTGCCGGGAGAAATATCAATCAGCTCAGATATGCAGATGACACCACCCTTATGGCAGAAAGTGAAGAGGAACTAAAAAGACTCTTGATGAAAGTTAAAGAGGACAGTGAAAAAGTTGGCTTAAAGTTCAACATTCAGAAAACTAAGATCATGGCATCCGGTCCCATCATTTCATGGGAAATAGATGGGGAAACAGTGGAAACAGTGTCAGACTTTATTCTTTGGGGCTCCAAAATCACTGCAGATGGTGACTGCAGCCATAAAATTAAAAGACACTTACTCCTTGGAAGAAAAGTTATGACCAACCTAGATAGCATATTGAAAAGCAGAGACATCACCTTGCCAACAAAGGTCTGTCTAGTCAAGGCTATGGTTTTTCCAGTGGTCACGTATGGATGTGAGAGTTGGACGGTGAAGAAAGCTGAGCACCAAAGAATTGATGCTTTTGAAGTGTGGTGTTGGAGAAGACTCTTGAGAGTCCCTTGGACTGCAAGGAGATACAACCAGTCCATTGTAAAGGAGATCACTCCTGGGTGTTCACTGGAAGGACTGATGCTAGAGCTGAAACTCCAATGCCTTGGCCACCTCACGAGAAGACTTGACTCATTGGAAAAGACCCTGATGCTGGAAGGAGTTGGGGACAGGAGGAGAAGGGGACAACAGAGGATGAGATGGCTAGATGGCATCACCGACCTGATGGACATGAGTTTGAGTAAACTCCAGGAGTTGGTGATGGACAGGGAGGCCTGGCATGCTGCGATTCATGCGGTTGCAAAGAGTCGGACAAGACTAAGCGACTGAACTGAACTGAGGAACAAATTATGTGGAGCATATTTATCATTTGTGTCTCTCTTCTTCAGAGAAGTGCCTGTTAAAATATTTGCCAGTTTTTAAATAGAGCTGGTTTTCTTATTGTTATTCAGCAAGACTTATTTTGATACTCTGATTACAACTGTTTAATCAGATATTCATTTTACAGATGTTTTCTCTCAGTCTTATAGTTCCTCTAAACAGCAAAAATTTGATAAAGCTCCATCTATCACTACCTTTCTTGTATACTTCATGATTTTGGTATTCTTCCCTATAAATTCAACTTTATAAAAGAGATATAAGGGCATACAGGTTATCTATTTCTTGAAGAAATTTGGTTGTTTGTGTCTTTCAAGACAGTTGCTTACTTTGTCTGTTATCAAATGTGTTGAAACGAAGCTGTTCATAATATTCCTTTATTGTCATTTTGAGGTCTGCAGGGTCTTCTGTGATGTCTTCTTTTGATCCTTGATATTTTAAATTTGTGTCCTCCCCCTTTCTTTCTCCCTCCCTCTGTCGTCCTCTGTGTCTGGCTTCTCTTGTGTGCTTATGCATACGTGCGTGTATGTGTGTGAACGTTCAGTCTGTCTAAAAGTTTACTAATTGTATACATCTTTCCAAAGAACCTGTTTTTTGTTTCATGGATTTTCCTGCTTGTTGTTCTGTTTTCACTGATGACTGTTCTTTATTTTTTCCCTGCTTCAGCTTCCTTTGTTTTAATTTGGCTTTCTTCTAATTTATCAAAGGAGAAACTAAGATTACTGACTTAAGACCTTTTTCTAGTATAAATAATAATGATATAATTTTCCCTCTAAGTGCTGCTTAAGCTGCATCTCACAGATTTTGATATCCTGCATTTTCACTTATTTCAAAATTTTATCCAATTTCTCTTACACTTTCTTCTTCAGTTACTAAATTAAATAGCTTTTAGTTTAACTTTCAAATGTCTGGGAATTTTCACATATTCTTCTTTTATTGATGGCTAATCTAATTACATTATGCTCAAAGAATATGTTTTATATGATTTTAACAGTGTTAAATTAACTGAATCCTGTTTTATGGCCCAGGATATCATTTCTCTTGGTGAATATTCAGTATGCATTTAAAAAGAATGTGTATTATGCTGTTAATGGGTATTTTCTAAATGTCAAGTAGGTCAAATTGGTTGATAGTGTTGTTTGCGTCGTCTACATTCTTACTGATTTTCTGTCAACATGTTCTGTCATTTACTGAGGGAAGAGCCTAGAAGCCTCCAAATGTAATTGTAGGCTTATCAATAACTCATTTCAGGTCTATCATATTTTGCTTCAAATCATTTGAAGCTCTCTGTTAGGATTCTTATGTCCTCTTGGCAATTTCACTCCTCAATTGTAAGAAATATCTTCTTTATCTTTGTTAATATTTCTTTTTCTCAAGTCTACTTTTTCTGATGTTAATATAATCTCTCCAGCATTGTTTTGACTGGTGTTTGCTTTGTATATATTTTGCCATCTTTTTACTTTAAACTATCTGTTTTTATATTTAGAATTGGTTTCTTAGAGAAGCATTTAATTGAGTGTGATGGATAATTTTATATGTCAACTTGACTAGATTACAGTACCAGTTGTTTGGTCAAACACCAGTCTAGATGTTGCTGTGGAGGTAATTTTTAGATGAGACTAACATTTAAATCAGCAGATTTTGACTGAAGCTGATTAACCTACCTAACGTGGGTGAGACTCATCCAGTCAGTTGAAAGACTTAGGTGACTAAGGTCCCCCAAGGAAGAATTCTGCTTCCAGATTGCCTTCAGGCTCAGGATTCCAAAATCATTTCTTCCTTCCAGCTATTGGCCTGCCCTGAGCATTTTGGACTTGCCAGCTCCACAATTATGTGAATGAAAGGGCTTCACTTGTGGCTCAGCTGGTAAAGAATCCACCTGCAGTATGGGAGACCTGGGTTCGATCCCTGGGTTGGGAAGATCCCCTGGAGAAGGGACCGGCTACCCACTCCAGTATTCTGGCCTGGAGAACGCCATGGACTGTATAGACCATGGGGTCGCAAAGAGTCGGACACAACTGAGCGATTTTCACTTTCCTTAAAGTAAATCTCTCATGCTGCTAGTTCTGTTTCACTAAAGAACTCTGACTAATGCATTACGCTTTGCTTTTTTTATACAATGTGATGATTTCTGACTTTAATTGAAGAGTTTGGACCATTTACATTTAATGTAATTATTGATATGGTTGAGTTTTCTATCATCTTGCTATTAGTTTTATAGTTAATCCTTCTGTCCATTCTATATTTTTCCCTCTTTTCCTGTTTTCTTTTGAACCAAATGAATATTTAAAAATTTTATTTTATCTCCATTATGGCTTATTGTTCCCTCTCTTTGTCTCTCTTTAAATAGAAATCTGTACTTATTCTTTAGTCCACTGTGAGATCGATCTTGCTGTCTATTTATCTCTCTATCTATGTAAATGTTTGCAGCCTACCTTCAAATATTATACTGCCTCAGGTATAGCAGAAGACCCTTAGAATAATATAAATCTACTTCTTTATTCCTAACTTTTATGATATTTGTGAAATATATTTTACTTTTATCTTGTTGTTTTCAGTCACTCAGTCATGTCCAAGTCTTTGCGACCCCATGGACTGCAGCACTCCAGGCTTCCCTGTCCTTCACTATCTCCTGGACCTTGCTCAAACTCATGTCCATCAAGTCAGTGATGCCATCCAACCATCTCATCCTCTGTTGTCCTCTTCTCTTCCTGCCTTCAATCTTTCCCAGCATCAGGGTCTTTTCAAATGAGTCAGCTCTTCACATCAGGTGGCCAAAGTATTGGGGCTTCAGCATCAGTCCTTCCAATGAATATTCAGGGCTGATCTCCTTCAGAATGGACTGGTTGGATCTCCTTGCAGTCCAAGGGACTCTCAAGCATCTTCTCCAACACCACAGTTCAAAAGCATCAATTCTTTGGCACTCAGTCTTCTTCGTGGTCCAACTCTCACATCCATACATGACTACTGGAAAAGCCATAGTTTTGAATATATGGATCTTTGTTGGCAAAGCAATGTCTCTGATTTTTAATATACTGTCTAGATTGGTCATAGCTTTTCTTCCAAAGAGCAAGCGTCTTTTAATTTCATGGCTGCAGTCACCATCTGCAGTGATTTTGGAGATCAAAAATAGTCTGTCACTGATTCTATTGTTTCCCCATCTATTTGCCATGAAGGAGGTCGCCATTATCGCCATTTACTTTCATAGATCTGCTAAATCCCACAATAAGTTGTTGTTATTTTGCTTTAAGTAGTAAATTACTTTTGAAAGAGTTTTTATAATGAGAGGGAAAACTTATGTTTACCATTTCCAGCACTCTTCATTAATTTATTTAAATCCAAATTACCTCCTACCATTTTATTTTGTGTAATTTTCAACAAGGAGTCTTCTGTTATTTTAATCTTTGTTCTTCTGGACACGATTTGTAATATTTCTCTGCCTGCTTTTAAAATTTTCTTTTTATTTCTGTATTTCAGCAATTTGACTTTGATGAAACTCAGTGTGGTTTTCTTTGGGTTTATTCTGCTGTGGTTTTTTGAACTTCTTAGATATGTGGGCCTATAGTTTTCATCAAGTTTGTAAAATTTTAAAACATTATTTTAGGAAACATTTTTCTGTCTCCTCTACCTCCTTCTTGAAATCCAGTTACTTACATGTTAGAATGCTTTATATTTTACCAGGGGTTACTGATCTTGCTCATTTTGCAGTATTTTTTCTCACCTGCTTTAATTTTGCTTACTTTCTGTTGCTATAATTGCAAGGTGGTTAATTTTTGATTCTACAGTGTCTAATCTGTTAATCTCATTTGATGTATTTTTCATTTCAAATGTTGTATATTTCATGTCTATACGTTCCACTTGGGTCTTCTAAAAATATATTTCATTTCTCTATCCATCATGCTCATATTTTCCTTTACCTGCTTGAACATATGGGATATGTTTATAATTATCTTATAGTGACTGTTATTTCTGGTTCTGATTCTACTGATTGATTTTTCTCCTGGTATTTGGTCATATTTTCCTGCTTTTTTGTATGTCTGAAAATGTTTGACTTAATGTAGAACATTTTTAGTATATTGTTGATTGCAGATTTTGTTGTATTTGTGGCTCCCGGTTATTTAGAATTATTTGGATCCTTTTGAGGCTTGCTTTTAAGCTTTGTTATGCTGATCAGAATTTTATTTAGCCCAATTTAAGAAAACAGCCTTCCGAAGATTCTACATAATGCCCCGTGTTTAGCCCAGTTTTTTGTCTATGGCTGGTGGGGAGACAGCTGTCTTCATTCTGTCCAAGCTCTAGGGATTTTCTGTCTACCACTCTCACAGGTAATGCCCTCTCACTCAGGAGCCAGTTCATACTCAGCCAGAAAGTCAGGGCACCCCTGCAGACCCCCACACCCTTCTCTTGCACCTCTCTTGCCATCTTCCTTGCCCCACAGATCTCTGTTGCCTTGGCTTTTCTGAACTCTGGCTTCTTTCTCATAATACAGAAATATGGACTTATTTTTTATTCCAGTGTCTTTCTGGCAACTAACAATTTAATTATAAATTATAGACATTTTGCAGTATAGGGATATATGTTTTAATAGTGAAAATCAGGATATATATGCTTCTGTGCATTATTGTTATAATGCCAGCTATACTAAAACATAGTATGGAATGATATCATGAGTCTTAATTGTGGCTGGCTTTAGATGCTAGGACTACACAGCATATTTTTGGTTTTCTTCTTTTTTTTTTCTTTTAACTTTTGTTTTCCTAACATTGATGGCTCAGTGGTAAAGACTCTGCCTGCCAATGCAGGAGACACAGGTTCAGTCCCTGGGTTGTGAAGATGCCTTGGAGAATGAAACGGTAACCCACTCCAGTATTCTTGCCTGGGAAATCCTATGGACAGAGGAGCCTGGTGAGCTACAGTCCAGCTGGACATGATGTAGTGACTAAACAAGAACGACAACATTTTATAACAGAAATTTAGAAATTGATTTTATGTTAGAAAAATAAACTTTATTTTTAAATTATTTTAAATATAATTATATGCTGAGAAGGCAATTCTAGAATAGAAACCTCTCATCTACAAAAAAATTTTATGTACATGAATTTATATGCCTATGCCTATTATCTTTTTATGTGCCCGGTCTTGTACTTGGCAGTTTCCCCTTATACTTTACTTATTTCCAAAATATAATTGGAACTTATACTAAGCACAGATACAATAAAATAATAAAACCATAGAGATGGAGATACAAGTTCAAAATAAAGGAAAGGAAAGGAAATGAGTGGCAAGTACATGGGTTGAGTTGAGAATGGTGGGAGGGGCATGGAAAGGAAGCAAAGAAATTTTAGCAGAAAACCTAGACTCAGTGTAGCTTTGGAAATGGAACACAAAACTCATCTGTGAGCTTACTGGCAACCAAAACAAAGAGGGGGATTTGGAGCTCTCAGAGTTAACTAAAAGTCAATTCTCCTACTGATGCCTTTTTCAATTTGTATTTTCTAGTTCTGACTTATAAAAGATTTTCATGTAAATGAGATCAAAGAAACACTTAACAGGTAGAAGTATTGTGCTCACCTCTTTGAGGGCAAAAGAAAACGCCAGGCATAGACACTTTCCTTAATGGAACGGGGATTGGAGAGGGTAGGGAAGACATATGTATAAACCTGAGATAGTTCAAGACTACAACAAGACGGTGTGTGATTGATCTTAACTCAAAATCAAAAGCCTGCAAGATTCCAGTTAAAGGTTGACCTTTGATTCTTAATGGATGGGTGACGATGGCTAAGTGCAGGGGAAGGAAAAGGCATTGTAGGGGAAATGCACACAGAAGAAAGCCAGGAGCGAGGTTGTGTGTGTGTGTGTGCATGTGTGTGCATGTGTGTGTGTGTGTAGTGTGTGTGTGTGTGTTCTCAGTTGTGTCTGACTCTTTTGCAACCCCCATGGACTATAGCCTGCTAGTAGCTCTTCTGTCTGGAGAAGGCAATGGCACCCCACTCCAGTACTCTTGCCTGGAAAATCCCATGGACGGAGGAGCCTGGTGGGCTGCAGTCCATGGGGTCGCAGAGTCAGACACAACTGAGCGACTTCCCTTTCACTTTTCACTTTCATGCATTGGAGAAGGAAATGGCAACCCACTCCAGTGTTCTTGCCTGGAGAATCCCACGGACAGAGGAGCCTGGTGGGCTGCTGTCTATGGGGTCGTGCAGAGTCGGACACGACTGAAGCGACTTAGCAGCTCTTCTGTCCGTGGGAGCTCCCAGGCAAGAATCCTGGAGTAGGTTGCCATTTCCTTCTCCAGGGGATTGTTCTGACCCAGGGATCAAACCCGTGTCTCCTGCATTGGCAGAGGGATTCTTTACCACTGAGCCACCTAGGAAGTCCAGGAGGGAGGAGAGGGCATTGCAAATGGCCTGGGAAGCTGCTGAGTGTGACTGCTGGGCTCAGGAAGGATACAGACATCAACAGACTGCCTCTCCGATGAGAGATTATCCCATTCAAGTGACACCAGCAGTCATGTGTGTCATGGTGGAGGAAGCACTGCCCACAGCACACAAGCTCTCGGTTCGAATCCTGTCTTGGCTAAGTCAAAGGAATTAAAGGAAAGAGATGCAATATCCAACACCTTGAGGTTCTAACAAGGCTAAATGAAGTTCCATATTTTGATAGATGTTATGCACCAAGTTCCATTGTATGTATTGAGGTAGTCTGTTCCATTTTAAAAGAATGAAATAATGCTATCTGCAGCAACGTGGATGGGTGGATGGACACAGAGATTATTGTCCAGAGTGAAGCAAGGCAGACAGAGAAAAATAATAGAATATGGCATCTTTTGTATGTGGAATCGAAAAAAAAAAAAAGGATACAAATGAGCTTATTTACAAAACAGAATTATACCCACAGACATGGAAAACAAACTTAGGTTACCAAAGAGGAAGGTGGGGAAGGGATAAATTAGCCGTTTGAGATAAACATAAACACAGTATTATATGTAAAATAGAAAACCAACAACTTTTGTTGAAAGGGCTAGGAAGACAGCAGAATAGAGGAAATTTTTATCAACAGTCTGGCTTTAATTTGAACCTGAGTTTGAGAGTCTACAGGCAGAAGATTGAGGGTCTGAAACTCTCATCTTGCTGGGGTGTGTGTGTGGTCGTGTATCTTTTGTGTCGAGTCCTCTGGATAAAGAAGCACGCTGCTCTGGGACTGAGTAAGAGAAACCATAAACTCCTTTCAACAGCCATGACCAGTATTGACCCTCGTATTAGCCAGGGTCCAGTCAGGAAAACACAACCCACACTGTTTCAGCTGCAATATTCAATCAAACACCTTGGTTACACAGGCACTGCTGCTGCTGCTGCTGCTAACTCGCTTCAGTCATGTCCGACTCTGTGTGACCCCATAGATGGCAGCCCACCAGGCTCCCCCGTCCCTGGGATTCTCCAGGCAAGAACACTGGAGTGGGTTGCCATTTCCTTCTCCAATGCATGAAAATGAAAAGTGAAAGTGAGGTCGCTCAGTCGTGTCTGACTCTTCATGACCCGATGGACTGTAGCCTACCAGGTTTTTCCATCCATGGGATTTTCCAGGCAAGAGTACTGGAGTGGGATGCCAGCGCCTTCTCCAACACAGGCACTGGAAGACTTCAAAGGCAAAAATGAAAACACCGAGGTCATACAGCAATAATCCCTGTGGGAAGTGGCTGCCATACCCAGGGCAGGGGAACGAAGGGTAGGTATCAGGATCCAGGAGCTCAGAAGACAAGGGCCTGCTGGACCAGGGACCCAGACCCCCCAGGGGCAGCTGACTCCCGGCTCTGGTTCCAGGGAGGGACCCGGGTAGCTGGGACTTGAATGTCTGGGCAAGTGGTGTTGCCTGTCGGTGCTCAGGTCTCTTAAGAACACACAGTGAGCCCACTTCTGGGAGTTCGCAAGATGCTGGAGGTCAGAGTCAACCAATAGGGGCAGTAGGGAGGAAAGAGCTTTGCCAAGGTGAAGGGAGGCTGAGGCCAGCAAGTCAAGAATGTAGAGGGTTCCTTCTCCTGGTATCACCCTGCGGGCTGCCTCCAGCGCCACCGTGTCGGCAGATCCTAAAGCCGCAGGCCAAAGGGGTGCAGAGCGCCAGCCCTGGCTGCACAGAGAAGGGTGGAGAACCAGCTGGGGTGAAAGAGACAGAGCTTCATAACCAGGCTCCTTTCTGGGCTCTCACACAGGCCCGCCAGGACGGAGGTGCTCTCCGGCTGCATGAAAACAAGAGGCAACAGGCTTTTTCTCAAGGAACGGCTATACAGGCTGTGTGCTGAGATGAACACAGGCGCGTTTCTTTCTTTATCTCTCCTCCCATCGACCCAAGAGATGAGTGTTACTAGTTCCTTCTTACAAGTGGAGGATCTGAAGCCCAAAGAGTTTATGCAACTCTTGAAGGGTCACAAAGCTAGTTGGTGGAAGGGATAAAAAGCAAACTGAAAACTCAGTGACTCCAACACAATTCCCTTTTCACTCACACGAACCTGACTTAAACATCTACCACGCAATGACATCTTCCCGCTAACGAGTGCGTTCCATGAAGTCGGGGCCGCCTGAGACCAGCCTGAAGGTGCATTCATTTCAGTAACTGGCACCCGGTACACAGACCTTCTCTAAATAATCGTTGAATAAACAAATGAACATGTTTAAGTCCCTTTAACCTTCTTTCGGTGTAACAGGAAAAGCCCACATATAAAATTTGATACCCAAACATAGCCAAATGATAGGTAATTCATGTGTATGTCCACAATCTATTTTAGCGCCCCTCCAAGGAAAGCAAATGCTTCTGAAGCCCAGAGGAGAACACGTGACGCTAAATGCCCCTCTTTCCTGCTTCTGAGGGACGGCGTGTAGTTTTAAAATGAGGCAAATGTGAATACATATGCGATCCTTGAATTAACTCTCTCATTAAGCGCAGGTCCCTTTCTGCCCCTCCCCCGGCCCCTCCCCACCCCGGGCGCAGCCTATCATTAGCGGCTATCTGGAATCGACAGGAGAGTAATTTGAACTCTGGTTCCCAAGGGCCTATTCTTTTACTTCCTGCTGTAGGAATACGGGCCGTATTGATTAGATATCAGACTGTAATGGGCTTCCAATCTCTCTGCCTTAAGATATATGATGGAGATGACAGGAAACAGATACTCTGTTACTACTTGTAAATAGTCTGGTTGAACAAAATGGTTGGTAACCATTTCGGTGCCGGTGGCTCTTAGCACCGGAAGAAGCCCCTTTAGCACTCTTTCCACGGTAACTTCTTGGAAAGGGAAGATCTAGACCGTCCTTGTGGTACCTGAGCCACTTGTTGTTCCAAGGTTGTCCTCAGCTCTGGAAACTCTGTAGGAAGGAAGACCTCCCTTCAGAGTGAATACTTGGGAGTTGTCCTGATTGGGTAGCCATTCCCTTCTCCAGGGGATCCTCCCTGACCCAGGGATCGAGCCCGGGTCTCTCCTGCATTGCAGGCAGCTTCTTTCCCAGTGAGCCCCCAGGGAAGCCTGCTCAGACGCAAACCTAATAGCATCTCCAGCCAGCCTGCCCCCATGTGAGAGCTGTGAGGAAGGAGAGCTGGAGGCTGAGCAGGGCCAGGGCAGAGCTCCTCCGCCTGTGAGCAAGACCTGAAGGCAGTCACTTCGCGAGGCCTCAGTCTCCTCATCTATAAAGTGGGAAACATTCCCATCCCCAGCCCTGCTGCAAAGATGGAGTACAATGGTGCCTCCAGAGGCGCTAACACAGCGCCTGGCGCCCGCTTCCTTCTCCTTCCTTCCCGCACCCCTGCCTGCCCCTGGAAATAGAAGCTTCCCTGATGCTGGAGTCACGACTGTCCCTCGGGTTGGGGAAGAGGCGGCCACGCCCAGCACATCTCCTCGTGTGGCACATCCCAGACCCACAAAGAACACACAGTGGGGCCATGTGTAGGCAAATGGAGCAAAAGTCCCAAACCGGGCTGAGCTTTGTCAACGCTGGAGTAAATCCTAGTTCGACAGTGCCAGCGGCAGCCTGGGCGCTGATAACTGCCTGTTTGAAGTTGACCTCGGTGTGCTTTGTGGGTTTTGCCTGCTTCCTGCACTAGGCCGGTAATATTCAAATTTTCAGGACTCTGACTCACCGCCTGCTAGCTGCAGAGGTAGGTTCGGAGCTGAGGGCTGACATCTTCCTCCTCCCGCTGCACAGCACACACCAGGGAGAAGCATCGCGCCGCCCTCTCCGACCTGGGCTTGATTTTCCCCAGAAGAGGGTATCTTCTACTAGATCATCCGTTTCCTCCCCTTTTCTTATCACAGCAAAGATGACTCAAACAAATTGAATGCTGGTTCCAGGATGATTCCAAAGGATGACTGTAAATTTTTAAGGGGGAATGCAATGTGAGCTTATACATTTTTAATTATGCCAGGCCTGCCGCTCATACTCATTTATTACTAGTGGTATCAGCCACTTATCAGGCCGCTTCTCTAATCTTTGCCCTGCAAACAGACATGACCTCTGGTCAAGTAAGATTAATGAAGAATTAAAAATGGCTGCCTGCTGGGGTCTGATGGAAAAAGAGGGAACAAAACGCCAAGAATCCCAGTGAATCCTGGATTCTACACCAGCCTTTCTAGGCTTCTGCTTCTGTGGGTGAAGACGAACTCCAGTGGACCCAACCTCCTCTCTGCTAGCATTTCCCCGTTCCTCCTTCCTCCCCTGCACCCATCAGTCAGGAGATCAATAAAACCAGCCTTGAGAGAGGAAGGAACCGATCTTGAGGCTGGTATCAGATGCCATATCTCCGCAGCCCGTGGAGGAGGGCCAGCGAGCAGTGAGTGACCTGCCTGCATGTTCCAGAAACACCAAATTCATATTATTGGCTTAATCAGCATTGTCCCTCCTAGAGGTTGCTCTTAATCAGCCCGGGAGATGATTAGAGAAAAGAGCTGTGACTGTTACCTTCAATACAGAGGCTTCTGGCCAAGAAAGAAGCAGAGAACTACAAAATGATGGGTGCCGTCGACCCAACGCTCAGCTTAGCCCAGGCCCTGTGCTTAGTTCCTGAGATGCAGTGTCTCCTTTCAGCCTTGTATCAGCTCTGTGAAGACAGTCTGATTAGTCCCGTTCTGCAGATGAGGATAACTGAGACTTGAGTTGGGAAGCTTGTCCTCATTTGCACCACTGGCCCTTCGCACACAGGTGTCTACCTGACCTGTCCCCGGCACCCCAAATCCCAAAGTGAAGGCTGACTCTGAGTCCCCATCATGTCATGCTACCTGCTCTCCAGCAGCAGGATAAAGGAGGAGGTACAAAGAGGTCTTTAATCCAGACGCTCATTTTTCAGATAAGGAGGCATAGTTCAGAGATGGAAAGTGACTTCCCCGAGGTCACACGGCAGAGCCATGGCTCCTGATTCTGCACTGTCAGTGCGAGGCTCTTGGCAAAGGTAAAGCACACTTGTCTGCTATGCCCGCATCACTCCCATAGACGTTAGCAAGAAATATACAATTCCTCGATGGTGTGGAACTATAAGGGTCAGAAAAATGGGAAGACAGAAGTTTGACATAATACAAGTGATGTTCACAGGTCATTTTATTTATTCAACAAACTTTTATTCAGCATCTATACATATAAACGGCTTCCCTGGCGGCTCAGCGGTAAAGAATCCACCTGCCAATGCAGGAGAAGTGGGTTCGATCCCTGGGTCAGGAAGATTCCCCAGAAGAGGGCATGGCTACCCACTCCGGTATTCTTGCCTGGAGAATCCCATGGACAGATGAGCCTGGAGGGCTGCAGTCCATAGGGTCACAGTCAGACCTGACTTAGTGACTAAACAACAACAAATAGATATAAAGCACAATTCAGGTGTTGAGGCTTTGGCAATGAAAAACAGGTATATACTAAAATTTGCTCGTGTGTTTGCTTTGTGTGTTTCTTTCTTTCAAGTAGTTATAGTAGGGATGAATCTGAGCTTAAAGTAAAATGAGATAAACAGAATTTTTAGTTAATAAAAACTGCAACTACCTATAGCCATGCCTGACAAATTAAGGTATCAAAACATACATTTGCTTGAGAATTTATCTTGCTCACCCAATATGCTTTTTAGAGTATTGAAGTAATCACGTTTTTTTTTTAATTCACTAGTTGTGAAAGTAAATAAAAAGCAAACTAAAGTAGAAGCACTTCTAAATTGGGTGTTATTACCTAGGAGTAAAATGCTGAGTATTTTAGAAAGAAGGAATAATGACACGACCCTTTGCTGAGGACTTACCCCAGACTGGAGATTCCACAGACATTACCTCATCCAATCCTTTGGAAACTGTTGCAGGGTACTATTATCTCCATTTCACAGGTGGAAAAGAGCAACAGTCTCACAAAGACCAGACAGCAAAGAAATACTCAAATTCATTGCAGAGCTGATATGTTAGGTAAGATACCCACCCCCGCTTACTTACAAGAGGATTGTTAGGGTTATATAATAATGATACCATTTCAGTGATAAAATAATAATCATATGTTGAGCATTTGCAATGTCTCAAGTATCCTGCTAAGCACGTTTCAGACATTCTCCTATTTGTTCCTCTCAAGCCCAGGACGGAAGTACTCCTATTATTGGCTCTATTTTACGGAAAAGAAAACTAAGGCACAGAGAGGGTAGGTAACCTGTCCAGGGTCACACAGCTAGTATATGATAGAGCCGGGAATGGAATCCAGGAAGTACAGCTCCAGCCCTTACAATGTTAACCATTGTGCTATTCTTTGTCTTTGCAGTAAGAAAAAATACAGGGAGAAAAGGATGAGTGTAGTGACCCTGAAATTTGGTTTTATGGGATAGATCAAAAGATTCCAGAAGGGTGGAAGAGGGAAAAAAGCTAAATATCAGAGAACAGTGAAATCAAGAATTCTATAAATATTATATGGCAATTATCACTTATTCCATCAATGCAAATATGGTTTAAACGGGAAGCAGGTTGCATTTTCACTTAGGAACTGGATGAAATGTTATCCTCCCACACATATTGTACTATGCATTTCCTTCTTTAAGGCAGAGCACACAGAGTGGTCCATGCCAAAAGCACTAGTTTTCAGAGAGTTGTGGACTTTTGATTTTCCCTGATGAACCTGTTACCCAGTAAGGCCATTCCTAGGGGTGAAGGACCCTTGCTCGTTACAATAAACTTGCCTAGGTTTTTGGTGTGCATGCAGTCAGCCGGCTGTGTCCGACTCTTTGCAACCCTTTGAACTGTAGCCCACCAAGAAACCAGGTCTACCTATTCAGTGGGTGAAGAATCTGCCTGCAGCGCAGGAGACACAGGTGACGCGGATTCAATCCCCGGGTCGGGAACATCCCCTGGAGGAGGAAATGGCAACCCACTCCCGTATTCTTGCCTGGGAAATCCCATGGATAGAGGAGCCTGTTGGGCTACAAGGGTTCCAAAGAGTCGGACACGACTGAGCAACTGAACACGCAGGTGTGGGATTAGCAAAGTTCCTTCCGCCGACACTGGGCATGCTTTCTTCACACTGGGAACGCTTTCTTCACACTGGGAACTGCTGACTGGCTTCCCGCATCAGTCTTCCTTCATAGTTTCCCAGTGGCTTCTAGAAGGCTCTGAAAGCCCCACTCCACTGTTTATACTTCAGGGCACGGGAGTGTTTGGTTGTAGGGATATGGGGCCTTTTCCTTTGCTACTCTGTTCGTCTGACTCATAGATAATTCTCCAGGTCACCCTTAGCCAACATAAGCATCTTGTCCTCATAACAAGCAGTTCATACAAATATCATTCCTAGCCCACAGGTGAGGGTCATTCAATGAGTACAAAGTCAGAAAAGGGCTGACAGTTATTAAACTCCTATCTGCTGCCAGGTACTGTACATACATTATCTCATTTAACTGTCATAAAACCCCTGAGAAATTGGTGTTACTTCCTCCATTTTATAGATGAGGAAACTGAGTCCTCTGATTTACCAAAGGTTGTAAAATGGGCTTAACATTAATTGTTACAGCTGGCATGCATTACTTTCCTGCTATACACCAGAAATCACCTCTGCTGCCCTCCAAACGATAGTTCATTCGGTTCCACAATAACCCGGAGAGGAAAGCAAAATTGTTGTCCTTGTTTCATAGCTGAAAATACTGAAGTGCGGAGATGTCAAGCAACTTTTCCAAAGTCACATAGCTAGGAAGCAATTTGAAGCCAGGAAGTATGATTTCTGAGCCTGTGCTCTTAAGACAAAATAAACAGCTACCAACTCTCCCAAGAAATCAGAGAATGAGGTTCTGAGACCACCGTTTTAGATATGAACATAAGGGAATAGCTCTGGGCAGTTACTAGTCATGAGGCGTTTAGAGTCAGACAGTAGCAACCGGAGGCCTGGTTCTGCTGCTTCCAGCAATATGGTCTTGAGCTTAATCATACCTACCTTTCAGGCAAAGCTGCCAGGAACAGGAGAGAGAACTTAGGAGATGAAAAAACGCAGCTGTAACTGAGGGCCAAGTATTGGTAGAACCATAGAAAACCTATGAAGGATCCTGCCTTTTTTTTTTTTTTAAGGAAGAAAATTTATTGGTTCACATAACTGAAAGTTCAAGATGGTTTTGTTCAACATGGCTTGGATGAAGAATTCAAATTACATCATCAAGATTGGGATTCTCCCTGAAATGTTGGCTATTTCCTCTGTAACTGGCTTCACTCTCAAGCTTCACAAATCGGCAGCCTGCAGCTCTAGGCTCACACTATCCTCACACCAGTGAACATTGTGTCCATTTCTAAACCAGCCACTGCTGCCCAGAGAAAAAGATACGCAGGTTGTCCTGGTCTGAATCAGAACCCCATACCAGAAGTTCAGCCTATTGATAACACATGAATAGTGCAAGAAGGTGATTCCACTTAGGAAAATGGGAGTATGGTTATCAGAGGAAGGCTCAGTACGTCCTGGGTAGTGGAAACAGCAGACATACAACTTATCCCTGTTCTTCTGTTGATGTCCCTAAGCATTCCTCTTGTTCAGTTCAGTTGCTCAGTCGTGTCCTACTCTTTGTGACCCCATGAACCGCAGCACACCAGGCCTCCCTGTCCATTACCCAGTCCCGGAGTCCACCCAAACCTGTGTCTATTGAGTTGGTGATGCCATCCAACCATCTCATCCTCTGTCGTCCCCTTTTCCTCCTGCCCTCAATCTTTCCCAGCATCAGGGACTTTTCCAATGAGTCAGCTCTTCATATCAGGTGGCCAAAGTACTGGAGTTTCAGCTTCAACATCAGTCCTTCCAATGAACACCCAGGGCTGATCTCCTTTAGGATGGACTGATTGGATCTCCTTGCAGTCCATGGGACTCTCAAGAGTCTTCTCCAACACCACAGTTCAAAAGCATCAATTCTTTGGCGCTCAGCTTTCTTTATAGTCCAACTTTTACATCCATACATGACCACTGGAAAAACCATAGCCTTGACTAGATGGACCTTTGTTGGCAAAGTAATGTCTCTGCTTCTTAATATGCTGTCTAGGTTGCTCATAACTTTCCTTCCAAGGAGTAAGCGTCTTTTAATTTCATAGCTGCAATCACCATCTGCAGTGATTTTGGAGCCCAGAAAAATAAAGTCAGCCACCATTTCCCCATATATTTGCCATGAAGTGATGGGACCGGATGCCATGATCTTTGTTTTCTGAATATTGAGCTTTAAGCCAACTTTTTCACTCTCCTCTTTCACTTTCATCAACAGGCTTTTTAGTTCCTCTTCACTTTCTGCCATAAGGGTGGTGTCATCTGCATATCTGAGGTGACTGATATTTCTCCCGGCAATCTTGATTCCAGCTTGTGCTCCTTCCAGCCCAGCGTTTCTCATGATGTACTCCTGTGAAGCAGAGATCACCATGAGTGGTGACCTAGGTGACATCCATACATGGACTGCCAGGTGATGGGTTGTGTCAGCTAGCTTCTGGTGGACGCTTTGGCTTCATCAGGCTTCAGTCAGTCCCTCAAAGGAGTGAGGGAGCCTCCATGACTGAGGGTTTGAGCAGTGATTTCTTCTTCTAAATTAGTTGTATGAGAAGCATGAGAAGAAACTGGCTCTTCTTTTCTCTTGAAAATAGCATAGATCCTTGAATGGGATTACATGCTTTCTCCTCTCCTAAAGATCGCATTCCAGTTTTACCACTGAGACTATTTCTGATGGAATGAGGCCTAACAGTTCTAATTAGACTTCTCTTCTTGATGTTTGGGTCTTTGCTACAAAAAATGGCCACGGGGCCTCATATCACTTAGAACACATTAGATTACAAACAGCAGAGTACTCTAACCCTGTCAGTTCCATCAATGACGGTAGACCTGGTTCACAAGCTGTGATCAGAGACTCAGGAACATCACCGTCTACTTTATTTTCACCTGGCAGGTCCTGCTGGTTGGAAGATGGTGGTCCAGAGTCCAGGAGCTCCTTGTTTGTTTGTTTTTTTTTCCCCATAAAATATGCTGGTGATACTCCTTCACATTTTTGGGTTGCTTTTAAATGCTCCTGGATTTCTTGAGCACACACAGAAACAGGAGGTTGCCTTTGAAGTTCTTGGAATATGAAACAAACAAACAAAAACTCTCCCAGAAGCCCCCAACGTTGGCCCAGATTGTGCCATGCACATTGCCAACCACTAACTGCAGCGGGGAATGGAACTATGCTAAGTTATTTAGGTTGGAATTTTGCTAATTTGCTTACACTGGACCCACATTCTATAGTAGACAGCTAGGCCAGGGACGTGACGCTAAGCAGCAGGGTGGTTGTTTACCCAGATAAGGGGGAGTAGATACAGGGGAGGCTACAGAATCTAGCACAAATACAGAGTGCAGCAGATGACAACGTCATGAATACCTTTACCCTCAAGCTACAACTGCCTTCTTCCACTGGACAGCTCTATTTGTAATAATGTATAGTAATCGCATATCTGCAACTGAGTCCATCTTCTTGTTTCCATGCAAATCTGGCCTCCAGAGGCTCCTTCTTGCCTTCCTGGTGTAGGCTGCATTTTCCAGTGTTACTCAGGCTGTGTCTTCTTTGCTCACGTTTTTTCTGCCGGGGCCTTACTGGTCTTTACTGCATTCACTGACCCCAAAGAGTCAAACCCTGGATGATATTGGAGAAAACCTTACTTTGCTATCTGGAAAGAAATTGAGGTTTAATTATTTTATCGTCTTTCTACTCCGTTTGGGGTTCTTCAGGCCAAGTTCGGTACTAGTGCCAAGACTGCGGCTGTGCAACAGAACCTACCTGGGCGGTCTCTAAAACGAAGGGACTGGCTTGATCCATTACAAAAACTCTTCTTGGGGTGCGATCCGGTAGTCTTGATTGGAAATCGGATAAGAAGAGAGGACTGCAGACGTGGAAGCTTGAGTGAGTGGAGTGTTCGGGAACCTGAACCCCACGTTGCTTTGTGTGGTTTGAGGGAGGTCTTGCCTCTTCTGCATTCCGCCCACCAACGAATCTGACCACTTGTACCTACTCCAAGAGCCCGCCAAGGTGGCCGGTCTCTTCCCCACGCACTCATCTTCCGCGGCGAGCCCTGTGCAGCCTACTGGGGCCGGAGCCTCCGGGCCAAGCCAAGTCTGGCGTCCGGCGTCCAGCGCGGCTTGCTCCGGAAAGCCTTTCAGGATTTTTGCAGCCTCGGGCTAGGTGGCCTCGGCAGCGAGCGAGGATGATGCGCCCGCTGTTGCGTCTCCGCAGCTAGGCTTCCGGAAGAGAGGCCGGAGCAGAACCGGCTGGGGGAGGCGCCACGGCGGCTGCCGCCCATCTCCCGAGGGCCCGGCCAGGCTTCCTCGAGGATCCTGCTTTTAAAGACCAATCAGCTCCTCGGTAGAGGGCCACAGCTTCATGGACAGGGTCTCCACTTTTAATTTCTCACCAAAGCTGCTGCCGCTGCTAAGTCGCTTCAGTCGTGTCTGACTCTGTGCGACCCCATAGACGGCAGCCTACCAGGTTCCCCCGTCCCTGGGATTCTCCAGGCAAGAACACTGGAGTGGGTTGCCATTTCCTTCTCCAATGCATGAAAGTGAAAAGTGAAAGGGAAGTCGCTCAGTCGTGTCTGACTCTTCGCGACCTCATGGACCGCAGCCTTCCAGGCTCCTCTGTCCATGGGATTTTCCAGGCAAGAGTACTGGAGTGGGGTGCCATCACCTTCGTGTCTCACCAAAGCCCCTACTTTGAAAAACAAAGAAAAAACAAAACAAAAACAAAAAAGCCTTACCAACAATCCAGGAAATGAGCTATACATTCTTTGTTCACTGGATTTGCTTTTTAAAGATGAAGATAGTGCAGAAATGTGTAAAATGAAAGAGAAAGTCTCCACCTGTTTAGCAGGAGAGATTTTCAAGGCAGACAGGACATACTGTCCTTACTGTACTGCACTCGGTTGTCTCAGGAGCGTATCATGGACATTCTCTCATGTCAGGGCGCATGGGGCTCCTTTTTTTGTAGCTACAGCAATCCTATTATGTGGCGGTTTCATCCCTTATTTTTTTTATTCCTCTATTGATAGACATATAGTATGTTTCCAGCTAGTTTTAGGTATTACAGCTGAAAAAAGCACTTATGTTTACCTCTGTATTTTTGTACAGTTGCTTTTTATCTATTGCTTTCAATGAAATAAAGCACATATCTTTCATCTGACTTATTGAGGGAAAATTGAGCGGTTTTGTTAGGTGTATAATTTTCACAGATGCGGAAAGATTCTCTGCTTTTCTCCCTCTGCCCCGATTGACACCCCCCACCCCACCCCCCAGAACTCTGTCTTTATGAAGCAGGATCACCAAGGCAATAGCCAGATCATTAGCTTTGTCTTTAGAACTGGCTCTTTTGACTAGGTCTACTGTCTTACTCACAGTAGAAACTGACTTATGACCAAATTTTTTTTTTTTTTTTTTACTTTCTGAGTCATGGACTCTCTCTTGCCATGGGGATCATGGTGGAAAGTCTACGGCAACCTCTGTGCAATTTGGGTCTCACAACCACATTTTCTAGTGAGTGAAACTTATCAGACAGAGATATCCCCTCCATCACCTCCTGAAAAACCAAAGGGATGCTCAGAAAATAGTCTTTATCTCTTCACTAAAACCCAGCGTGGATGCTAGTTGCCTCTAATATCCCACAGATTTGTTTCTATTTCCCTTCCTCTTCTAAGAATGACTGGAACCTTGATTTCAGTCCCCATGCCTGGATCATTAGATTGCAAAGCTCTTCTTACGGTGAACTCAATGTGAGAGTGAACATCTTAAATCAATTCTGCTACTTCTGGTTTCAAGCCCCAACTTGTCAGATTGCTTGTGACTCTTGGGGGTGGTTTGGCACCTGTGTAAATCGGCCTCTGTGCTCTGGAAGCCACCTGGCATTAACATGAAGACTACATGGAAGCTAATATAATATTTATGTCAAATGGACTTCAAGTAAAAAACAGAATCACTTACTTCCTAGAAAACGCTATCTATGTGTATGTATGTGCCCATGCCTGCATAAACGTGGATATGGATTTGGATTCACACTATTGTTTATTTTTTGGTTCCTTCTTCACCTTAGCAGCCAGCCTCACGCTAGCTGGGAACTGACGATTCTTTTTGGAGAACTAAGCAAATCTTTCAAAACAGTTTTCAAGTCTTGTAACAGCACATTTGTGCTGCTACAGCTAAGGACCTGTCAGGCCTCCAGCGTGCACCTTGATTTCAGCTCAGCAAAATGGAGCAAAATATCCATTTTTTGCATGAAATTGCCTGTGTTCTGCATGGAAGTCTATACTTCTTCAGCACCCTCTGCACTTAGCAGGCTGCAGTTGGTTTTTCCTTGAGTTAGGAAATTGGGTGCAGAGGAAGAGGTGCTTTCTTGCTTGACACTGGAAAAGCCATCCCCGGGGAAACAGAATTCAAAGTGAGAACCATGAATTCTTACTTAGAGTCTCTCGAAAAATTTCCTTGAAAGAGCCTACAGTTGGTGGGGGTAAAATCAAATGTTTATGCTCAGCCACTACTCTTGAAAGTCTAAATTGCTGAGAACCCTGACGGTATGAACTTATTTCATGCAAACAAATAAGCCAGCAAAAAGCATGACTATCAAAGAGGCCCTTTCTTTGCAATGGAGTAGTATCAAGAGCCTCCAAACCCTTAATTTCACTTACTGGGATCAATCCTGAGGAAATAAGCCCTTTATCTACATTTCCAAGCACATGTAAGGAAATTGTCATCAAAACATTGTTGAAAAGGGTGGGAAAAATTGGAAGAAAAAAATATCTATTCATGGTAAAATAGCTAGATAAATATGGCCCATCGAATAAATGGAATATTTTGCAGCTATTAACGGGAGCTTACAAAAGGAGTTGACAGAAATGTCATGGCAAACTTTTTAACGTAAGTTTATTGAAGTGTTGCAGACACACACACAATGGCATAAACCCTAAGCGCGCAGTTCAGTGAGCACACAGATACAACTGGTTCTGTTGTGGTTCTGTTGCTGTCCTGTTGGCTCTTTGCAACCCCATGGGCTGTAGCATGCCACGCTTCTCTGTCCTTCGCTGTCTCCTGGAGTCTGCTCAAAGTCATGTCCATCAGGGATGTGATGCGCCTGGTACCTGGATGCAAAAAACATTCCTGGCACCTCAAAGCCTGCCTTGTGCCCTCCTTCTGGTCATTGCTTCCTCCCAGGGTAACCCCTTCTAACACTTTAGATCAGTTTTGACTGGTTTTGAACTTGGTTCATGGGATCATACCTTGTGTGTTCGTTTGTCCCTGGCTGCTTCCACTTGAATGTTTCGTGAGATTCATGCCAGATGTTACGCAGAGTTGCAGCTTCCTCATCTCCTTTCCACTGTGTCAATATACTACAATTACCTATCCACTCCACTGGGGGTAAGCATCTGGGTAGTGTGGCCATAATTCTTGTATGGGCTCCTGTTGGTGATCATATGCACACAGGTCTGTTGGGTCTGTACCTAGAAGCAGAATTGCTGAGTCATTGGCTGTATATGCTGGGTCATTGGATCATGGGCTTTCCTGGTGGCTCAAAGGGTAAAGCATCTGCCTGCAATGTGGGAGATCCAGGTTCAATCCCTGGGTTGGGAAGATCCCCTGGAAAAGGAAATGGCAACCCACTCCAGTACTCTTGCCTGGAAAATTCCATGGACAGAGGAGCCTGGTAAGCTACAGTTCATGGAAATCCCAAAGGGCTGAACATGACTGAGCAGTTTTACTTGGCTCTCTATATATTCCAGCCCAGCGTTTCTCATGATGCCCTCTGTGTATAAGTTAAATAAGCAGGGTGACAATATACAGCCTTGATGGACTCCTTTTCCTATTTGGAACCAGTCTGTTGTTCCGTGTTCAGTTCTAACTGTTGCCTCCTGACCTGCATACAGGTTTCTCAAGAGGCAGGTCAGGTGCTCTGGTATTCCCATCTCTTTCAGAATTTTCCAGTTTATTGTGATCCACACAGTCAAAGGCTTTGGCATAGTCAATAAAGTAGAAATAGATGTTTTTCTGGAACTCTTGCTTTTTCGATGATCCAGCGGATGTTGGCAATTTGATCTCTGGTTCCTCTGCCTTTTCTAAAACCAGCTTGAACATCTGGAAGTTTACAGTTCACGTATTGCTGAAACACTGGGCTGGAAGAAGCACAAGCTGGAATCAAGATTGCCATGAGAAATATCAATAACCTCATATATGCAGATGACACCATCCTTATGGCAGAAAGTGAAGAGGAACTAAAAAGCCTCTTGATGAAAGTGAAAATGGAGAGTGAAAAAGTTGGCTTAAAGCTCAACATTCAGAAAACAAAGATCGTGGCATCTGGTCCCATCACTTCATGGGAAATAGATGGGGAAACAGTGGAAACAGTGTCAGACTTTATTTTTTGGGGCTCCAAAATCACTGCAGATGGTGACTGCAGCCATGAAATTAAAAGACACTTACTCCTTGGAAGAAAAGTTATGACCAACCTAGATAGCATATTCGAAAGCAGAGACATTACTTTGCCAACCAAGGTCTGTCTAGTCAAGGCTATGGTTTTTCCAGTGGTCATGTATGGATGTGAGAGTTGGACTGTGAAGAAAGCTGAGCACCAAAGAGTGGATGCTTTTGAACTGTGAAGACTGAGAAGACTCTTGAGAGTCCCTTGGACTGCAAGGAGATCCAACCAGTCCATTCTAAAGGAGATCAGCCCTGGGATTTCTTTGGAAGGAATGATGCTAAAGCTGAAACTCCAGTACTTTGGCCACCTCATGAGAAGAGTTGACTCATTGGAAAAGACTCTGATGCTGGGAAGGATTTGGGGCAGGAGAAGAAGGGGACGACAGAAGATGAGATGGCTGGATGGCATCACTGACTCGATGGACGTGAGGCTGAGTGAACTCCGGGAGTTGGTGATGGACAGGGAGGCCTGGCGTGCTGCAATTCATGGGGTCGCAAAGAGTCAGACACGACTGAGCATCTGAACTGAACTGAACTGAACTCTATATATTCAGTTTTAGCAGAGACCACCAAACAGTTTTGCATAGGACCGCACTAATTTTGTTTCCTCCAAGCAGCATATGAAAGCTCCAGTTGCTCCAAATAGTCACCAGGTTAGTGTTATGTGCCAATTTTTTTTTTTAATTTGGAAAACATGCAGCCAAATTAAAAATACAATATAATCACAGATTTTTTAAAATATATAAATATATAAGCATAAAAAGACCTGGAAGGAGATAATCCAATCTGTTAAGAGTCAGTAACTTTGTGCAGATGATGGGGTTTTGTTTCAAATATTTCTATCATTTTTCCCTAACATTTTCTTATTCTTTGTAATGAAGAAGTACTTACTACAGGTAGACCTCAGAGATATAGCAGGTTCATTGTCAAACTACCACCGTCAAGTTGACTCACACAAAGTCAGAGTTTCCCATTGCATTGCATATAAAACTTATGTTGAAATGTATAGAACAAGAAATATAGCCAATATTTTGAAATAAAGCTGTATGGAGTACCCTCTATTAAAATATCAGATCACTATTTTACTACTGAAACATGTTAACATAATATTGTAAGTCAACTATACTTTCACTTAAAAACTTTTTAAAAGTTATAATTATACTGTAATCTATTAAGTCTGCAGTAGCTTTATGACTAAAACAAACAATGGACATACTTGAAAATCCTTTATTGCTAAAAAATGCTAGCCATCATCCAAGCCTTCTGTGAGTGAATCATAATCTTTCTCTACTAATAGCATCGAAAGATCACTGATCACAGATCATCATAACAAATATAAAGATAGTGAAAAAGCTTGAAATATGAGAATTACTGAAACGTGACATAGAGACACATAGTGGGTAAATGCTGTTGGAAAAATGGTGCCAACACAGACCCAGGAATTCACTTTTGTGAACGCAAGTAGAAACTTAAGACACTTGTTCAATCCACGTTTTTCTTGATGCCAAGCCATCCCATTTCTGTTGCCTTTCAGAAGACAAGAAGATCAGAGAATATGCCCAGAAATCAGATGCTAAGAAAAGCAGCCTCTCCTCTTCCCTGCCGATACTTTCATCATAACCACAATGAAAAGTTCACAACAGCCATCACAAAAGCTTAAATTCAAGGAATAATCAATTATGACTCCATTTAGCAAGATAAATCATAAAGGGAATAGATCCACATGCTTTTGAAACATGAGTCAGAGAGGAAGTGAAAAGGCCAATGTGTTTTTAAGAAACTTCGGAAAGAGGGGTACATAGGAAGCACGCTCTTGCCAGAAAGAAAACAACCCATTGAAAGTCTCTGCCCCCTGCAGGTGTCTCCTTCAAAACTACATCTGACATGGGTCTAATTTCCCTGCTCGATAGCATCATCATTAAACAGCCACACATCACAAGTAGCATGCTTGTCATTTTAACATTCCTCCCAAGATTGAGTCTGCATTATGGATTGTGAAAGCATAGATCCTGTTGCTTGGGAGGGGCACAGAGGTCTATCAATGTTCCAGAAAATGAATTTTTAATACCATTTGAAAGACAGATTACAGATACTCAGAGGTTTTAACCCTCTATGACCATTTTCAGACCCCAAACAAATAAGTTTCCTTAGGCAGCTATCATCTCTCCTTAATGATGGAAACGGAGAGAAGCGCACAGAGGTCCTTCAGCAAAGGAGCAGGTGTTTAGCTCAGGGCGCTGGTCCTATGGCCAGAGGACAGCAGTTTCCTCCCCAAGCCTCTGCTCGACATCAGGAATCACAGAATGTACCATATTTGTCAAAGCGGATGTGGGATTAAATCTGGCTATTGCCTCCTCCTAGCCATTTAATTTTGGCCAAGCTACTTACTGTTTTTCTGAGCCTCGGCCATCTGGGCGATGGTAATACCATTTCTGAGTTATAGGGAATATTAAATTGAAATAATATAGATAAAGCACCAGATACATGGTCACAACTGTTTTAATTGAGGTAGTAATATTCATAATGGTGTCTGGCCTTCATCCCAGGAGTAAGAGTTTGCTAGTGGTAGCACAGGGAGTGAGAATTTTCAAGGACAGAGAATCCATTCCTTCACTAACCTGTTAGATGACCACTTTTCTGTCTCCAAAGGCCTCTGTGAAAACGCTATCAAAATGATGATGTTCAGGGCAGCCATGAGGGTGCAAAGAACAGAGGAGGGCGGTGGGTCTACCAGCAGGTTGAGCATTATAGTCAAAATAACCGCTTACAGTCATTAATGCAATACCAACTGTATCCCAATTTACATCAAGCTACATGGTAAACACTCTCCACGCGTTGCCTCATCCAGTCCTCATGGCAGACTTGGGAGATTGGTACTACTAATACTATTTCTGTTTCGGTACAAGGTTTTCTAACTTCAACACTGTGGACATTCGGGGCCAGATGACTCTTTGCTGGAGAGCTGTCTTGTGCGTTGTAGGGTGTTTAGCAGTATCCCTGGCCTTGACCTACTAGATGACAGTAGCCCGCCCCCACCCCAGCCAACTGAAACAACCAAGAATGGCCTCAGGGTGGCCAGGTGTCCCCTAGGGGGGCACAGCCACCCTGGGCTGAGAATCCCTGGGTGAGTCAATGAATCCAGTGAAGTCATGAAGTTCAGAGACTTGCCCAGATCACCTGGCAAGCAAGGGTCAGAGCCAGGAGCAGAAATCAGGCGGCAAGTTTCCTAACCCTCACCCTTAGATATCAGAACTGCTCTCTGTCTCCTAGGCCCAGAGTATAGGCAAAGAAAGCTCTGTGTCGGGGCGATTTGAGCGGTGGGAGGAGTCCTTGTGGCGAAGCTTCTGCTGTACCGAGTGGCCATCTGACCCCTGGCCACGCCTGAGGGGACCTTTCCCTGTGGAAGTTCTCCCTGCGCCTAGCATCACCACTGGTGCACAGAAGCTGAAAACTGTTTCGGGGGAATGTCTCCCTTGGCCAGTTCATGGCATTTAAGAAAAAAAAAAAAGACATTTGGTCCCAAACCATTATCTCCTCCTTATTAATATGATTTGGCAGTGGATGTCTTTTGGCTTAAAAAAAAAAAATGAAGTCTACTTTCAGACATAGAGACTTGCCTTTACCGAGCAATACAAATGACTAGCCGAGGTTCAAAACGGGAATTAAGTGAGAACATTTTGATGATGCTCAAATATGTGGCTGGTATCCCAAGGGGATGAATTTCACTTAAATAAGTGATCTCTGGAGTGATTTGTTAAAAACAATTCCTCTATTCCTGGAGTCCCACCTCCGTAGTCTAGCTGGGTCTATCACAGGCAAGTGGCAAAGCCCATCACCACACTGGCGTGCCTGCTGTAATAATCAGCTTGCTCACACGTGACTCACAGCCACCACATGCACTCACGTTCATCCCAACTCCTATCTGGAGTGGCTCCTTAGACACGTTACTCCTATCCTCATTTCTACGTATGTGGAAACTGAGGCTCAGGGAGGGTGAAGTCCAGCAGTCAACACCTGGCAGAGATTCAAGTCCTTTAATCCCCAAAGGTGTTAGGTGATGGGTGCCTGGTTGGGAGCAGGCTTTGGGAAAGGTGCGATCCGGCTTTGGAGGCCAGTTCCATCTGTTCTGCTTTGGCCTGTGACCATGTGGCCATGTGACCAGCATCATAGCTGAGCCTCCAGAAGGGCCAGGAGCGATGCCCCAGCTAACAACACTCCAGTGGTGGGTCAGGCAGCCCCAGCCTGGATGTACCCAGGGCTATATGTGGATGTGTGGGTCTGCAATTCCCCACAGCCCAAGGCAGTGCAAACACATGTGTATGTGTGGGTGCACACAAAGTGTGAGAACATAAGAACACGGGGATACAGACTTCTCACAGGTGAACACATAGTCAAAGCGGGGGCCGAGGGACAGGCCCCAGGCAGGTCCCCAGCAGGCTCTCCTTGTCTCTAACTGCTGCCCCAGTCTGCCTGCAGCCCCACCTCCTCACCGCCTCTCCTCGGTCCGCAGGTGGTGGGCTCTTAGGATAATTTCTTCCTGCACGATCTCTAGCTCAGAGCTCCTCCCCATCCTTTACTGCCTCCACTTCTTCTGGTCCATAGTGAATGAGACCCTGCTCCAGACACCACAGAACAGGAGAGCCAGGAGGTCAGAGGCTGAGAGCATGTCAGACGCCCCCGCCCCAGGCCCTTGGCACACAGAAAGGGAGGGGAGAGAAAAACCAGAGGCTGAGCTGCATCACCAAGGCTGACACACGACGCCTGCCACTCGCAGACCACATGACCGTGAGCGAGTCAGTTACACTGTGGTGGAACAAGGGTTCCCCAAAGACGGCCACCTCCTAAACCCCAGAACCTGTGAATATGTGACCTTAAGCGGCAAGAGGGGACCCGGATTGCAGACTGAGTTGAGAAAGGTTGCTAACCAGCTGACCTTAAAGTAATGAGTTTATTCTGGATTATCTAGGTGGGCGTTGTGTTATCACGAAAGTCCTTATAACTGCAGGTGAGGCAGAAAAGGAGTCAGTACCAAAGCGATGCCATATGAGAAACACTGGACCTGCTGGGGCAGGATTTGAAGAGGGAAGGAGCCAACGTCAAGAAACGCAGGTGGCCTCTGGAAGCCAGAGTGATCAAGCACACGGATTCTTGCTTAGAGCCTCCAGAGAGGGGCGTGCCCTGCCGACACCTTAATTTTAGGCCCCGTGAGGACCCACGCTGGACGTAACACAATACCCTTGTGTTGTTTCAAACCACTAAGTTCACGGTAATTTACTACAGCGGCATTAGATGCAAATGCAGTCTGAGGCTCGATTTCACCACCTTTAAAATGGGGGCAGTAACGAAGGGTACAGACACTGCAGTGATGAGTAAGTACGACAGTACATGTGAAGCTCATGGAGGACCACCCAGCTAAAAGGGCAACTTTCAGTGCTTATCCGATGTGCAGTGGTCATTGAGCAAGCGAACAGAACAAAATGAACAAATGAATAAATGTGCTGGAGGCAAGAAGCAAGAAAGGGGGGTCCAGGGTGTGTGCAAGGAAGGATCAAAGTATTTGCAAATTTAAGGTTGAGTGTGTAAACAGTTAGGTCCTTGCCCTTTACTGTTCTCTGCAGAAGCTTCAAGAATATGGTACCCAGGCCCTTCCTGGAGTTTGACCCCGACTGTCTCTATTAATCTGTTTCTGGTGTGGTTGGTCAGCATCCTCTGTGCTACCACACCAGTCCCCTCCAGAAACTGATGGATGCAAACCTCCCCTAGATCTCTCGGCCAAGGAACAGCAATAATAATAGTAATAATGATAAGGGCTTCCGAGGTGGGGCAGTAGTAAAGAATCCGCCTGCCAGTGCAGGAGACACAGTTTCGATCCCTGGGTCAGGGAGATCCCCTGGAGGAGGAAACAGCTACCCACTCTAGTTTTCTTGCCTGCGAAAGCCCATAGACAGAAGAGTCTGGTGGGCTATCGTCTTCGGTGTCACAAAGAGTCAGACACGACTGAGCACACACAAAATAATAACAGTACAAGGATAAAAATCAACGACGACACTGTGAGAATAGCGGATGGTGGTATTTCATATCAGGTCGGTCACAGCATGAAGCAATAGAACAGCCTCCAAGCTATTCCCTCAAAGTCCTATGCTTTCCACCCTCCGCTTTTGCCTGTGGCAAACAATCCACGCTGATGAAACCTTGTTTCTATCGAGATTGTTTTCCCTTCCTTTCTCCCCTTGTTTCACAGTTCTCCTGTCCCAGGCCATTAGACATCTAACCTATAACAGAACAGCCTGCTCTGTCTTCACTCCCCAGCATTTTCTAAATATTCGCATTCCTCAGATGCCAGCTCCTTCCTTATTTTCTCAATTCTGTATTTGTTTACCCTCAAAAGCTCCTTTGTAGCTGCCCACATGGATCTGGGAAAATGTGGAGGCCAGCCGTCTTCCTTGGGCGGCCCAGGGCCCACCAAGAGACCCGTGTTTCCATTCCTCCACCTCGGGGCACTTTTCTGAGAACAGAACCGACGGCGAGGTCCCTGTGGACCCAGCAGCTGACCCAGCCCTTCAAACACAAATGGCCCTCCAAGGATGAGTGCGGGTTCCCCATAATCTCAGGTGGATTTTTAAACTCCTGGCTCCACGTTTTGCAAGTAGGAGCCCCACGCTTCAGCCTGATCCACATCACAGAGACCTCAGCACCCAGGGTATTTAAAAACCAGGGCACCCCGACTGTGAACTACGCCCTCGAAGGTGGCAGCCCTTGCCCACGGATTTTAAGGTCATGAGAAAACCAGTGACCTCCCCAGGACCTCCACCTTGCCCTCCACCTGGGCTGGGGACTGCCCCCTGCAGAAGGCCAGGAGGGAGAGCACTGAAAAACAGTGAGCTGTGGGCCCAGTGCACCCAAGAATTAGGAGGAATGATGTCTCTTTGGTCAACAAAAAGCAGTTCTTGTCTCCAGCATGGGCTCCAGCAGGACTTGCGGTCCTGGAGTTGGAGTCTAGAATCATTTCTTGTTTGGAGAGAGAGTCATTTCCTTGTTTCATACTCTATTGCCTCCCCAGTGCTTTTAGAGAAAGCTCCAACTGCCCTTCAGAACCTTCTGGAACCCTGCTTCTATCTGCTCATCTGCTGCACCCACTTCCTGGCACACAGTCACCTTTCAGCTGTCCTGCACTGTTAGTGAATCCCAGCAGCTCTCCCTGCTTTCCAGACTTCAGTGCCCCTGGGACAGCTCCTGTCCCCACCTGGGTCATGCTTAATCACCCTTCAAACCTCAACACAGTGGTCATTTCCCCAGCTCCATTTGAGGTCTGTCCTAACTGATTGATTGATAGGTAGGGCATAGAAGATCCCAGCATTTTGCACCTGCCAACTCAATTCATTTACTCTTTACCACCACCCCATGAAGCAGCTAAGACTATAAACCCATTTTACCGTTTGGGAAACTGAGTCCAGAGAGCTTAAGTAAACATCCATGGTCGCAAAGCTGACAAGAGGCAGAGCTGGGACAAGCAGCCCAGTTCTGGTGTTAGCCTGGGCTCTGTACTCAGTGAGATCTGGATTTTCACAGCTGTGTAAACTTGAACTGCTTACTTAACTGACTATGAACTTTACTTATCTCATCTAAAAAAAAAATGGGATTACAAAGAGAATCTGTGAAAAGGTAAGAATGGTCAGGATAGCTTAAAACATAATGTGTCCTAGACACCTTCCATGGAGTAAACACTAAGTCAAGACCTGGTAACTTTAGTGCCTCCCTCGCAGCCCTAGTCGCACCAGACTAAGTCGTGGCCTGAGCCCCCCATACAGGGCAGGAACCTCAGGTGGTGCCTAATTCAGAGCTCAGCAGATCTTTGGAATTTAGTAACAGAGGAGTGAATGATTGCATCTAGTCTCGCACACTTATCACACCAGGCCCATCATGAGCACTCAATTAATATTAATCATAATTATCACCATCATAAATTAATAATAATTGTTATCCCTGTTTTCTGAGATGGTGTAACATAACAGCAGCCCCAGCGACAGGACTTCCACTTTATCATCTGTAGTGAGTGAAGGACAGTCACAGTCTCCTAGCTGATTCAAAAGAAACGCTGCAGACTCGGCAGCTGTGCCCTCTGAAGGTGGAGAGCAGGAGTCCGAATCTTATCACCCGATGAGCTGAGATCCCCGTGGTTGTTCAAAACAGGCGACCAGGGGACAGTGGAAAAGTCAAACGAGGTCGAATCCCAAACAGCCCAATCATTTACCCGCAATGGGAATCACTGACCACAGGGCCGGGTCAATATTAGGGCAAGTTACATATCAATGTGGGGTCATTAGTTTCTGTTCTTCCCAGTTCCGGGAGAGCAGATTGGCCCTGGGCCAACCCAGGGGAGGGGGCACCGGCCGGGTGGACTCTAACCGTGAAAAACAAGATGCTAGGAGGTTTTATGTTCCTAGAGCTTAAAGGTCAAACCGAGCTGTGGTTACAGTGTCCATATGCTTTCCGGATATGCCGTCCACGGGAATGAAGGATGGCCAGCTTGCGGGAAGGAGTCGGGAGGCCGAGTCCTCTGATGCCGGCCGGGACAGAAGTGCTGCTCTGGGTTGTCCCGGAGGGCTCTGGGAAAACGGCAAACAGCGTGTCGAGGGGCCGAGCCGGGGCCAGGGGATTAAGGAGGAATATTGTCCTTGTTGCTAACTGTCATAGTTTACTCCTTCATGGAACCCATCCGGGGGACTGTGCTGGGAGACTTCACGCATGCTTCACTTAGCGCTCACAGATGCCTCAGGGGCAGGGCGAGGGGGATTATTCCCATAATTACACAAATAAGCTCTGTTGGTCATGAACCCGCCTGCAATGTAGGAGACCCAGGTTTGATTCCGGGGTCGGGAAGAGCCCCTGGAGAAGGGATAGGCTATCCAGTCCAGTATTTTTGAGCTTCCCTTGTGGCTCAGCTGGTAAAGAATCTGCCTGCAATGCGGGAGACCTGGGTTTGATCCCTGGGTTGGGAAGATCCCCTGGAGAAGGGAAAGGCTACCCACTCCAGTATTCTGGCCTGGAGAATTCCATAGACTGTATAGTCCGTGGGGTCGCAAAGAGTCAGACACGATTGAGTGACTTTCATTTCACACAAATAAGGAAGCTGGGAAGTTCTGGACTGCCCAAGCTGATCATCAAACAAGTGGCAGGGAAGGGATTTCCAGCTCAATGCCATATGCCTCCAAACTCAGCCATTCGATGGATGTGGGGAGCTGCTCACACCAAAGCCAACCCCTCCTTTGTCTTCACTTAGAGGTCCCTGATTCCATCATAGAGCAACCACGCACTCCCCATACCCCGGGAGATATTGGCTCTCCCAGAATCCCCTGCAGCTGGGATAGCCAAGGACAGGGCCACAGGGGAAGCCGCCAGGAGGGGCGAGCTCGCTGTACCGGAAGGAGGGGGACAGGCTCATCTCTCTCTTCTTCTCCTGCCTCATGTGGGTTCTTGAGCCTGGAAAGAAGGAGGCCTTCTTCTTTTTATAGTTTTCTCCCCCAGTTTTATTGAGGTTCAACTGACAAAAAGTATATATATAAGGTGTACACTTTAGGGATTTGACAGATGTATGCATTGCCAAATGATCCCCGTGACCAAGCTAACACAGACACATCTACACACAGCTGCCCATGTGTGTGTGTGTGTGTAAAACATTTAAGATCTATTCTTAAATTTCAAGTATTTTCAAATACACAATGCTGTGTTATTAACTAGAGTCGCCAGACTATGTTAGAGCTCCCATAACTTACCTTGTAACTGAAAATTTGCACCGTGGATGCTAAACACACACACACACACACAATGGAATATTATTCAGCCATAAAAGAAGCACACCTTGTCATTTGCAACAACATGAACGAACCTGGGGAACATTCTGCTGTGTGTGTGCTGAGTCGCTTCAGCCGTGTCCGACTCTGCGACTCTACGGACCATAGCCCGCCAGGCTCCTCTGTCCACGGAGATTCTCCAGGCGAGAATACTGGAGTCGTTTGCCGTTATGTGAAGTAAAAAAAGCCAGACAGAGAAAGGCAAATACTGCGAGATCTCACTTGTATGTGGAATCTGGAAAGGAGGCGGAAGCTGCCTTATGCACAGAAGGCTTCTTGTGCTCGTGAGGGAAACACAGAGAACATCTCAGCGACCTCAGAACTGGGGTCATTTTCTAGCTGAAGCTACACCTACGGCCCCTGGGCCTTCTCGTCAGTATAACAGGCAAAGTGGGCAGCCACGCACTTCCTGGCCAGGGCTCCCGAGTCCCCCAGCAGGAGCTGACGTGCCCCAGGGCCACGTCTCCATCACTGCCTTCAGGGAAGAGACGGAATAAGACAGAGAATGAACGGAAAATGGACAGAAGGTGCCCCATCTGAACAACTGGCACCTGGGCCCCATGGCACACGCACTCCTCAAGCCTTGCTCTGCCCCGCCCTCACTCTCCTGGGTCTGAGGACCCAGTCCTGCCCCGGCCCCCGGCCGCAGTGGCCAGCTGAAACCTCTAATTGCCCTTATCATGTACTAATTAGCATTTAATAAGCAGCAGCCCGGCAACCCAAACTGGAACAATGAAGCGACCTGGTCCCCACTTCAAAGATGAAGAAACTCAGATCAAGATGCTAACAGTGGCCATAATGAAGGGTCGCACACGCCTCCCCGGAGCGAATGCTGCGGTGAACCCAGAGCCGCCCAGCCTGGGGTCCGGTTGCAGGCCAGCCCAAGGCTTTGTAATCAGCCACCTCCGAGGCCCCGGGCGTTGGCAGAATTAACACAGGCACGGTTCCTTTCAAGGGGAGCCAAGTGGCAAGTATCTAGATGGATGCTGTAAGGTGGCCCCAACACTCGTCTCTGCCAGGTGTGAGTTCTTGGGGTTGGGAAACTCTGCAAAGAGCTGGGTGGGGCCCCCCTGTGGCCTTGCCATGGGGCGCTGGACTTGGGCAGGTGTAAGTGGGCCATCACTGTCGCACAGAACTGCCCACGCTTGGGGACATTCCCATGGAGACCGGCTTTCTCACCTGCATGTTTTAGGCCTCCCCACCTTCGTCCTCACCACTAACTCTGTCCTTCCTCTTCCGAAAAGCCTTCCCAGACTGCTTCCTCTACTCCACCAGCTCCAAACAGCCCATAATATCTTATGGAAATGGCCTGTTATATGCACTGTGCAGTCCACAAGGACAGGTACACACTGGCTTGTACACATTGTACATACACAATATATTCTCCTAATGTAAATTCAGTAAATATCGGGGGGGGGCATTAATTTGAAGAACTTACTCTTGTCACATTTTCTTATTTTTACCCTTTACTTTCATTCTCCTCCCCATTGATTATACACAGAGTGGGGGTTAATTTTTCCTGTTTGCCAGTTTAAAAAAAAAGGCAAAATATAAGCATCTCTTCCTTTAAAGCCTGGTTCCCTTTCCCATGTGAGAAAGTCAATGATTAATAACTAGGTTGTTGGACTTTCAGACACTGTGTTGTCTCATCATTATTTTTCCCCAGGTCAGCACCTATTCACCACACTGTCTGCTCTGGGCTAGTAGAAAAATGCCAGAGAAAAATATAAAAACAAATTTCATACACCAGTTCAGCTCTCCTGGTCCTTAGAACTTGGGCTGGAGTGCAGACTTCAAAAATCTGCAGCAGCCCTGCCATAGTTAGAGGCAGTTCTGCAGAATGACCCAGAGACCACTTCCCCGAGTCAGAGCTCAGATCTCAAGTCAGGGAAGGGCAGAAGTGTGCGCACTGAGATGTCTGGGGATGCTTGCTGGAGGCAGGTAGTCTTGTGGACAGGATAAAGGATGCTTCTTGGGGTTGGACGCTAGAGACCTCTGCTTCATTTACCCATCACTGGGGACAACGCTGGCAAGAGTCCTGCCTGTAGGGATCTTTTAGTTTGGTTCGGGAAACAGGTAATTTAAACCCACAAGCTTTACACAATTTGGAATATGCAGAAGAGAAACGGAAAGGGCTCAGGGATATTGAACCCCGCCAGGGCAGTCCAGACAGTGCTTCCTGGAGGAAGAGACTCCCAGGTAAAGATCTGACAGCTGAGTTATCCAGGCAACAGAAGGGAGTATAACAGGATGTAGAATCATGTCCCACGACAAGAGCACGTGCAGATGTGAGAGCCTGAGGAAGGGGTTTCTGACAGCCGGGACTTGGAGTGTGAGATGCAAAGTGCCGATTGTCTAAAGGCCTGAGTCCGAAGTCTCAGATTTGAGCTGTGGAAGGCCAGCCATGAGCTGTGGAAGAGGCAGTGGCCTTGTATGGACGCTTGTCTTGCCCACACTTAATAAGTGACATTTCAGAGGGATTTGATGGAGAAACACGGAGAGGGACAAGGCAGTGAGCTGCAGGTACCCCAACTCTGCCTGTCCCTCTGCCCTGGACAGCGTAGAATGTTCCCATGACCAGGCCAAAAAAAGGGATCCCACAGTCTGTTCACACTGTGCATTTCAGATAGAGAAAACTGCTAGGACAAATGTCGGAAGGGTCAATAACACGGTAAAGGCTGATTATCAACCATTTAATCTGTAGTAAAGGTTTTACAAGCAATTTTAGTTTCTTTAAGGGAAAAATACGAAGCCACTGCTTTGTTATATGTACTAACTGTGCACTTAACACACACACACACACACACACACACAGACATACACACCCCCCTCTGTGCCAAGTTAAATGTGTATACCAGATGGCAGTTTATTTCTAAATGCCACATGAAGATAAGATTCGACATGCATGCGTGTGTGTATAGAAAGTTCTATGATCCTGGTGGATCTTGGATATGCACACATTGAGAAACATACCAGAGAGTTACTAAGAAGAGCCTGATTTTAGTTAATACTCACCCTAATCCCACAAGGGCGGTGTCGTTACCTCATGTGTTGTGGGGATTAGGTCAGATCGTACATGAGAAGCTCACTGCCTGATACATACTATACTTTCTGTAAATAATAGCTGGTAATATAATTATTACTTGTGGGCATGCTTCTCCCTTTTATCTCCCTACCTCTTGGTGGCCGTGTGAACTGGGGCGGTTCTTTCTGTTTTGCTAAGTTTCAGGCCCCTCATCTGTAAAATGGAAAGAATCAACGGCTAGATTAGTTCAGAGGATTCAAAGCATTTCTCATTTTGGCTGAAGAGTCTTGTGTCCAAACAAAACTATGTGGGAGGCTGATTCAAACTGGAGTTTTTCTGGCTGTTTTGCATAAACTCTTAGATCTTTTTTTGTTTGTTTGTTTTTTGAAGTCGAAGACTGTTTTACTTCACATCTCAGAGTCTTCGTTCCTTCTGAAAAACGGAGCTGTTGATGCACCTGACCTGATGGGGTGGTAGCCACGAGGACCTGAAATAGTGCGTGCCAAGTGTCTGAGGTCTTACAAAGTGCCCACATCCACCTTGATTTTATCCTGCCCTTCCCATCTCTCCTGTTTGGGGAGGCCTAGCTCCCACCCCCTGCTGTGATCCCAGATTCTTCTCCGAGGGAACAGGTCCTTGAAGCCACCCCAGGGCCACTAGAGGGATGTCCTCAGTTATTCTCTCTGCCTGGGGTGGAGCAAGGGTCCTGACTGATAGCCGGGCCCCCAGCAGGCAGAGGGAAAGCACATGCTCAGAAGTATTCAGAGCTCCTGTTGGATGGAGCGTCAGGCTCCGAGAAGCCTACGGATCAATGAGCTTCACAGTGTTCCCCATCTGTTCTTACCTGAGATCACTCCCACTGTGCAATCGCAAGATGGGGTGCTTTCAGGGGAGTCAGCCAGGGCGGAGGAGACAGACGCTCTCAAGGTTCTTCTTACTAGCATTTTTAGAACCTGAGAGTCGGCGGGGGGGTGCTTTTTCCTGCCCCAGAAGCTCAATTTATTGAGCTGAGTCAAATTACTGTACATCCTGACAGAAGCCTCGCTGCCATTGATCAGTCCTGAAGCCCTCCTCCGCGTTGCACCGCCGTTTCAAGAAAGAGCATGTTCTCAGAAATAAGTGTGATCTGGGAATGACCCCTGGGGCAGCATCCTGCCCAGTGGAGAGAGAGGCATTCTGGGAGGTTGACAATCGACAGGCCGGAGACACACCTGGGTGCTGAGGGTGGCTCCCCCCGGCCATTCTCGCTGCGGCACACCAGGCTCAGTGAGCCAGGCTGGGGCTTCAGCATGCCAGACGACAAGGAAAGAAGGGGTGAGGCAGAGCTTGGTCATGCTCTTCTGATTTTAAAATGGAGAATATTAACTTCCTAGCACCAGTTTGGATTTTGTAAATATTCTGCAGGCTTAGGCCATTGTTTGATGTAGGTTGAATATTGCACTTAATGACATTTAATGGTGGGTGTGTAGTACGTGTGTGCGTGTGTGTGTGTGTGTGTGTATTTGTGTATATCCAAATTTATGTACACAAAAAACTTGTACATAAGTGTTCATAGTGGAGCAGTATTCACAACAGCCAAGAAATAGAAACAATCCAAATGTCCATCAGGAAAAGAATAAGCAAAATCAAATCAAATCAAAATAAAAAGAGCCCACATCTTCTTGCGTGCACGCCTACCCCTTCACTCTAGAGCTGACTCTTTGCGACCCCATGGACTGTAGTCCGCCTGGCTCCTCTGTCCATGGAGTTTTCCAGGCAAGAGTACTAGAGTGAGTTGCCGTTTCCCGCTCCAGGGGATCTTCCCGTCCCAGGGGTTGAACTGCGTCTCCTGTGTGTCCTGCATTAGCAGACGGATTCTTTCCTGCTGCACCACGTGGGAAGCCGCCTACATCTTCTTAGTGGGAACAAATGAACAGACTTCAATGTAAGGGCAGTTAATTGCATACCAAAAAGTGAAAATGAACAAAAGACAGAAAAAGAGTATCAAAACAATCTAGAACGTCTCTGTTCTAGAGAATCCAATAGTTTGCAAACAGATTACTTGTTTGGCCCACTAGGTCATTGGTTGACATAATTAGTTAATTCCTGGGAAGGGTTATGTGTGTGTTCTTTATTAATTGACATTTTCCTTTAACAAGGAACATAAGGACCAGGAAAAAAATGTCATTATCCGAGAGTAATGGGTTTTCTTTCGAGAAGCCCATGTGTTTAACGAGGATAGCATCTTTCATCCTGCAGCATTCCAAAGGTATTTAGAAACTTTATGGGGCTTGAAATGGAGCCACCTCTGGCACGAAACCTGGGAACACCTCTCGCCATTTGAGGACAGGATGTGCGGAATGCCAACCGAAACTACCCAGAGCACATAATTACCAGTTGGAATTATCAATTACCGACTGGAACTGGTCCAGGCCCCAGGCTCAACTCTTGTGACAAACATCAGGGGTTATTTAAAGACCACACATGATTTGACATCTTTGCTCTGGCCTCAACACCCTCTCAGACCCCAGAGGAGAGAGTATATTAAATAGATTAAGTCTCCCCCAGTGGCTGACTCATGAGAGAGGGGCCTCAGAATTAGGCACAGTTACTGCATTCCGTGATTTCCTGGTCTTGGTTGCAAGCGGTGAGCTCTGAAGAGCCAAGGGCTCTAAGTGCTGTCGCTGTTGTTCAGTTGCTCAGTGGCGTCTGACTCTTTGTGACCCCATGGCCTGCAGCACGCTAGAGTTCCCCACCCTCTACTGTCTCCTGGAGTTTGCTCAAATTCATGTCCATTGAGTCGGTGATGCCATCCAACCATCTTATCCTCTGTTGCCCCCTTCTCCTCCTGCCCTCGATCTTTCCCGGCATCAGAGTCTATTCCAATGAGTTGGCTGTTCACATCAGGTGCCAAAATACTGGAGCTAAGTGCTAAGTACAGGGTCTTTTATCTGCTCTGGTCCAGAATGCCAGCACATAACAGGCAGGTGCCCAGAATTATCTAGAAGTATCTTCATGCAGACAGATGTAGGGAGGCTGAAGGGTGACTTTAACAATTTGAGTTATGAAGTGTAAGCACGGGTGTGGAACTCAAACTTGTGGCCCACGTGTGAACATGCTCCTGAGTGTAGTCAGAAATCCCCATGGCTTGGGGATGCATTTGTGGATTCATATCTGGCTGTGCAGATGTGGCTTTGGGTTGGTTGGTTTTTCAGTTTTGTTTATTCAGTAACAATAAGCTATTGCCAGACAGCAGCCCAAGACTCAGTCCTCTGCAGTATCCAGTCAGTGAACAGATAGAGCAAGCAGTCAGGCAGCTATGGCTCCGTGTGATGAAAGTGCAAAGCAGGTAGTTGCAAGTGAGTTGACCCGTGTGAACATCTCTGGTCTCCTGTGCTCACATAAGGATGCATAACTCCGCATTACAGTATGCTTGGAAAATAGCAGAAGTTTGCCAAATGGCGGCAAGCTGGGGATACTGGGACACTTTATGGTGAAGCGAGGGTCATCAGTGGACCCTTGGGTAAGTGCCCTTGGTGACGGGAGGTGTGGGGTGACACTAAGGCTTGAACCGCCAAGCCTGCGGCCACAGTAACTGCACTCTGTCCCCCTCCAGCTGAACCAGCGTGACTGTGGGTCTCATGTCAGGACAGAGGAAGGGGCGTGTTTGTTCCTGGAAGTCAGGCTGTGCTATGTAAAGGGCTGGGATGTTGCGTAGGTATGTATGTGTGCGTATTTCCTTGTCTGGTTCTCAAAGGCCATTTTGGATCTCAAAGATCGTTATAAATCCACCACAACTGTGGGAATATAAGGTTTTTGTGGTCCATCGCTGCTAGTTTGCTGTGCCTCTTTCTGGTTTTTTATTAAGTGGATCATGGGGGGAAAGAGGAAAGAAGGGAAGCGAAGCGCACTTATTTTTATGCCACCTGCTCTCAGGCTCTAAACCGAGCAGCATCTGTTGTCTCCTCTTGACCTGAAAACCTTCCCAAGGAGGGGTCAGGTGCCCAGCGGCAGTGGAAGAGGCCAGGCTGGGTCCAGCCACTCACGTTCAGCTTCCTTTCTCCTCATCACCTGGATTTCTGGTCATGATGTCTGACGTTCAGAGCCTTTCTCACCTGGAGCTCTTAAACTGGACACAAAACACAGAAAGTGACTGAAGTGGCTTTTTCCTCACTCTCCCCAAACGATACGTAACCAGAACATCTCTGGGGGCATCCCAGGTGGCGCTGGCACCAGCAGTGCAATGAACCCGCCTGCCAGTGCCAGAGACATTAGAGACACGGGTTCGGTCCCTGGGTCAGGAAGATCCCCTGGAGGATGAAGCGGCAGCCCACTCCACTGTTCTGGCCTGGACAGTCCTGTGGACAGAGGAGCCTGGCAGGCTACAGTCCATAGGGCTGCTACAGTCCGTGGGGTCACAAAGAGTCAGACACGACTTAGCAACTGAGCACGCATGCAGGGAACATCTCCAGATGCAGAGAAGCCCGTTCAATACCCAGAACCATCCTAGAGGCAGAGAAGTCCAGTCATCACACGCAGTGCATGGCTTAGAACCTAATTCTCTTGCAAAATCCAAACTTCCAGAGGCTTCTAGAGTGAAGGTCTCATGCAATGCTTGAGACAAACCCGTCTCCTTCTGAAAAGCCTTCTGTGACTCATGGACTTCCCGTGGCTATGTCCTTTGGGTGTCCTCCTGATGCTACATTTTCAGAGGTCCCTTCCTAAAATAGAAGTCCTCGTTCCCATCAGTCTCTGCATCCTAGTTCTTTCCTTCCCTGTGGTTGTTAAAAACATTTGAAATCTTCAACTGTTTACTTGTTTATCATCAGCCTCCTCTTCCGAGTAGGTAAACTCCATTAAGAGGTTTAATCTTCCTTGTTCATGTCTGAATCATCATCAGCGTTTAAATTGCAGTGCATGGTATGTTCTCAATAAATACTGGTGGGGTTGATGAATTATTGATTCATATCAAGACTTACCAAGTCCTAGTAAAATACTTGAATATACAGAATTAAGTGGTTTTCTAGTCCATGTGTGTGCATGCACGCACACAAACACATCCCAGAAACATCTGTTTCTTGATTTTTTTTTGCTCCTTTTTGTGGACTTCCTAAACTTAGCACACCCTTCCCAAAAGGCAGGGTCATAAATATTCAGCCTGGTTTATCTCTGACTGCTAAGACCACGTTAGCCCGAAGCTGCCCATTGGGAAGGGTGGCTGGCTGTCTCCTGGACGGACGGCAGGATGCCCACAGGTGGGCGGGAAGGGATGAAGGAGCAGGGGATGGAATAGGAGACAGACACCCCCCCACCCCGTTCATGGCACTGAAAGAATGATGGGAGAATCTCCCGATATCGATCGCATCCGCTTGGCTAATAAAATTGACAAGAGTTTGTCAGAGTGGCTCTGTGGCTCCGGCAGGAGAAGTGAAGGGGAGGATTCGGGAGGGGCACGAAGGGGCAGCTCTGGAGGGAGCGGGCTGTGGGACAGAGGGGCTTTCTAGGGCGCCGGGGCCTGCCCAGACACTCGGCTCCCCGCACCAGGCCCAGGCACGCGCCTGAGCAGCCCACCTGTGATGAAATTGGACCTTGCTGAGCCCCGAGGAGCCAGAGCTGCCCCACAGGCCTAGCACCACGGGGCAGTCTGATTTCACGTTCATTCATCAGGTGGTGGTGTTCAGACTTCAGTCAGTGCTAACGTGAGTGTGCCGACAACATCCACTTGTGAATGCCTAAAAAATTGACAATGTCTATAGGGCGTACATTTCTATTCACACACAACACATCTGTATCTATATATCTCCTCTAGCAATAGCTAATTTTAGAAATAGAACTATAATACAATGTTGCATTAGTTTCAGGTGTACAGCAAGGTGATTCAGTTACACATACATATGTGTGTGTGTGTATATATATATATATATATATATATATCAGAGAAGGCAATGGCACCCCACTCCAGTACTCTTGCCTGGAAACTCCCACGGACGGAGGAGCCTGGTGGGCTGCAGTCCGTGGGGTCGCCGAGAGTTGGACACGACTCAGTGACTTCACTTTCACTTTTCACTTTCATGCATTGGAGAAGGAAATGGCAACCCACTCCAGTGTTCTTGCCTGGAGACTCCCAGGGACGGGGGAGCCTGGTGGGCTGCCATCTCTGGGGTACCACAGAGTCGGACGCTACTGAAGTGACTCAGCAGCAGCAGCAGCATGTATATGTGCATGTATGTGTATTCTTTTTCGGACTCTTGTCCATTACAGGCTGTCACACGGTATTGCATATACTTTCCCGTGCTATATACAGCAGTGATGTATATTTTATGTACAGCAGCGTGTGTATAGCAATCCTAAATCCCTAGTCTGTCCCTCCCTTTCCTTCCTCACTTGGTCACGCTCACGTATTTCATCGTATTTATATACTGTATGTGTGTCTGTGTGCTCAGTCGTGTCTGACCCTTTTCGACCCTCTGGACAGTAGCCTGTCAGCTCCTCTGTCCTTGGAATGCACCAGGCAAGAATACCAGAGTGGGTTGCCATTTCCTACTCCAGGGGATCTTCCTGACCCAGGGATCCAACCTGCGTCTCTTGGTTCTCCTGCATTTCAGGCAGATTCTTTACCACTGCGCCCACCACCTGGGAAGCCCTCTCCTTTTAATAAGATCAATCAATTATTTTAATGGAGAGAAATTAAATGGAATCGGGTTTTTTCGTCTTTTAGCACTGCTGTATTTTTAGTCTCTAACAATGATATGAAAAGCAAATAAAACCATGAATAGAAGGGAAGTTGGAAAGGGGCACACATGTAGAAAATTATGAGCATTCAACTGAGAGTAGGATAAAGAATAAGAATATCTTAACCCTGAAGAATTGCTCCAATATTGAACATATATTAATTTGAATGCCTAAAAACAATATTTATCTGGAAAAATAATAAAGTAATAAGGCATGTGCACATGCTCAGTCGCTCAATTGTGGCCCCATGGACTCCTCTGTACATGAGACTATCCAGCAAGGATATGAGCGTTGCTTGCCATTTCCTATTCCAAGGGCATGGTGGATATTAAAATGTTATTTTGAATATAAATGTGTAATTTCAAATATGTTAAAAATATAATTGGATCAAGTAAAAATGTAACAAATGACTGCATTACAAATTTTTGATTATAAAAATACTATAAGAATATTAAAAATCATTTTAAGAAAAAAATACCACTGACTGGTGGTGGGGTATTCAAGAAGCTTTTGATCCACATATCAGTAATATGTTAATATCGATGATAAAGCTATTTGGAGCCACTTATGATTATAAAAATAAAAAATGTATACAGGTAATCACAGTTAACTTAAAAATATTAAAAATTATAAAGAAGACACTATAAGCACATTACACACAGATGATCACGATGAAGCTTTCCTTCCAAACTGGGTTTCATGTATGTACATTGGGAGAGGCCCCAGTGATGTAAATTCTGAACCACGGGATTTGCATAGCTAGTATTCCAGTCCCCTCCTTGTGTGCTATACAGTGGTAATTTTCAGTTCTTCTCATCATTTAGTTTTCACGGCTGTCTATAACTTGACTGTAGAGATGAGCTGAAATTTGATAGTGCACTCCTATCAGAATGTTGTTTCCAGATTTTTCCTGTTTGTGTATATAGTGAAGCAATGAGTGGGGTTTGTATACACAGTTGGCTCTCATTACTCTCCATAGGGATGTTCTGTAAGGTCAGAACAAACACTGAATTCGCTGACACTGAGCCACTGCTCCTAGGGGAAGCACAGGGCTAGGTTCCTACCAACCTCCGGTCATAACATTTTCATCAGCTGGTCAACACATGACCTCATTTGATGTGTTTCTGGTTAAACACAAAGACGCTTAACATCTATTGTTGATTCGTTAACAATGAACTCATGCCCAGCGGTACTATATCTCATGCCTGAATGAAGCTTATCTAACGCCTCTATTTTCTCCATAAGACATGTCACAGCATGCTTGCTCTTAGGTACACTGCACAGAGCTTCAGCAGTGCAACTAGGGGCCCATTTAAACAGAAAAATCACCAAGAAAAAGCACAAAAATGTGGAAGACATGGCACTACATAGACTATGAAAAGGACACTGTCTACAGAATGAGAAGTAAAACAAGAATGTCATCTTGTTTGACCTCAGTTGGAATCACATGCATCCGACAGCTTGACTCTTTTGCTTCTCTGCTGTCTGCCCATGAATGACTACAAAAACACTGCAAGTATTGATCTTGGAGCTACACATAAATTTCAGCAAAAAGGCAAATTCACAAATACAAAATCTGAATAGCAAGGATCAATTCTACATCTTTGGGGCTATCACTGCATACATCCTTGGGTTGAACACAAAATGAAGTCCAGCACTTGCTTTCTTTGAGAAAGCTGGAAGGGAAGCATTTGATAGCCATCCAGCCAGATAAAGATGGAGAAGGTCTGGTCTGGGGTGTTTTATCTAGAAGAGTGGATGTTAGATTCGACCTTCCACCATGACTGTCTTCCAAGACCTTCTTAGCCCGCTCCTGCGGACTCCAGTCCTACGTGTGCTGCTGCTTATTCCAACGACTCATCTGCTTCTCACCATGCTGAGCCTTGCTTTTTCCACCTATCGATGAGATAATCTCAGAACATACCTCAAATGGTTGTTATAAGAAATGATTGAGATAAAGCAGGTGACAGGGTCCCTGGCAGGGTCCTGGTCGAATTCAATAAAACTATGGCAACAAGGGAAGGGAAAACTTCAAGGCTAATTTTCTTTTGAGTAAAACAGAGAGGTTGTGGAAATTCAGTTCTCCTGATGGCTGGATTCTTGCCTGTTAGGAAGTTCTCCATATTTTATCATTCAACACAGCCCAAGGGGATCTATAATTAAGATTTCTATTTCACAATCCAGGGAGCTTTCGACCACCTGAAAAAGGACAAGAATCCATAGTTACCACATAAGGATCAAAAGTTACCAAAAGGTGCCCATTCTGTCTCAAAGTCAGTCTCATTATCAGTTGGCTTCAACATAAATGTGAGGTCTTGGATTTTTTTTTTTCTCAGATCGCAAAGTCATATATTCTCTTTGTCCTCAGCAATGTGTTATCTAAAAAACCAACTGAAAACAGTATTGTGATCCAGTGAAAACATGGTTGGATTTTGAGTTGTACTGAGCCACATTTGACTTCCTAGTCCTGTCTCTTACACAGTGTGACTTTAAGGCAATTAAATGATCCCTCTGAGTTTTTCACATTCCCTTCTGAAAAATAAGCATGATGACACATCATTTGTGTTTTTGTTGTAGCTGTTTGTCAAGCTATTTTTAAAAGACCTAGCCTGGGTGCCTCACACCCCCTAGGCACTAAATAACCATAGTCATTGTGCATTATCAGAAGTCACTCTTACTCTGATTATTATGAACACCCCTGTAGCTTTCTGTGTATCAATTCACACTTCCGTTTGGCTTCCTCTTTTTCGATCTCCACCCCCTTCCCCCGCCCGATAGAAAAGAGGACTAACTGTATAGCAAGACAGAATCTTTACTTGGAATCTGAACCTTCAGCAAGAAGTGAAATGTATCAGTGTGTGAGTTAAGGCTTTGCATTGACCTCCACTTCCTTGAAATCTATTTCAAAAATCCTGAGGGAAGCAAGACTCTGATAGGATGAAGGTGGAGGAATGACCTGGAGTGGTTATAAAATAAAGACTGTTCCAGGGCCAAGCTGGAATCTAACAGAAAGGAAGACAGAATTCCTCCCTGCTTTCTTCCCAAAGCCAAGGAAGCTGCTCAACATAACTGGTGTACCGGGATGACCCAGAGGGATGGTACGGGGAGGGAGGTGGGAGGGGGTTTCAGGATGGGGAACACGTGTACACCCGTTGCGGATTTATGTTGATGTATGGCAAAACCAATACAATATTGTAAAGTAATTAGCCTCCAATTAAAATAAATAAATTTAGATTTTAAAAAAATCCCCATTGCAGGGGAGGGAGGTGGGAGGGAGGTTCAGGATGGGGAACACATGTACACCCATGGCTGATTCATGTCAGTGTATGGCAAAAGCCACTACAATATTGTAAAGTAATTAGCCTCCAATTAAAATTTTTAAAAATCCCCATTGCAAATTCTTATAACTTAATATAGTATTTCAAATACTCTGTTTAAAGCAAGGTTGAGAGGGGTTTTTTTTCACCTTAAAGAGATGAGGTTTGTTTTTTGCTAGTTAATAATTTAACAATTCCAAATGTGAGTTTGATAATTTAATGTTTTAAAAATAACATATTTATACATGTGTGTCCATGCATACTTACATGCGTGTATGTGTGTGTGCACATAGACACTTTTGCTCAGAGAAACATAAAGATTCATCTGAGGGAAGTTACCAAGTTGCCATTGGTTCTGGGGCTACTTGGAGGTGATGGAATTCCAGCTGAGCTATTTCAAATCCTAAAAGATGATGCTGTGAAAGTGCTGCACTCAATATGCCAGCAAATTTGGAAAACTCAGCAGTGGCCACAGGACTGGAAGAGGTCAGTTTTCATTCCAGTCCCAAAGAAAAGTTCAAAGGATGTTCAAAGTACTGCCCAATTACACTCATCTCACACGCTATCAAAGTAACGCTCAAAATTCTCCAAGCTAGTCTTCAACAGTATGTGAACTGAGAACTTCCAGATGTTCAAACTGGATTTAGAAAAGGCAGAGGAACCAGAGATCAAGTTGCCAATCATGGAAAAAGCAAGAGAAGTCCAGAAACACATCTACCTCTGTTTTATTGACTACGCCAAAGTCTTTGACTGTGTGGATCACAACAAACTGTAGAAAATTCTCCAAGAGATGGGATTACCAGACCACCTGACCTGCCTCCTGAGAAATTTGTGTGCAGGTCAAGAAGCAACAGTTAGAACTGGACATGGAACAACAGACTGGTTCCATCGGGAAAGGAGTACGTCAAGGCTGTATACTGTCACCCTGCTTATTTAACTTATATGCAGAGTACATCATGCGAAATGCCAGGCTGGATGAAGCATAAACTGGAATCAAGATTGCTGGGAGAAATATCAATAACCTCAGATATGCAGATGACACTACCCTTATGGCAGAAAGCAAAGAGGAACTTTGAACATCTTGATGGAAGTGAAAGAAGAGAGTGAAAAACTGGCTTAAAACTCAACATTCAAAAAATGAAGATCATGGCATTTGGTCCCATTACTTCATGGCAAATAGATAGGGAAACAATGTAAACAGTGAGAGACTTTATTTTCTTGGGCTCTAAAATCAATGCAGATGGTGACTGCAGCCATGAAATTATAAGACACTTACTCCTTGGAAGAAAAGCTACGACCAACCCAGACAGCATATTAAAAAACAGAGTCATTACTTTGCCAACAAAGGTCCATCTAGTCAAAGCTACGGATTTTCCAGTAGTCATGTATGGATGTGAGAACTGGAACGTAAAGAAGGCTGAGCAACGAAGAATTGATGCCTTTGAAATGTGATGTGGGAGAAGACTCTTGAGAATCCTCTGGACTGCAAGGAGATCCAACCAGTCCATCCTAAAGGAAATCAGTCCTGAATATTCATTGAAAGGACTGATGTTGAAACTGAAACTTCAACACTTTGGCCACCTGATATGAAGAACTAACTCATTAGAAAAGACCCTGATGCTGGGAAAGGTTGAAGGCAGGAGGAGAAGGGGACGACAGAGGATGAGATGGTTGGATGGCATCACGGATTCGATGGACATGACTTCGACTGAACTCCGGGAGTTGGTGATGGACAGGGAGGCCTGGCGTGCTGTGGTCCATGGGGTCACAAAGAGTCAGATGTGACTGAGCGACTGAACTGAAGTGGGGCTACTTGATGATGAAATGATTGGTTTATTTCTTTATGTGTGCAGGGGTTTTTTTTTGTTGTTGTTAAGAAGAAGAGAAGAATTGAATTATCTACAATAGATTCAGTTCTTACCATTGCATCTGGATTTACAGTTTTCTCAAGATAGAAAGTTAGAAAAGGGGAAAGGGGAGGGAGAGGTGGAAGTGGAGGTGGGGAAGAGAGGAGAGTTCCAGCATCTGCCTCCTGTGATCCGGTACCCACAGCAATCACCGTCACACTGGATTCTAACACTCCATCCTCGCCGCTGCTCGCACGACCACCTTTCATGTGGGTTTTTATCTATACAAGGGCGGAGACAATGTTTTATAAATCCTTGTAACCCCAGCACCTAGGATAGTGTCTGCCATCCAAAAGGCATTCAATACTTGTACCCCAAGGGAACCACACCTCGTCTTATGCATCTCCCCTAGTAGGCATGGTGCTCTGCTCTGTTGAGATGTGAGTGCTACTGGCTTTATCTACCAGTCTGTGGTCTCAGGGATGCCAGCCCATGGCTTGAGTGACACAGGCTCCTCAGTTGTCACCCTGCAGCACAGCCACCCAGGGGCCTGGACCAGAGACCGAGGGAACTGGCAACACGTAGCCTGGACAGCAGCATGTTGCCAAGGCCCAGACGTGGTTTGCTCTGAGGCATACTCAGGGTGGAGGACCCCAGGCCAGGAGGGAGCTGGAATCCAGCTCTGAGTAAACAAGATGAGTGCAGGGCTCCTTTGAAGGGCTCTGCAGACGGTCAGACGGCAGGCATGAGCAACAGATTTGGAACAGGGTCTTAGGGGATTACCCTGGCTCCGGGGGTCCTGGCAGGGGCCTGGGGGAGAGTCAGCGGTCAAGCCCTGGGCGGGGCGGGGGCCTGCATCCGGGCTTAGGGGAACCAGATGGTTTAGCGGTGAGGGTCCTCACCTTGCACATAGGCGAATCCTGTCTGCACTGTTGAGGGAGGGTCTGTCTCAGGCCACTTGGGCTCTGGCGAGAGGCTCTAGGATGGAGCGGAGAAGGGCTGCCTTGCTGCTGGCCGGGGCACCCCAGGGTAGGGCTGGGTAGACAGGAAAGAAGGGGATTTTTTGTAAAGGCAGAGAGAAAAACAGAAGAAGAAGGGAAAGAGTTTTGCAAGCTTAGAAAAGTGGAGGGTCTGGAGCAGCTGTGGACTAGGGAGCAAGGGATGACGGAAAAGCCATCTTCTGAGGATTGCTTATTAATTAGATTCTCTCTGGTCTTCAGAAGACAAAAGGAAAGATCCCGTTTTCTTTCTTTTTAGTTTTTCTTGACTTTTGGACTGGGCTTCTTTGAAATGAGATTTCCTGAAATACTGTGCTGCATGGGACCACAGCGTGTGTGTGTGTCTAAGTGTGTCTATGCATGTGTGTGATTTTGTGCATATGTCTTTGTGTTTATCTGTGTGTCTGTGTCTAAGTGTGTCTGTACATGAGTGTGTGTTTTTGTACCTGTCTGTGTGTGTGTGTATTGATCTAGGCAGCAAATTCAGACTGGGCTCGGTCTGGACCCGCACTGCTGAGATTCACACCACAACACTGGCCCTCCTACCCCTTCATAGAGTTGCTCACTCCTCCTCTGACTCAGTCTACTCATCAGGAAAATGGGGATCATCAGAGTCCCTGCCTCGTAGGGTTGCTGCGAGGATTTACTAGGGACACATAGTATTACCCGGCACACAGCAAGCACCCACCCGGGTACACATCAGGCATCAGCACGTGCCCACAGTCAGCAACTCTGTGGCACAGATGGGGGTCTTCCCCAGAACCCTCTCCCTTTAGGGACCAAGTCCCCTCTTTGCTGGGATAGCTGAGGGGCTTTCTAGGACCCAAGACAGCTCGATTTAAAATTGAGACAGTCCCGCCCTACAGAAGCAAGCTGGCCACCCTATGGATCATTGTCCATCCCGAGTCCCAATCCTATCAGGGTCTGTGCACAGCAGACTCTTGAGTGCCACTGGGTCTCCCAGCCAAGAAATGGCCAGACTCTGGGGAGGATCACTTAACTCTTCCTGGGGCTCTCGTTGTCCCAGTGTGTCTGGGCCAACCGTTGCCTCGTGCCTTCCCAGAAACAAGCATGGTTAGGGCGGGGGGATAGTGGGCTGGGAAGGGAAGAGGGGCCAGGGACCTGCGGGGGTGGTGACTCAGCTCTGAGTCTGGGGGCTTTGTCACGACAGGCTCGGCTTTCCCAGGAACACTCGCCCCATACCGTACGTAACTCAGGCTCAGGTTGGGTGAGGCACTCCCCCACTCAGAGCGGGGATCTCCTGACACTTCCCAGGATGGCCAGCCAAGCCCCCTGCCCTGGCCAGTCACCCTGCTGGGGGGCCCATCACAAGAGCCTTTGCCCTTTCCCATGAGTCATGAGCAGAGAGACCGCCTTCCACTGCTGGGGGGACCGTCCCAATTTCGGTTATTTCCCAGCCAAAACTCTTCTAAGCAAAAGTGTGATTGGAAAGCTTCCAGGCTCAGCTCCCTGGGGGTAAAGAAATGATATCTGTAGGACTTTTATCACTGCTACCATTTCCCGTTATTTACCCATCGTTCCCCAAGGATGGGTATGCTAAGCTCTTTATATTCTTTATATTAACCATTGAAATAGTCCTGGGAGATATCTAGTATTAACTGCACCTACTATTTATATTATTAGTACATGATGGAGCTAAGAATTTGGGGAGTTCCACAGCACAGGCAAAGTTGCAAAGCTGTGCCTGGCAAATCCCGGTCTCTCTGTCCCTTCACAACCCCTCCCAAGCCTGGCCCTGTCAGCCCCACCCCACTCGCAACATACGCTTGACAGATCTCGTGTCCCGGGTTTTACCCAGAAAGAAATGTGGAGAGCTGAACAAGAAATGAGATTCAGAGGCAATAGGGAGAGAAAAGAATCCAAGGCACAAACAATGCTTTTAGAATTTTGTCCATGAACTTGTAGCCTTTTCCCCCTTGTTTCCCTCTTGGGCTTTTTATCTTTTTCCATGGTGATTTAGAGGCCATCTTCAGTTTAAACACCCACTTACCTCTCGATGCCCTTAGGCTCACGAGTGCTGTGAAGGGTTCCTTGCAGGCTCCTTGGAGATGTCTGCCAAATGCCGCTCAACCCTTCATCTCTGTGCAGCTCTGTCCATTCAGTGTTGTGACTATATTTAAAATAATCCAATGCTTCTTCTTGATTAAAAAGAAATCTGAATAGTACCTCATTGCACATTTTAAAGGTTTCTAAGAGAGAAGATCTCAACATTTCTCATCATAAGGAAAAAAAAAAAAGATGTTTTGGTGACTATGTGTGGTGACAGACGTTAACTAGACTTATCATAGTGATTTTTTCACAGGGTATGCATGCTAAGTCACTTCAGTCGTGTTTGACTCTGTGCGACCCCACGGACTGTAGCCCACCAGGTTCCTCTATCCATGAGAGTCTCCTGGCAAGAATACTGGAGTGGGTTGCCTGCCCTCTTCCAGGGGATCTTCCTGACTGAGGAATTGAACCCACGTCTCTTACATCTCCTGCCTTGGCAGGCAGGTTCTTTACCACTAGTGGCACCTGGGAAGCCCTATTTGCAATGTATACAAATGTCGGTTATGATATTGTGTACCTGAAACTGATAAAATAGTCTGTGTCAATTATTTCTCAATTAAAAAAAAAATCTGGTTGTGTTACTGTTTTGCAAAATATGCTCCATAACGTCTGAGTTCCTTCTACTGCCTCCCTGGGCCCCCTTTCTCTTTCGGGTCTCTTTGCTCACTGTTTCTGGAACTTTCCAGCACAGTCTGGTGTTGTGCCTTTTCCTCTGGCAAGCCCATCCTCACCCGCCATCTCGCCCTCATTCCCCACGACTCGATTGCCTGGTCACCTTCCTCAGACACCTTCCCCGAAGCCCCCAGACCCTGGCTGTAGCTGCCCCCACCTTGCAGGAGCTCACACCCAGCTCCCAGCCTGCACGTCTGCTAGGCCTGCCGAATAGGAAGGCAAATTAGAGTTCTCAGAGATCCTGGGGGGAAAAAAGAGATTCCTAGGGCCCTCCACTGCCCATTTGGATTCCATAAATCCAGACTGACGGCCGAGGGTCTGTATTTTTAAACACAGGCTCTGAGAGATTCTGATGAGAGGCTTCTTGGGCCATACTTTTAAGAAACTGCATGTTATTGGAATTATTTCTTTTCATCTCTGTCGGCTGCCAACCTGCACCTATCCAGCCCTTAGGAAAAAGAAAAACCCCATGGGACCACTTCCATCCCCGTGGTCCTAGTGTTCAGCCCAAGTACTGGGCTATAACAGACGCTTCATAAATGTGGGGACTAATCTGTGTGGTCATTCTGTCTGTAATTGCTTTTAAGCACCTACTGTGTATACAACTTTGTTCCAGGGAAACTGGGAAAAGCAACAACTCTTTCGGCATTTTCTGGACACTGTGTCATCAGACCTCAAGCTAAATAAGAGATAAGGAATACAGGAAAATGATGGTTCCTGCTTGTTTTTCTAGCAAGGAAGTAACTGAAGGTCAGAGAGGTTGGGACTGGCTGTGAATGACAAGACCACTCGCCTGCAGAGTCCAGACTCAGGCCGGCCTGCTCCTTTTCTAACACCAAGATCTTGGTCGTCTCCCCCAGATTCATCTCAGCCATGGTCTTGCTGCAATGATCGTTCACCTGGCAGGCAACCTTACTCAGCACAGGCAGCAGACCTGGGTCTGAGCCTCTTGGGAGCTGACTGATGGGTTACCTGGGAAACTCACCTCTGGACTACCTGGGCACTACAGTTACACTGACCCAGCGAGGTGAGGGTGTCCTGGCACAACCCTGCTTCCTGAGAGGAGGCGCATCGTCACCCTTCATGCTTTCATTAAGAGGATTGGGAGCAGAAGAGGATGAAATGACTTCGTGTTGGCACAAAAAATCAGAGATTAACAGAAAACCTTGAAAATAGAGAAGCATCTGATTTGGGCTTTTCTATCAACAAGCCCAATAACCTAGAGGAAACTATTAACATACAAATAGACAGCCTTCCCATTAAAACAGCGGCCCACGGTTCTGGAAAAGACCTCTTCATGCAGAAAGCAATTATGACGGGAAATCAAGTCCAATTCAGGCCCATTTGCAGCAAGCTTGGAAAATCAAAATGTAACCACTCATAATCGTGTAGACAACCTTGCTGTTGGGGGAGGGGTGGCCAGTGCTTTATTATTATTGCTATTATTATTTCACTTTGAAAGAATTCAACTTACTGACTTTCAACCTTGGCTCAGAGAGTGCGCAGGGCAGACACGTATATTCGTATGCAGGGAAAAAAAAAAAATCAGCCCATGTATAAATAAATGGGTTTTTGGTCAGATTACCAGAGGTTAATGGGGTTGCTTAGCGAAGATGCCACTCAGAGAATTTCTAAATAAGGACATATCTGCATGGCATGTCTGGACCATCAGAAAGTCCCATGCTTCAGCCCTAGACACCCCATCATTTTAATACTGCCAGCCCCTCAGAGGCACAGCTGAGTCTAGAGATGAGAGTCGAGACCTAGAGCAGTTGGGAAGCTCCAGGTGAGGACAAAGTCGTTCTAGAAAACACGAATGTTCTCTTCCAAGTGATTGTGGGAAACGTAGCAGACAGGGATGCTAAAACAACATAGCAGGCCTGCCACTCGGACACCCTCATAGGAAAGCATGCGAGGTTGGTGATGTCACCCAGAATGACCAGCCAGGAGCTCTGCTGTGCCTGCTTGTATCACAGGCCATTCTTCCATGACCGCACACTTTACTCTCGGCGACAGGGTGCATTTCTGCCCTCTGTGCTGGGTGTCCAGTCTACCACCTCTAATTACCTTTCAGAGGGAAAACCAGCTCTTGGCACATGGCCGAAGCCCCGCCACAGGTGCAGGGTCTGCGTTTGTCTCTAGCAGGGTTTGATGCTCTTTCACTGCCTCCCTGTGCCCCAGATAAGCTGGCCGTGGGTAGAGAGACTTCCCCATGCTCCAGGCGACAGCATAGGCCCTTCTCTGCCTGGCATGCTCTCTCTCCTACCTCCCCATCGCCTGCCTCTCCTGCAACATACCTAGTTAACAGCCGGGCTGTGTACACTCATCATCTGGTTCCTTGCCTTCAGCGCTTGTGTCTACATTTATCTACTTCCTCAAGGTAATTATTTGATACATGCCAGCGACCACCCAACCCAAACTAAGATTCATTTGATGGTAGAGCTCACATCACCAGAACCTCAGAAAATGTCTGATCTAAGAATGAACTCAGCTTAGAGCATCACGGAGTTGGGCTACTAAGACCTTTTCCAACATTTGGATGGATTAGTATGTGGCAGAATTGGACTATAAGACCCACGAACTTTCTACGTCACCCCGTTTCCTCTCTGTGGCTACATGACAACATACAGGCTTTTTCTTTTTCCCCTCACTGATAATTAACTTTGAAATAGATACTCAGGCACAAAAAATGAATTTTGACCAGTCGAGGAATAGACAATGTGCTTAGCTTCTTTCTTAACATTCATTCATTTTTTGCTGCCCTGGGTCTTTGTGACTGTGCTGGGACTTTCTCTAGTCGTGGAAAGAGGAGGCGCCTCTCTAGTTGCGTGGGCTTCTTATCTCAGTGGCTTCTCTTGTCTCAGGATCTAAAATGTTCCACAGCTCATTCAACATGCCCTCCCAAGGGACTCTGGTTCACAAAGGCAGAGAGAAATTTTAATCAGTTAGTAGTAGACACTGGAAAGAAGAGGAAGAGAGGTCATGTTTTTATTGAGCTATTGAGATTTTCTACGTAGGAGCTTGAGTCGTTAGTATTTGCAAAGGAGCATATTTTAGGTAAGATTGCGAGGAATCATCCTGCTCTTCAAGTTAGAAGAAATTTTCTTGTCCCCAATCCCTGAACATCTAAGCTATCCCTTAAAGATCGTCTCAAATAACTTTTAACTGTGTGCTTGTATTAACCACCCTTCCTTCTCATGAATGCCAAGTTCCTAATGGCAGAGGATGACTCTCTTGGTATTCTCCAAGAATCTGGAATTTAGAAAGAGTCCTATGCGTGTTTGGATGGATATCAATAGATAGATGGATGAGTGAATAGATAGAAGTCACCACATTTAGCAAGAGCAGAGAGCAACTGACTTGGCACAGGGAAAAGAATAAGATCATAAGGGAGGTTTTCAGTCTATCCCACCTTTGGTAGTTTTGAAAATGTGTTCATGAATGCTTTGATACTCTTCCTTTCAAGCAGCAGAGCCTAGTTTTCCCTTGTGTGTGTCCTGGAGTAAGTGATTCACTTTTAATTAATAGGATGAAATAGAAGAGATGATGGGTTTCCGCTGGGTCATAAAAGGGCATTGCAGCTTTTGTCTTGATCCCTCTCTTGGGTAACCTGCTCTCGAGGAAGCCAGCTGCCATGTTGGGAGGGCGCTCAAGCAGCCCTACATAGAGACACTGGCGGTGAGAAACTCAGGTCTCCTGCCAACAGGCATGGGAGTGAGCTGCCTTAGAAGCAGAATCTCCAGCCCTTGCCAAGCTTCAGATGATGGCAGCCTCAGCCCACAGCTTACCTGCAACCTCTTGAGAGATCCTGAGCTAGAACAAGCCAGCTAAGTTGCTCTCAAATTGCTTATCCGCAGAAACTGTGTGAGAGAAAACACCTGCCATTTCAAACTACTGCACTGGGGGTAATATGCTATTCAGCAATAGGTAACTGAGACCCTACCCCACTCCAGAGATCTTCCACCAAGCTAGGCCTCTAATGACAAGTTGTCTATTATTGGAATAAACCAGGTTACAGAATGCACCTAAAGTCAACCATCACCCTTTTTCTATATCTCCAACCATATTGTGTTTTTGTCAGAATTAGAGATTCAACTTGCACAGAACTCTTTTCCCTTCTTTAATTATTTTTTAAAATATAGAATAATAAGGCTAACTGCTCATATTTGAAGGCAAACAAATCTAAGTGCATTTCCTTTCTGTGCTACTTATTATATAGTGAGCTGTTGGGGATGTATTTATCTCTTGGCGATCAGATGTTTCACAGTGGAACAGGGAGGGTAAAAGTACTTACTGCATAGAGTTGCCCATTCCAGTGGTACCAGGGTTTCATCATGCTCCATTTAGATAATGTATGTAAAACATTTAGCATAGTAGCTACTACCTATTAAGGATGGAAGTAATAGTAACTATTACATGACTGCAGCCTTGAAATTAAAAGATACTTGCTCCTTGTAAGAAAAGCAATGACCAACTTAGGCAGTGTATTAAAAAGCAGAGACATCACTTTGCCGACAAAGGTCTGTACTAGTCAAAACTATGACGTTTTCAGTAGTCATGTACAAATGTGAGAGTTGTACCATAAAGAAGGCTGAGAGCCAAAGAACTGATGATTTCAAACTGTGGTGTTGGAGAAGACTTTTGCGAGTCCCTTGGACAGTGAGGAGATCCAACCAGCCCATCCTAAAGGAAATCAACCCTAAATATTCTTTGGAAGGACTGATGCTGAAATTGAAGCTCCAACACTTTGGCTACCTGATGTGAAGAGACGACCCATTAGAAAAGACCCTGATTTGACAGGGAAAGATTGAGGGCAGGAGAAGGGGATGACAGAGGATGAGATGGTTGGATGGCATCACTGACTCAATGGACATAAGTTTGAGGGAACTCCGGGAGATGGTGAAGGACAGGGAAGCCTGCTGTGCTGCAGTCCAAGGGGCTGCAAAGAGTCGGACACAACTTAGAGACCAAGCAACAACAAATCTCTAAGAATAATTATCCAAAATCCTCACATGAGCAAATAGGAAATTTCTTTAATTCCAAAGGATTGTCCTTTTTGAACTTCATGCTGGGAGACAACACGCTGTAACAGTTGAGTGTTTTGAAAATGTGGCTCATGGCCTTCCTGCATTAGAATGATCTGAAGCATTTGTTAGAAATCAAGATTTTTAAAACCAATTTCAGGTCCATTAAGTTAGTATCTCAGGGATGGGAGTAAAGTAAAGAGGAAAGAATGGGAATCTGTGCCTTTAACAAGCTCCCCCAGCTTGATACCCATGTTCAGGAAAGCTCTAGAATCACTGAGGAAGGAAGAGTCATCTCAGAACTCAAGGACCTGGGATGCAGGTCTGACCTCTGACATTTACTAGCCACAGTGTGTTAACCTTTGCAGTGCCCCATTTCTCATCTATGAAAAGGAAATACTTATCTGCCTTCTCTGCCTTCTAGAGCAATTGTAAAGATTGGCTGAGATAATAAAAACATCAACTGACTTCTATCTAGTGTGTATACAGTTTACAAAGTGATTCCGTCTACCTTATCTCATTGAAACTCAGGATGGTCCCATGAAGTTAATTTTCCTCCCCGCTGATGGAAACAGAAGCTAAGTTGACACTATATGACTCATCCAGGTTGCAGTTACTGCACAAACCCAGGTATAGATCACAGATCCTGAAGTGAACTAAAATCAAGGCTCTAGGGCAATGTATGATTTTTCAAGCATCACTTTAGCTTAGACTGTCGCCTCGGTTATTCATGGTACCGAAACTAAAGAAGAGGAACTTAGAAAGCATCTACATTCTAATTGTCCAGGTTGTAATTATACATGCAAAGAGCAATAATTAGTTGAAAACAAAAACTGTGAGGTCACTGAGATACACTTCCTCAGCCACAACATCAGAGGCTGTTAGTCTTGGTGTGTCAAATGTTTCTAACTCACACACCACTGAATTCATTCATCTTAAATTACAAACCAGATTAACTTCATTCATTTGTTTTTTCTGAGTCATTATTTTGCTTCTTCTGCCTAGATTTAGGCAAGAGAAAAATATCTGGAAATCACCTGTGTTCCTTTCAGGCTCTATGAATAAAAGAAAAGAATTCCACTGGATGGTTTATGTAGTTCTTTTAAGAAAATTAAGTGTCTGCTAAGTATACTCTGTGAAATGGCTGGATAGGTTTCACTGAGTTTGGAGGGTATGTCTGGGATGGTCCAACTTAGAATATAGGATGTGTTGTGTAGAGGGTCTGCCTCCAGTGCAGGAGCTGGAGGGAGACCTGGGTTCAATCCCTAAATTAGGAAGATCCCCTGGAAAAGGGCATGGCAATCCACTTCAGTATTCTTGTCTGGAGAATCCCATGGACAGAGGAGCCTGGCGGGCTACAGTCAGTGGGGTCACAAAGAGTTAGTCACGATTGCAGTGACTTAGCATGCATACACGTGTATAAATAAATAAATCTTTGGGTGTCAGAGATGGGTACCCTTCCTAAGGACATCACACATCCTCCAGAATAGCGGAACAAGAAGCAGTCTCTGTGGCCAGGAAAGGCAAGCCTCATGTATTAGATTTGTTGAGCAGGGGAAAATAAAGTGTTTTCAGTTTGGAGCCAGAGTCTGGAGCCACATGGTTGGACACTGAACTGTCAATGCTGACTTGGGATGCGGTCGCTTTACTGAAGCCAAACCCTTGCCTGTTCCCTCTCACCTCTAGACAAGGCTGGCATGTGTCGTATAAGAAAATATGGATATCTTGTAGTCCTAGATTACTACAACGTACATTTTATGTGCATATAGAGCCTCAGAAAGTTCAAACTGGACATGGGGGCAGGGCAAAGGGGCTCTGACCCCCTATCTTTGACTCCTGGCAAGGGGAATGGGTTTCCTTCACTCCCTACCTCACACCCTTCCTTCAAGTTAACAGGATAGGATCAATATAGCTTCACGTAAATATACTTATTTTCTAGGCTGGTTCACAACAAACACTACCAAAGTTTTAAAAAAAAATAATAGTGGGCTTCCAACTAAGTTTGAGCTGTGTAGATGTTGGTGGGATAGAAACTATGAGATAAGCTGTTTCCTACCACAGGAAGCTTCCACTACTCACTGTGGGCTCACGGTTAACAGAAGGAAAACTTTTTTTAAAAAAATATTAAATACATAGATAGACAGGGTTTTAAATGCTAGGAAACTGTGTTCTCCTAATGCAATCACACTGGAACTCACAGGTAACCTGGTCAGAGGGGAGAAGGATGCTTTGGAGGGATTCAGTTTTTAATCTCGATAAGAGTTTCAGCTACCAGCATGCAGACTTCATCTACTTGAAAACATGAAAGATTAGAATCTGGAAGTTAAGATTTTCCATGCAGTAAACTATATAACAACTTCTTGGTTTATCTCCTCCCCCACTCCTACCCCCACACAAGCTCCAAGGGGGCAACCAAAGCCATTTTTTCAAATGGATCGGTGTCTGGAATATTGACTCCTCTTTCTGAAGAACTCACTTTTGAGCTTGTTTGCCCAACACTGTGGTTCAAATTCATTTCACCCTTCAGGGATGTGTGGGCATGTTGACAGATTCAATGACAGAAATGGAGTTCTATCAGAAAGGGTGTTAGTCGGGAAGCAAAGGCCCCAAGGGATAGTTTGGTAATGGGCTATGGAGACTTCTTTCCTAGGTCACTGGCTCAAGCCCAGAACCTGCTTGGCAGTGATTGAAAATCGTTACCTCTTGACAGCTGCCTGACAGGTGGCCAGTAACTTGCTGGTCCCCTAATCCTGCAACCTTTTCTAGGCAGAACAGTCACATGGTGGAAAGGAAACCAGGATTACTTGAAAACCCAGGAGCTCAAGTACCAGTTTTCTTCCTCAACATCTTGTCACTTACTGGGTTAAATATTTTTATCAGTTTAACAGATTATGGCCAACCAAAAGATCCCCATGCTTACCCCTTAACAGTGGTGAAACTTGATTAAAACCGGTGGCACGGGGTGGGGAATGGAACACAAGGAGCAATGACTGGTGAGAAAGTTTTTGCATCCGACATGTATATGTATGGCTGAGTCCCTTTGCTGTTCACCCAAAATTATCACAACATTGTTAATCGGCTATATCCCAATACAAAATAAAAACTTTAAAATATGGGGGAAAAACAAAAGTTACTGCATCCGTTGATCAGCTGCTAATGGCTGAGCTAGACCATGTAAACACATTTACTTAAAAAAGACCAAAATATCATAAAAGGCCAGAACTAGCATCAGGAAAACAGGCAGGGATGAACCCCAAATAGAGGTTGATTGCAGGAAGAAATCTGGCAGATTTCCATCCGAAGGGCCCTTAAGAGACACGCAGGGCAGAGAGCCATGTAAGACCCACGATGGGCAGGTTGGCGCCGTATCAATTTCAGCATGGCCATTCTCATCTGGAGCCCAGTCACCAGATCTCATCTCGGCAGGAGTCCATCCTTAATGCAGGCTGAGCCCAAGTAATGAGAACTTGATTCTTAGTCAGGGGATTTCTTTCTTCCAGTGGGCTTAAGCCAAAACCTTTAAAATTATTTTAATGTCATTTTTCTTTTTAATGGGTCATGTAAGTACTAGGAAAATTATAGCATTAAAAGGGTGGCTTCAGACTTTCTTTTTCTCTTTGTATAATTGCCTTTTAGAGGGTAGAACTTTTAACTCATCCTGAACATTTCCCTTTGATACCACCAGAGGCAAGCCTCATATTCGGAGGCAAGTTCCTCATATTTTCCTCTAGAAAGACCCTCAAGACACTTACTAGTTTGAGCTCAACACATGTTCATCCCTCATAGGTGATAAGCCACGGGATTTCCAGAGAGGTGGCAAGATTTATCCATCGCTGTTGACCAAAGGAAAGAGTGTAGTACAACCACGTAAGAGATAAATGACTAAGTCCCATGGCTGATTATTTTACAAGCACCACCACGAGCTGCTCGTCTAAATGAGCATCGCACCCTTCAAAGCCCACCTGTATGAGATGGATGATATGAAGTGTGGGTCACTGCCTAATATTTGGCTGCAACAATATCACACACAGCTCCCCAAATACAAGCGGTTACAACCACGAGCTTGTTGTTTCTCTTGTTGCCAGGTCTGCGTGTTGGCTGTGGCTCAACTGGTCTTGACCATTTTAGGACCCAGGCTGCAGAGGCAACACCTGGAGAATGTTCTTCCCATCATAGGGGAGCAGCAGCTCAAGAAGGTGAGTGGAAACACCCAGAACCTCTTATAGCCTCAGCGTGAGCTGGAACATGATCATATCTGATCTCGTTCTATTACTGGGTGAAAAGTGATCAGAGGATGATGGATCGGGGAGAGGGGACATCTGTTGATCATGAATACAATCATAGTCACATAACTTAAAATCATGAAATTTAAAACAGTACAGGCGATACTGTTTTTTTGACTTAGTGCATTTACTCATTACAGGAATGTGTTACTATATTGAGATGAGCATGATACATTCATTAAATCATGTCATCTTCATAACAAAACTCTGAGGCAGGTACTTACTCCTGTTTTACAGATGGGTCAATGGTAGCCTGATGCGGCAAAGAACTGTGCCTTGGTCCTAGTACTGGAAAGTCATAGCACCAGCCCTGGGGCTCAAGCGCTCTATTCCTGAGCCTGCGTTCTTCAGTAGTCCCTGGCTCTGTGCCCAAGACTGGGGCCAAGAGAGGAGGGCAGCGGTCCCCGTAGCTGATCGACACTTGCTGGGATTGTCACATGGAAAGACAGGGTTCTCTTTCAGAAATGAGTTGAGGATATTTGGCGGATTCGGGTGGTTGATCACATTTGATAATCCCAGTTGCAGTCTGAAGTGAGCTGGGACTTTAAGCTAGGGGGGGCTGACTGCACGTGCCTTATAAGCTGGTTTAGGAGGAGATACTGAAGTGTACTTCTACTTCATCATCATCTGCCTCCAGTCGAGGCTGGGAAGACCTCTGCAACAGTGGCTCAGGAATTACTAAGACTAGAGAGAAACACAGTATACTATACCAACATAATGAGTATACATTATGTAGTATGCCATACCAACATAATGAGTACAAAGGGACGTTCGTTAATATTCAATATTTCTGATAACTTTTACGCACCTAGTAGATACTGTACTGGGCTTCCCCGATGGCTCACTCGGTAAAGAATCCGCCTGCAATGCTGGAGACCTGGGTCGGGAAGATCCCCTGGAGAAGGAAATGGCAGCCCACTCCAGTATTCTTGCCTGGGAAATCCCATGGACAGAGGAGCCTGGTGGGCTACAGTCCATGGGGTTGCAAAGAGTTGGACAAGGCTGAGCAACTGAGCAGAAGCACAAGATACTATACTATGTACAGGAAATTAAAAACAAAACCAGAAATGGTCCCTGCCCTCATGGAGCTTATGGTCTAGAGGACAGGACAGACTTTTGTTAGACAGTCACATTCATGGATGTATAATTACAAAATGGGACACTTTTATTTTGAAAGAAAGGGGCAAAGTTTCATGAGAGGGTAGGACAACGATGAGGAAGACTTCCACAAGAAGAGACGGGAACTTAAAGGAGAGAGTCTAGAGGCTAAAAACGTGTGTTAGTGGAGTGTGAGGTGGGAAGCAGTATGGACAGAAAAAGCAGTGTGTGCCCAGACCTTGGATGGGATGAAAGAAAGGCAATGTCACAGTCCAATGGGGCTTCCATAAAGGGCTGGCACCTTGAGTTTCCTGTTGGCTGGCATGCAGCTCCCTCTGAAAGGGTTAGTGCCCTGTTAGTCCCCCTCATCTACAGCCAAGTTCAAAGAGAATAGATGTCACCTCTAGTGGGATCTTCCTCAGAGCCTGGGCAGTCTCTATTTTGCCAAGGGGAGCATTGTTCAGCTATGAGAAATCAACTTCCCACTGTTCCAGAGAGCCCTGAGGTATAGCTGAGGATCAGAGCCTGCACAGGTTAGAAGCTGCAGTACTATAACCAGAGTTTGCCATCAACTAGGGCATCAATACATGCTTATCGAGTAGTCATGATGTCACAGAAGTGTAGAAGAGAGATAAGACAGACACAGCCCTTCTATTAAAGAGCACATGGTCTGCAAGAGAACATACCCACAAGCATGAAAGTGTGAGTGATAGAGTGGGATGATGGTCCAGAGTGGTGGCCAGCACAGGGGGAGGCCCCTCGGATTCTGGATCTCAGAGAGAGCCTCTTGCAGGAGTTGAGGGTTGAGAACTCTGGACAGTTAATAGGGGTCCACCACCCAAAGAAGGGCCACTGCTAGCTCCCTAAGAGGGAACAGTAAGTGCCAAGTCATGGGCAGGTGCAAAATACAACAACAATTTCACAATGTTTTTTAGGGTACAGGGCTTCCCTGAAAGCTCAGACGGTAAAGACTCTGCCTGCAACTTGGGAGACCTCGGTTCGATCCCGGGGTTGGGAAGATCCCCAGGAGGAGGGCATGGCAACCCACTCCAGTATGGCCTCCCTTGTGGCTCAGCTGGTAAAGAAACCGCCTGCAATGCCGGAGACCTGGGTTCCATCCCTGGATTGGGAAGATCCTCTGGAGAAGGGAAAGGCTACCCACTCCAGTATTCTGGCCTAGAGAACTCCATGGACTGTATAGTCCATGGGGTCACAAAGAGTCAGACATGAATGAACAACTTTTACTTTAGGGTACAAGGAGCATTTAACCTTCAGAGTCAACATTCCTGGAAGAAGGTCTTTGATTCAGTCTCCTCTCTGCTCCATTTGCTTCATGGGTTTTTCCCAGCACTATTGAAACAAATTGGACATGTAAGATTGCACAGATATACTGTGTGCACGGTGATGATTTGACACGTATATATTTCAACATGTTTACCTCAATCAGTTTAGTTCACAGCTCCTCTCCTCACATAATTACCATTTTTGTTGTCGTCTCTGTTATGGTTAGACTGTACAGTTAACTTTGGTCACCTTGCTGTAATTAGATCCCCAGAACTTATTCACCTTATAGCCGAAAGTTTGTGGCCTTTGACTGACATATTCCCGTTTCCCTCTACTCTCAGCCTGTGCCAGGCAGCCACATTTCTACTCTGTTACTATGAGTTTGATATTTTTTAGATTTCACCTATAAGTGAGATCATACAGAATTTGTCCTTCTCTGTCTGACTTACTTCACTTAGCCTGATGCACCTGTGCTTTCTGCTTCCAAGCTCCTCTTGCATGGCCTCCCTAGAGTGCCATGAGAATCCCTGCCAAAACTCCCATCTGGATATTGGGTGTCTCTGGGTTTGGGGCTGCAGGCCTGGTAGGAGTTGGTGTTTATACAGTTGCTGGAAGGTTTGGGGGCTGCAATGCTCCTGAGCTCTGGAACACATTTGCACGGCACACAGCACCAAGAGATGCGATGGGACAGGTGCTCAGCTTCTTTCCCAACTCTCAGCTCAAAGCTGCTGACTCCAGGAAGACTTCAGTCATCTGGGAGTCGCCTCTTCCCCCTTTGATGTTCATCACAGGGTTTTCTTCATTTTGTCTCTGTTTTATATACGTAGTCTCCTGCCAGACTGGGAAATTGTGCAGGGCTCTGTCTAGCAGATCTGGGGAACAGGATAAGATAGTGTTTATGGGCAGAGCTTTGAAGCCGTCACATTTCTGCCACCTCTCCACAGATCGGCTGTCAGACACACTGAACCCCGAGTTCCTCCTCTCAAAACATCGTTTAGTCTCTTTCTGTAGGAAATGCCCTTGGAATTTTGATAGGGCTTGAATTAACTCTGTAGATCACTTTGGGTGGTAAGGGCATTGTAACAATATTGTCTTTCAGTCCATAAACAAGGAACGTCTTTTCTGTTTGTGTCTGTCTTCTTTAATTTCCTTCCTCAATACTTTGTCCTCTTGCCTGGAAAATCCCATGGGCGGAGGAGCCTGGTGGGCTGCAGTCCACGGGGTCGCGAAGAGTCGGACACAACTGAGTGACTTCACTTTCACTTTTCACGTTCATGCACTAGAGAGGGAAATGGCAGCCCACTCCAGTGTTCTTGCCTGGAGAATCCCAGGGACGGGGGAGCCTGGTGGGCTGCCGTCTATGGGGTCGCACAGAGTCGGACACGACTGAAGCGACTTAGCAGCAGCAGCAGCAATACTTTGTCATTTTTAGTATATGTCTTCACTTCCTTAGCTAAGTTTATTCCTAAGTATTTTATTCTTTCTGATGCTCTGGAAATTGAGATTGTTTTCATCATTTCCTTATCAGGTAGTTTGTAATTATCATATAGAAACACAACTGATTTTTCAGTGGTGACTTTGTATTTAGCTTTACTGAATTGATTAGCTCTAGTAATTTTTCTGTGGCAGCTTTAGGGTTTTGGAAAAGAGGTCTAAAATTCACATGGAACCCTAGTAATTCCTCCAAATTATTCTATACATTTAATAAAGTGTGAATTTAAAAATCTCAAGAGGGGATCACCAAAGTTGAGAAAATTACTCTAAAATTTATTGGGAAAACTAAAGTACTGAGGAAGCATTTTAAATCAAGTGGAAAGGATGGATGACTCAGTAAAAGGTACTGGAATATTGACATCCAAATGGGGAGGGAGACTAATTCCGATCTCTGCTTCACATGTCATTCAATAATGAATTTCAGTTGGATTAAATATCTTAATTTGAAATGTGAAATTTAACATGCCCTATAGAAAATAGGAGACTAACTTTATGACCTCAGAGTGGGAAAATAGTTTCTTTTTTCAAAAAATGCTAGAAGTTTATCTCTACAATTTTTTACCAAAAATTTTGGAAAAGACTGAAAGTATTCCTAGTCTTAAAAGCAACATTTTCTCAAATCTGAGGATAGCCTTTTCCTAGTGGTTTGTTTTTTAGAAGTCACAGTGGGGCTATGAATTGCTCAGAGCCCTCTTTTTTTTTCCCCCATAATGAAATGTAGCTGTGCCGTTTACTGTGAGAAATATCTTACTGGAATCAGGGATCAGTAGTTAGCGTAAGTTAACTAGGAAACAGTGGTTCAGAAGGTTTTTTTGTGACTCTCTATTTTCACACATTCTGCTTGTTTTTCAGAGATGCTGCAGTGAGCTGGCTATGGAGAGATGCCGTCTTGGCAGGGGAGGCTTGAGTTGGTCTGTCTTACTCTAATGTTTCAAGGCTTCTGTGCCTTGCACATAAAAGCAGGAATAGAGTGATAAGTAAACAACCAGGAAGAACTGTGATAGAACAATATTTTAAAATAAAATACACAGTTAAAACTATTGACCCACAGAAGGTTGCAACTGCATACAGAAAATTCAGATATACTGGGAAAATAGTTTTTTTCATTTTTAAAAATTGAAGTATAGTTCATTTACAATATCCTGTTAGTTTCCTGTGTACAACACAGTGGTTCATTTATATATATATATATATATATACACACATACATACATACATATATATACACATACATACATATATATATACACACATACATACATATATATATATACACACACCTGAATATTCTTTGGAAGGACTGATGCTGAAGCTGAAACTCCAATACTTTGGCCACCTGACGTGAAGAACTGACTCATTGGAAAAGACCCTGATGCTGGGCAAGATTGAAGGCAGGAGGAGAAGGGGACGACAGAGGATGAGATGGTTGGATGGCATTACCGACTCAATGGACATGAGTTTGAGTAAACTCTGGGAGTTTGTGGTGGACAAGAGGCCTGGCATGCTGCAGTCCATGGGGTCACAAAGAGTCAGACATGACTGAGCAACTGAACTGAACTGATACACATTCATAAATATATATATATTTTTTCTCTTTCAGATCTAGGAAAAGATTTCTTAAACAAGATGTACAAAACAATATCCTTAAATGAAATTCTTAAAAATCTAAGACATTTCAACAAACTGATAATTTATATAATCCACAATACAAAGAGAAATATTATTTTATATTATATATAAATATACAGATAATTCTGGCATATTAATAAATAAAAGCTGTACAATCCACTGCAGGGTTGAGGGAATGGCCAAATTATAAATGAAATCAAAGAAGAGGAAATCCAGACCTTTGACAAAACATGCCCATCATTTCCCACGTTAACTTACAATCCCTTCTTGGTCGTTTACCAAACAGTGGTGCCTCTCTCCAGATGCTCTTCTGTTTCTTAGGCCCACTGGCCCACCAAACAGAGTGGTTTCTACCACTTCATCCCTATGGCTTGGTCCAAATCTGTGCTGTCCAACAAAGTAGTCATTATCACCCAGCACTATTTAAGTAAAATTCAATTCCTTGGTCACATTAGGCACATTACACATTACAGTGCTCAGTAGCCATATGTGGCCAATGGCCACCATGTTGGATAGAGTAGGTATAGAATATTTCCATGATTATGAAAGCTCTGCTAGACATTGTTGCTTAAACTTATATAAGGTTCAGTATCATTATAATAGGGTGAGTCTCCTTTCATTCTTCCTTATCTTTAAAATTGCTTTGGCTCTCAATTTTCCAAATAAGTTTGAAGTCAAGTAATCAAGGAAATGTAAATTAAAACAACAATAATACACCACTCCATGGCAACTTCAATCAAAGCATTACCTCTATGAAAATGGCAACTCTGAACACAGTGGAAGTACGTGGGATGAGCAAGTTGAAAAAGGAGGGTGTGTGTATGTTTGTGTGTGTGGGGGGTATAATGCAATGACACAATTTAGGCAAATTTTACAAGAACTCCCTCTGAATAGAATAAGCTATTCTATTTATTGTTTATGGATCATAATTATAGCTAATCTTGAATGCTAAAGCATCTATCTTCTTTCCAGGCTCTGTTCCAGGCACTTTAAATCTATTAACATTTGACGATTGCACCCAAGATTAATTTACAATCATCCCCCTTATTTGACTGAAGCACAGAAAAGTTAAGCAATTTGCCTCAGGTTACCCAGCTAGTTGGTACAGAGTTGGAGCTCATAGCCAGGGTGTCTGGCTTCCAAAGTGAAAGTGAAAGTGAAGTCGCTCAGTCGTGTTTGACTCTTTGCGACCAGTGGACTGTAACCCACCAAGCTCCTCCATCCATGGGATTCTCCAGGCAAGAATACTGGAGTGGGTTGCCATTTCCTTCTCCAAGTCTGCATTCAAAACTACGGTGCTATTCTGGAATCAGACCAAATGACACTCAGCAGACATGTGCCGGAATGCTTCCAGAGAGGGAGAGAATGGAAACAGGAGGTAAGGCTTCGCCTCCGGTATCATGTGTTAGGGAGAGAGGGGGTGGTGGAGAGAGAGAGAGGAGCACAGCAGATATGAAGGAAAGAGAAGAGAAAGCATTAACCTCAGTCAGATTAGGTTAGTGGGTACTCGGGTGTCATCATTTGCTTTTTGAGTGTATGTTTTTTAATGAATAAAGTTAAAAAAAAAAAAAGGCTATATTGTGAGATGAAATAAGTCTCCGAGGACTTGCTTACGATCTGGTCTGCTAACTAGACTTCTCTGTTGTCAAGAGTCATCCCTTGCTGGTTTGTAGAGCAAGACATGAGAGCTGAAGGGCTCTTGAGGGGCCCCTGAGAAGGACGCAGGCCCAGGGGACAGGAGTGTCAGCTGGGGGAATTCTTGGGGCAGACGGAGGAGGGGGGAAGGGAAGCTGGACCAACATGGACTGACCATGGTGAAAGAGAATTTCCCAGAATCCTCTGGTGCTTGATGGAATCCCCACTGCCATTTCCCCAGTAAAGCCTCAGGAAAAAAAAAAAAAAAAAACTACATGTTCCACATCTTCAGCTGTCACAATACTATTTTCTTTTGGAACCTGGGGGAAAGAAAATGCAAGACTGGCCTCAGAGAGACCAGTGTGCATGCGATGATGGGCTGCCCAGGCGGGTAAAGTGATACTGGGGTTACAGACACAAAGCATCTCTTCTTGGCACCTGGGAGGCCCTGACCACCGCCGTCCTCGTGGAGGCCTCACTCACATGGTGCTTTCCGTCTCCCGCAAGGCCAGGGCCCTAGCTCCACACCCGCGGCATCGGACAGCAGAGCTCCAGGCCCAAGCATCCCAGGCCCAGAGCCTCCTTGGCCGTCTCGCTGATGCCAGCTCACGTGTGGGGCTTTTTTGCACAACCGCTGTCCTGGGAGCAGACGGGGAGGATTGGCAAGATGGGGCTGAGGCGGGCAGGTCTGGGGCAGCTGCCCCGTGTGACTGGCAGACACCCGCAGAGCCGGCAGAAGAGCACGGGGCAAGGGGGATGAAGGAGGTGTTGGAGGGCGGCCTCCCCTCCACTCTTGCCCTGCGGCCCGTCTGCCCCGGCCCACTGAGTCCCCTCCACCTCCGATCCATGGCTTCTTTGCCACAAGCGCATCAGTCCTGACAGACCAGCAGGTTCTTAGGAAGCAAGCGCCCAGCGAGGCCCAGGCTGGCTCTGACTCTGCTGTGGCCCCTCCTCGGGCACAGAAGGAGTCTCCCAGATCCGGGGACCGTGGCTGGCCCGCCAGCCTCCAGGCCAGCAGCAGCCCTCGGGCTGCCCTGCATCGTCCAGCTGTGGGGCGGCCGGCTGCTCCCACACAGGCCGGCACACTGGTTTCCAAGCCAAAAAGCTCCAGAGGAGAATGATAAAATATATCATTGGGCTGGGCTGGGCTGGGCTGGGCATCTTGCAACTCAAGGAAGCCCCGTGAGCCTCAGCGATGAACGCGCACGGGTGAACGCTTCCCCACCACGTGCCGGCGGGGCTCCTGGGCCAGCGGAGAGGGGCGAGGACCTGTCCCAGCTCCTCCCCACGCCTCTGCACCCGCGCCCGAAAGCCCGCCTGGACGTGCGGCCTCACGGAAAGGCCGGGGTAGACGGGCGGTGAAGAAGAGCCTCCGGGGGCAGGCGGGGCCTGTTAGCCGCCATCTTGGCTGCAGGGCCTCGGGCGCGGTTTCCTGAGCTCCCTTGTTTTTATCGGAGTGGAAACCTCTGCGAACTTCTAAAATCAGAACTGAAAATGTGGCTAGTTTCCCCCATTGAGTCTACTGGGGACAATGACATGCTATTTTCCCATTTCTCAAAATACTCCTCGTATTATCAACTCAGCCCTGGATTGTTGGCATGGGTTTGCTTTAAATATATTTACTATTAATGAAATTGTCATAGATATGTGCATGTGTGTTTTTAAAACTTTCTCCTCCTCGAAATCAAATACATAAGCAAATAAATGATACACAGCTCATTTGTTTTGTGTTCTAGTGCTATAGAATATATATGTGTATATACACACAGAGCTACATTTGTGTATATATATATATGTATATATGTATGATGGTGGTGGTTTAGTCGCTCAGTTGTGTCCACTGCTAACCTAGACAGCGTATTAAAAAGCAGAGACATTACTTTGCCAACAAATGTCCGTCTAGTCAAGGCTATGATTTTTCCAGTAGTCATGTATGGATGTGAGAGTTGGACTATAAAGAAAGCTGAACGCTGAAGAATTGATGCTTTTGAACTGTGGTGTTGGAGAAGCCTCTTGAGAGTCCCTTGGGCAGCAAGGAGATCCAACCAGTGCCTCCTAAAGGAAATCAGTCCTGAATATTCATTGGAAGGACTGATGTTGAAGCTGACACTCCAATCCTTTGGCCACCTGATGCGAAGAACTGATCCATTGGAAAAGACCCTGATGCTGGGAAAGATTAAAGGCAGGAGGAAAAGGGGATGATAGATGATGAGATGGCTGGATGGCATCACTGACTCGATGGACATGAGTTTGACCAAGGTCCAGGAGTTGGTGATGGACAGGGAAGTCTGGTGTGCTGCAGTCCATGGGGTCGCAGAGTCAAACACAACTGAGCAACTGAACTGAACTGAACTTGCAACCCCACAGACTGTGGCTCTGAATAGACAGACCTGAGTCCCACAGTTTGCTCTAACATGTCTTAGCTCTGCGACCTTAGGCAAGTCAATAACCTTTTTGAACTCACTTTGGCTTAATGGCAGGGGGCAGAGGGGGAATCTTATGTAGAATGGTTCTAAGGGCTTCATCTCTGGAACCAGATTATCTGGGTCTGAATCCCAGGCCCACGAGTGACTCATTTTTTTGTGCCTCGGTTTTTCCAGCTGCCAAATGGGAATCAGACCAGTCCCTGCCTCATATTGAATCTGTGAGGATGAAATGAGCTCTAACAAGAAGTTAGGGAATATCAGGAGCTTAAAGGGCTGCATGAAACAGTTATTAAAATGACTCTAAAACAGGAATCATAGTAGGACCCACCGTAGAGGGCTGTGGTGAGGAAAAGATGGGGTACTGCGTGTGGAACACGGAGATCCCACCCTGACACCCAAGCGCTGTGTTGACATGGCAGTCGTGAGAGCTGGCATTTTGCCTCTGGCCACCTGCCCACTCCCAGGGCCCAGGCCCCCCTCCCCAAGGCTCCTTGGCATGGGGACCTAGGGGTATGATCCTGGGCAGATGAAGAGTGGAGGCTATGTCACAGCCTGAAGTTGCCAGGGCCACGTGCCCCACGCCCCGGGAGGCCCGGCTCCGGCTGCACCCGGGCCAGAACCGTTTTGCCGCACTACCTCCAGCTGCCAGATGTTGTTCTAACCAGAGCTCTCTCATCTGCCGCCAGACCTTGGGCAATGGAGGCGAGGTGTGCTGGGATCCAGCCAAGGCCCCCCCACCCGGTATGAGGGCCTGCTGTCCCCGCAGCGGTGCCAGCCCAGAGCTGGGGGGCATGTCCCGGGGGACAAGGCCGCCTGAGCCTTGCAGCCAGGAAGGCAGAAGACACGTCACAGCCATAGGGGGGCTCCTGGCCTGGGGGGGTACTTGCCCCCAACCACAGGCCCACAGGCACACTCGGCCCACTGAGAACACTCACGGCCTCACGGTACAGAGAAGGAAGGAGGGCAAAGGAGAAAAAGGAGAGAGGCCAAGAGATGTGGGAAGAGAGGCAGGGACACACACTGGGCAAGCGTGGACTTGGGAGCTGGTGTCGTGGCCTTTTCAAACCGGGGACCTCCCTCCAACTGGGCCCACGGGGCAGACTGTGGGAAAAGACCCACTTAGGAGCGGCTCCTTCCAGAAAAACCCACGGTGGCAGCACTTTCCATCACGTTAAGTCTTTCTCCAGGAAATACAGGGTTTTCATCATCTCTGCCAATCCTTGCAGCCTCCAGTTCCCCAGTCTGTCCCTATGAAGGGAGGGGGGCCAAGACTGTGTCCACCCCCCACCCCATTGCTGGGCCACGTCTGTCTCCTTGGCCTGCTCCAAGGATCCAAGGGGATGTTGCCAGATACATCCATGGCCCAGGCCTCTTGGGGACTTCCCCTCTGCCGAGAACCGCTAACCATGGGGATACATGCCCAGAACACGGGAGGAAAGTCGTTGGGACACACTTAAGTCAAAAAAGCACATGTTGTTTATCTGAAATTCAAATTTAACTGGGCTTTTTGTATTTTTATTGGCTAAATCTGGCTACCCCAGACAGGCAGCTCCAACCTGAGTTCAGTGGCTGAAATGGGGAGTATGTGTGTTAAATCACCTCAGTCGTGTCTGACTCTTTGCAACCCCACGGACTGTAGCCCGCCAGGCTCCTCCGTCCATGGGATTTTCCAAGCAAGAATCCTGGAGTGGGTTGCCATTTCCTACTCCCAGGGATCTTCCCGACCCAGGGATCAAACACGAGTCTCTTGCGTCTCCTGCATTGGCAGGTGGGTTCTTTACCAGGAGAGAACTATTTCAGACTCCCACCCCATCACACATATTGTAGGAAGGTCACCAGCTTGGGAGAGCTGGAGTTGGACCACCCAGCCAAACAGTCGGGTGATTTTTATTCTTTGGTGAGAAAGGGACAAAGAGTGGAAATCGAGCTCTTGGTTAGGCTGATGCTAGGTCAGGCATTCACTGAAGGCCAAGTATATCCCTCCCAGGATCTGCGCTGGCCATTTGCTGGTGTCGTTTCACTGAAGGTTGAAGACCATCTGAGGAGCAGTACCTGTATTTCTGTCTCTACGTGGTAGACTCCCTCTGTATCAGCACAGAAGCTGAGCCTGCCGGAGCCCCAGCCGCAAGCTGCAGGGCTGAATTTGATGCTGGCTGACTCTACTGGGCGATGTAAGCCCTGCCCTTCTCTCTATATACCTTTACAAGGTCCCCGTTTCCAAAATGAGCAGCCAGTGTGCCTGCTCTCCCAGATGAGTCTGAATCCAAAGGCAAACATGGGAGGTGATAAGGCAGAAAACTTCAGTCCGAGAGGCTCAGGTGGGAAAGCGTGGGTTGGTGACACCCAGCCCTGAGTCAGAATCCCAGCTCTGTTGTTGCCTATGAGATGAGGTGCAAGCGACATGCGATTGTTTGTGCTTCAGTTTCATTTGCTAAATAATTGGGATAATAATACACACAGCATCAGGTAGTTAGGATTTAATGAGAGAAGGCAGGAGAAGCAGGTACCCATCAATTGAGCTATTATCACCCTCAAAGGATGGTTGGAGAGGAATAAAAGGGAGGCAAAGTTAAGAGTTGTAGTAGATGCTTCATAAATGGTAATTATGACCATTGTTACCAACTCCCTTCGGGAATGGGTTGTGCGTTTCTCAAAAGCCACTCAAAACTCCTTTCTTATCACAGAGCATTGGATAAATGACTCCTTTGATAAACTAGCTTCTCACCTGGGGAAACTGGTTTGCTGATCCTACCCAGGTTCAGATGACTGAAAATCAATGTGATTTGACAGCTGTGGAAAAAAAGAAAACTGCACGTACAGACCGATGAGCCGCAGAGCGCGTCAGTGCTGATACAGAGCAAGACCACCGAAGCGGCTGCTGTCCGTGACCCTGCCGCCTGCCCCCTGTTCGGGCGTCGGCCTGGCCCCCCATCGGCTGCTGGTAGGAGCGGAGGTCTCGCTGCCTCCCTGATGCCGCCACCTCCTCTGTGGCCTGCGGGAACACCCGGCAGTCCAGGTGCTGGGGCCCTGGCCTTGCAAACTTGCGCCCCACGCCTGCAAGGTCAGGAGCATTCTTGGCTGCCTCACAGCATGGTTAGCGGCTACTGGCAAGGCAGGGCCTCTGGGATCTGAGAGCTGCGGTTGCTCCTGAGATCAGGGAAGGCAAACGGTCATATCATCCCCTACCTCTTTTCAGAGAACTGAGGGCTTCGTTCCCGACCCCTGCTGCCTCACCACCCCAAGCCCCTGCTTCCAGGTCCCCGTACTATTCCTGCATTCCTGTCAGTCCACCTATGCAACCATTGAAATGACACATCCTCAGAGGCCACAAGGCCCAGGGCAGCCACCTAGTGTGACTCAGGAGACCCTCAGCCTCCTGGAGCCTCCGCCTGAGTCACAGTGAAGTGGGGAGAATAAACCAGCATTAGCACGTCCTGCTAAGAACCAAGGGGCACACAAAAGCGAAAGGGCTTTCTTTGGGGGCTGGGTGTGCCTTCAGATGAGAGTTTTGGGGAATCCGTCATGCTCTGGGACTCTGAGAATGCTCCCCGTGTAAGAATGGGGACGTTACTCACTGGCCTTCTCCTCCTTCTGGCTGTTTTTCTGTGTGTCCTGACTTTCTTCCACTCGCTACAGGGGAGGGTAGGATTGTCACTGGGTCAGTGCCGCTGGAGACCATTCTCTCTGAGTTCTTAGCATAAGTAACCCAGGAACCAAATTGAGGAATCTGGCTATTTAGTGTCCTCCCTATGATCGTGTTTTCAATTAGCTGCTGAGTCATCATTAATCATTACGAAATAAATAAATCCTATGGCTGCTTTCCCCACCACACCAAGTTGCCCTAGGAAGAAATAGCATCTTCTTTAGACCATACCTGCCCCTGAAGACATCCATCTTTACTTTTATAGTCTATGTCCCACTACCCCTGCCCCCCTAGTCTTCATATGTCTTGAACTACTTTCCTGATCAGCGAGTCACATGGACTGTAGGCTATTATCTGTTTCAGCTGCTCTGGAAGACACTTGCCTGTTTCTCTAGCTACAGCCCACGTGGACTCCTATCTACCACTTAGCCTTTATTTTAAGCCAGATCTAAAGACACCTTTCAAGTTTGGTGAACATCCATCTACCCAGTTTCATCTGCACAAAAAAAGAGGATTGTTTAATTTCAGAGATAAATGTGACTGTCTCCAGCCTGGAGGAAAGGCTGCATCAGACAACCATGACAAGTTCCTTAACTGTGTTCCAGGAAGGTGCCAGTTACCTGCAATATATTGACAGTAGGTTTCAAGCAGTGAAAACGGACCACATGTTAAATGTCGTACATGTTTAATCACCACATACCTCCAACAAAGGTTAGGTACGATTATCATCTCACTTTATAGATGAGGCGAGTGAGGCTAGAAGGGACAAAGTCATTTGCTCAGAACCACAGGCTAATGAGAGCCAGGATTCAAAGCAAGTTCTTTAAAACACTTTCTACCAGCCCTGCTAATTAACTCACAGTGCGTTTGTGAGGACTAAAGGCCCGTGAGCTGTGTGCTGGTGCTGCCCTCATTTCACAAGGGAGGGGCGAGCTCTGGGAGCCTTAGGTGTAATGAGTTGACTGAAGAGGGATGAAAGGTGTTCTTGAGCCTCATCATCCAGGAGGGGCCTGGGAGCTGCCCCGCCCCAGCCTTGGTTGCAGAACGCTCCGCCCATGATTGTGTGCAAGATTGTTTAATTAATTGCAAGGCTTACCTGTCACCTTATCTGCCTTCCTGAAGTGTGTCTTTCATCTTGGATCTCCAAAGCGGGTGTAAAAGCTGTAATTAGTCATAATGATGGTTGTTGTTGTTTTTTAATAGTTACTTGCTATAATGTCCCTTTGACAGGTGAAGGTGCTGGGGCTTTGGGTCAGAGGGAGATGCTAAACGCGGAGACCCAAGATGCAAACAAGTCAAGGTCCTCATTCCTGGGAAGCCTTTTGGAAGGCTTAGCCATTCCTTGAAACAAAGAACTGCCCCGGGCATACAAGCCCCTCTCTTCTTGCCTTGGGGGCAGTTCACATTTCTTTCTGGATGGAGGAGAGTGGTTGCTTTCCCTGGCATTTTAAAACAGGTGGAAACAAGCCATTCCATTATGAAGGCAAAGAGGGGTTAAGGTACGGGATGCTCCTGCAGCATACCCCAACCCCTGTTTGCTCACTGGTGACACGAAGACAGGAGTCCTGATAATTCTAAGTCACAGCGGTCTGGTATCCTCGCCTGAGGTGGTCAGTCAGGTGTGAGCACTTGAGGAGACAGAGAAGCTCAGGAAAACAACAGTCATTATTCCCACTGGCGCTGGAGACAGGAGGCACAGCACAAGGGGCCACGTGGGGAAGACACCAGGGTGGTCAGGAGGCAGAAGACAGGTGCGGGGTGATCTCTGAGGCCCTGACCTTTACTGGGGTGTCAAGGGCAGGGCAGGAAAGGGCAGAGGGAACAGTCTGGGACTGGCTGCGCAACAATTCAGTGAGCTTGGGGCTGGTCACTGGTTGCCTGGTACCAGGCTCTGGGACGATAAAGGCAGAGGAATGTTGCCCCCAGGGGTGTATGGACCAGATGGAGGAGGGAGCTCTGGAGTTTTTAGTTTGCATGTCAAAGTCTTCCCAGCCAGAAGGGTTTTTATCAAGATTTCAAAACATCATAATATAGAAAATTATACAATAGAACAGTTTGTGTGTGTGCGTGCACACACGTGCTGGGAGAGGTAGATTGAGATTTGGGACAAGAGTGGCAAGAAACATTCTCCCATCTCTTAAAAAAAAAAGCAAAAATCAAGAGAAGATGAACTTATTTACCTCCTCTTGAAGGAGTTCATAAGATCCCCTCAGGGAGAGTTTCTTCTCTCCCCCTTTCCACGGCCTCCCCTGGCTGTGTGTTTGAGTCCAGGACAATCTGAGATGGTCATCATAGGATGCAGAAGGGATGCTTTGTTTAGGCATAGAGATTCCTTGCTGTTCACCTATGCTCCTGTCCTTCCATCTCATACTAATGAGTCCAGAATGTGCTTCTAGTTCTATTTCTTTGAATGCCCTAATCCTGAAAATCTCTCTTATAATGACGCTTTTTGGATTTTCAAGCCCAAAGTCGTCATTAGTAAATGGACAGACCAGGTTTCAAACCAAGGGCTTTCCTCTTTCTCAAACTACCCCACTATGTCAGAATGAGAGAGATAGGATCCATGGCTGAACAGCCATTTTTCAGGAACTTATGAAGTGGAAACTCACCTTTGGAAAATAAATTCTGCCTAGGAAATAAGGGGGCCTCTTTGGAGCAGAATAATGAGAATCATTTAATAATTACAAGGCTCATCATGGGATCAAATCTACAGACTCTTAGCCCCTTTTACATAATGAGAATGTTGTTTAGTCATATTTCTAAAAGCAGAACACCTACACGTAAACCGGGTAACTGAAAATTACCCCCTTAACCTTCAACAGGAGAGTAAATAAAGGGACCAGAACACTAGACAATAGGGAAAGTAAATGAACTACATACAGGTACAGGCAACAACCTGTATGGATCACAGAAACATAAGTTGAGAGGAAAACCAAGTAAGATAATACAGAACAGAATGGCATGTCTCACAAAGCTTATCAGCACCGCACCACCCTCCAACCAACTGCACACACAGTCGAGGAATATCTACAGAAGCATAACTTTAACGAAAAGTCGGAGAATGATAAAATTTAGGATATGGATACTTGATGAGGGGAAGAGAGGGGCCTTGGGAAGGAAGAGTCATCAATATTGTTTTATGGTTCTTAAGACATTGCTTCACAGGCGTGTTACCCTCAACATCATGACTGACATATAGGTGACATACACAGATAATTCTGTAAGTCCTCAAAACGCGTATTTCAGGAGGCCGCTTCCTAATGCAAACAGCTCAGAGGCAAACCATCTCATTCAGGGACAGCAGATAAACGTGCACTTCAAGAAAAATACAAGGAATGTGGTATGTGGGTTGGGGGAAGGGGAGCTCCAGAACTCTGGAAAAGAGGAAGGTAGAGGAAAAGGCTGGAAGCAAAAGCTGGGAGAGTAAAGGTCTGTGGTTCCTGGTTTTATTTCTCCTTTCTCCGTAAGATCCTCTCAGTTTCTGATTATGCCCTGGTTCTCATACCCTCTAAGATAGTTTTTAAGGCCCCATAGACAAGAGATGCCCTCCCCAGAATGTAAGGCTCTCCCACTTTCACTCTGGCGAATACACAGGCTGGAGAGGGAAGAGAACTGAGATTCAGACCACCCCCCGCTGGGCTCATGTTCACTCTAAAAGTGTGGCCCAATGGACGTCTCCAGGCCTCCCAGTGAAGGGGGAGACGTGAATAAAATAGAGATGAGATCACACTGTAAGCTGCAAGACACTGTGCTTTTCTCAAGGTCTCTGAGTGGGGCACTGCTTGCTCTGCCCATCAGGCTCCTGGCCTCCGTTTGCTACCCTACTCCCTGTTTCATACAGATGGTCCTTGCTGTATTTAGGAATGCCTTCTCAGCTTGGGAAGTTCGAGTCTGAAAGAGTTTAAAAGAGGGAGCAGTTTTATTTCCAGCCCACCCCCGAACGTTACAACTGAGACTGTAACAAAATATCCAACTGAGAAGTAAAAGATCTGGGTATCACAAAGCCCGTCCTTCAGTATCTCCAAACACTTGGGTTTGGATTATAGACTTAACCAACTATAGTTGACGCATATTTGTTGTGTCCATTTCAGGCAAACAGCAATGTGATTCCGTTAAATGCGTGCGTGCTCAGCTGCTCAGTAGTGTCTGACTCTTCGGGACCCCCATAGACGATAGCCCACCAGGCTCTTCTGTCCATGAGATTTTCCAGCAAGAATACTGAAGTGGCTTGCCATTTCCTTCTCCAGGGGATCTTCCCAACTCAGGGATCGAACCTGGGCCTCCTGCGTCTCCCGCATTGGTGGGCGGATTCTTTACCACTACGCCACCTCTTCATTCTTTTTAGATTCGTTTCTCATATAGGTTATCACAGAATATTGAGTAGAGTTCCCTGCACTATACAGTGTATCATTGTTGGTTATCCATCTTATATATAGTAGCGTGTGTATGTTCAATCCAAGCTCCTAATTTATCCCTCCTCTCCAGGAACTTAATGTTATTTTGAATGTGTATAAGAATTAGACACCCAGGGAAGAACCTTAATGATAATAAGCCATTCCTTTCTCCAGGGCATCTTCCCAATCCAGGGACAGAACTTGCGTCTCCTGTTTGGAGGCAGATTCTTTACCATCTGCCCCACAAAGGAAGCCGCAGTGATAATAATGCTAAAACAATAATAGTAATACTGGCAACCATTTCTTGGTTACCTCGAGGATATACCTCACACACATTGGTAGCCTCCTGCCCAGTACCCCGTTTATTTCGGAGCACAAATTTGAGGTCAGCACCATCATCCATTGACAGGCACTGAAAAGGAAAGCAACTGTGCCCAAGAATATGGGACAATTAGAAAGAGTCTGTGCTAGAATTTGAACCTCAGTCAGCCTGGCTATGAAACCACTCATGTTATATCCAGATTCTGATACATTATTTTCCAAAGCTTTAACAGCCAGGAGACTGTAACAGCCAAACTGGGAATAACCCTATTTTGTGAAGGGCTTCAATTTATTTAACACACTCACCTACTCAGAGCAATTCATTACCAAGTGTTTGAGAGCCGCCTGCCTCTGGCTCCAGCCTTGAAGAGGGAGGCCAGTGTCTGCATCTCGGTGAAGATGGGGATGGCGGTGGGGGGAGGGGTGGAAGGAAAAAGCCAGTCCGCTCTGGTCCTTTTGCCAAGTTGCAGGCTCCCTCCAAAACTCAGAAGTTGTCATTCTTGGCCAAGAGCTTCCAAAACCCAGCAGTGCTCGATTGGAGTGGATTTCTCATCTGCTGCCTGGGCCCCCAGTTTCTCTGGGCAACCTGTTGGTCAAGCGGGCATCACACAGCCCTCCATCCAGGCCTGGGATGACCACAGCGCAGAGCACCAGGTCTACTGAGCAGCTCTGAAACTCAGGGCCTTTCATGGGGACCTCGCTAATGAGAAAACCAGGACCAGAGAACGGGAACATCGTTGATTTCAAAAAAAGAGTTTGACAGCGACTGCCCGGTCTAGAGTCCCTGCCACTGACCACCCAGCATGGGGTATCTCAAGGCAGGGCTTCCCCACCGGGGGAGATGGCCTCTGCCCCAGGACACCCGGTACCACCTGGGGACCTTTTCACTCGTCACTGTTGGGGAAGGAGGCTGCTCCTGGCATCCGGGGTGGGGAGAGCCCCAGGGTGCTGCTAAACCGCCCACAATGTACACGACGGTCCCCTCCCCCAGCAAAGAATCTTTCCATCCCAATGACAACAGTGCCAAGGCTAAGAAAACTCATGCTAAGTTTGGCATTGAGGAAGCAGAGGTGGGAGAGAGCCAAGCCCACTAGGACAGGGACCCTCTCCATAACCACCTGCCAGCGTTCTACCAGCCCAGGCTCCACCACCCTGCGCTGAGTAGCTCGTGGATCCCCTGCTCCAGGCCCAACAGTCCCAAACACCCGGAGCCAGCAGAGAACGCCACGTTCCTGCTTGAGTCTCTCTCAGAGGAACTGGTAAGGCTTTGAGGAACTGGCAAGGGTCGGGGAGTCGAGGCATGGGGGCAGCGATAGGAGCCGAGGGCAGGGGTTCTTTCCCTGCAGACTCCTCAGTGATCACAGATGGGCTGGCATCCCTAAGGGAAAATCTCGCTTCCTAAGAATCACTTCTCCATGTGGATAGGGAGTGGGGACTTGTCTGGGAAGGGTTAAGCGCCTATCTTCTCTTGCTGGCCTGTCTCCCAGGCGAAGCGAAGGCCGCCCCATCTCACATGGATATGAAAGACAAACTGTGCAGATTGAAAACAGCTGTATGCCGAGTGAATGGGCCACATGGCCGCGGTGCCACGCCGAGGTTTAGCTCCATCGGTGCCCTTTTGTTTGACTTTGGAGGAGCAGCACAAATAAATACAGTAGGTTCTGTTTAAACAAAGGACTCTGATCAATAGAGGTTTGTATAGCTTACGACCTTCCACCATAAACAGAAATTTGAGGTAAAAAATCCACAAATCCCAGATCAATTACCAGATTATTTACCCTTTTGCACTGCTAATGTTCCAATCTGCCTTGCATACTAAATAGCCAGGAAAGAAAAGGATTTTTGTTGCCGCGGAGGAGGGCGGACCCTGTGGATTTATTCGTTGTGGCAATCAAAGCGTATGCCATACGTTTTCTATATAAACCCGGCTGCGGCAATTGTACAAATTGGCTAAGACAAATTTTAAATTCCAGGACTTTTCAGTCAATGTTACCAGTAGCTTTTTCTTTTCCTTTTCTTTCTTTTCCTTTTTTTTTTTTTTTTTTTCTTTTCTGAAGGGGCTTTAACCATCTGCCACAAAAACTGTTATTGCACTGTGGTTTGCTGTAAATGAAAGTACATATGTTAGGGGCTTCGGGCCTTATGCTGGTTCTTGGCAGTTCTGAAGCCTTGAGGAAAGCCCCTGCCCTGGGTTTCCTGGACTCAGTTTCCCCAGGTGTAAATGTGGGCTTGCCTGGAAGAATCACTCACCAGCTCTGTGCTGTGGGCAGACAGTTTAATCTCTTGAAGCCTCTGTTTTCTCATCTGTAAAATGGGGGGGCGGGGAATTACTGTTTCCCTTCTGGAGTTACGGCGAGAATGAAATGACGTGCAGTGCGTTAAAGCATAGCCCGGCACACAGGAAGTGGCATCCGACGGGCGGGAGCCATTGTAACTGTCATCATCGGGATTATTCCGTGTTTCTTCTCTGACGTCCCAACTTTCAACAGAGATGCAATATTTTGGCATGAATTCTCTGAGTCAAGGGCTCGGGGAAAGGCTGGAAATTAAGAACTAGGGACTCAGGGAGAGGAGTGCATGGTACCACTAGGAAGAGAGGAGAAACCTCTTCCTAACAAGTCACACTGGCCACCCCAGTACCCAAAGGTGTTGGATGCCTGATCCTCCACCCATAGACATCTTCTGGCTTCGATGTTTGTTCATCAGAACATGGTAATCCTCTAGGAGATGCTAGCTTCGGCAAACAGGATTCCCATCCTGTCTGCTAAAGTGGAATCCCTCCCAGGAGAGCTGGAGACGTGTGTCCGCCATGCTCACCCCCCAACCCTGGGAGGGACCCAGCATTAGCGCAGTGCACGTGGCTGGGTCCTCAGGACTGCCCAGGAACCTCTCCCTTCCCCCCTCCCCTGGATCACAGGTCCTCACCTTTCCCTGTTAAGCCCAGCCCCTCTTCTTACTCCTTGACTCTGGCCTCCCAAGCCACCAGTCACAAGGAAGATGTTAGGACTTACCCTGTTCTCTATGTTTTTATTTTTTCCATCCATAATGTAGGAATGACAGAGAAAGCAATCTGTACCCAGAGTTGTGTTGGGAGCTTGACTCACGAACTCACACAGCAATACCAGTGGGTCTGCATTTTACAGAGAGAGAGAGAGTTGGGAAGGTTATTCACAGGCTGCCACATGGCCCGTGAGACTCTAAACAAGGACTGCCTGACTCCTCTCTACCAGACCCGTGGTTCTCAAATCTAAGCACTGTCAGAATTATTACATCATGGCTCCCTTTTCTAAATTTCTGCATAGTCAATGGAAGACCTAAGTTCTAGGATCATTTTTGTTTTCGTGTTTTGCTGAGAGAACCAACTTGCTTTGGAATCATCTGTGTCCTACCCTTCATCCTCAAGCATTCTACAGAAGCTGAACTGAAAGGGAAATTCTCATTCACCTAGTTTTATGAAATATAGTTCAGATTAAGGAATGGGAGATGGAAGAGCAGGCCGAGAGTGAAGAAAATTCTTCCAAATTAACCAAGAGGTCTAATTAGGGCAGAGGTTAGCTGTCTTTTTTAAAAGGGAAAGCAGCTTCTTGAGTTGTAATTATTCTACGAATTATAAAATGCGGAAAGTCACGGGGTGGGGAAGGAGGTCTAGAAACTTGCATTCCTTAGTAATGAACTACATAAGCAGTAAAAGCCTGAGTTAGAGTATTTTTTCCAAACTTTTACTCAATAAATATTCTGTCTCCAAAGTATCACAAATTCCAAATTAGCAGCATGTGGATTCATGAAATCCATTCATTTCTCCATTCATGCATCCCACAAACATTTATTGAAGCCTCTGCTCTGCGCCAGGCATCTGCTGGGTGCCAGAGGGCCACGGCGGGCGTGTGCAGCTCTGAGATGTTTATTTGAGAGAAATAAGATACAGGCTATTTCCTTGAGGGACAGGAGGAGATAAAGAGTCGTAGAGGAGACATGTTTGCCTTTGTGGGTGGGTGCAAAAGTTGGGGGAAAGGCCATCCAGACCAAGAGCCTAGCCTATACGGATAAAAGCCATTAGTAGATTTTTTTAATCTATTTTTTTTATTGAAGTATTGTTGATCTACAATGTTGTGTTAATTACTGCTATACAGCAAAGTGACTTGATTATATATATAAATACATTTTCCCTCATATTCTTTTCCGTTATGGTTTATCACAGGATATTGAGTCTGGTTCCCTGTGGATTTGGATGGCGGTCCTTCTAGATGCTCTCAGGGGCCCTTGCATCTGTCCCTCGGTTGCCCTGCTGACGTGTCTAAGGGCTGAAAAGTTGTCCCCATTCTCGGCCAATTGGAGGCCCTCTTGCCAAGGTTACACCATACCCCCTATACCCCACCCCCAGGGACTGCTCACTGACCTACTGATTGACACAGGGCTACTGTGGGGTAAGGGTCCACCGTCAGCTGAATCAAGTCTCTTCTGAAATTCTGATTCCAGAGCTTCTGCTAGGGTTGAGCTAGAACCAGAGTCCTGCTGTCTCGTTGCTCAGCTCTTTCCCTTGCCCTATCTTGTTCCCTCATACCCTCCCTCCTTCAACAACCATGTGCCTCAACCCTGTCTCAGGCTCTGCTTCTGGGGAGCCTGATCTCAGAAGAAACTATAATGACTAATTGGGATCTTGAAAGACACATACCTGCCTGAGTAAATAGCTCTGACATCGCCTAGTTGTAGGATTCTTGATAAGTGACTCAGCCTTCACTCGAACTGCTAATGAATCCAAGAGGGAAATCCCCCAACTCCCATCTTTGCCCCCTTGCCTTTTAAGGAGTACGATCAGATGTACGCACGTGTGCATATCTAAACATGCACACACACACACCCCGGCATAGATGCATGCCAGGCTAAGCAAAAGGAGCAACCCTGGGCTTGAGACCTGCCACATGGAAAATTTCTTCCTAAAGACCTAAGAGTTAGGTCTCTGATAGGGCATCCTCAACCTAATCTGGTTATTCTGTAACTCTCAAAAGTTTTCCTCCTGGCCTTCAGTCAAGGCCCACTCTCACAGATTTCTAAAACTCATCTATATAGTTTTGAATGCTTTTATGATTAAGCAACAGGAAAATGAATTGTTTTATATATCACATATTGTCCAGAAGTAGGGCAGATTCCAGGACCAGTTGATTCAGTGGTCAGTGATGTCAACAAGGACTTGGATAATTTTTCCTTTCTTCTGCTCTGCTATCATCAGCGTGGGCAACAGGTAGCACCATACTTCCTTGTTCCCAGTTGCAGACTACAGTCCTTCCTTCCATCTGATTGGTCTGTCTGAGGTCATATGTTTGCCCTGACCAATAACAACAACAACATGAAAATGCTGTGCTCTGATTGGCTTGAGCTAATCAAGACTCACCCCTAGAGCTGGGAATGCGTTGAAAGTTGTATAGCATGCTTGGACTCCAGAGCTAGGATGTTAATTCCAATTGTGCCTGTGCTACTTAGTAGCTGTGTGACTTTGGGCATGTTATTGATTTCTCTGTCCCTCAGTTTCCTGATTGTCTGACAGATAATAACATGTCCCCTCCATTGGGTGGTTATGAAGGTTGAATAAATCAATAAATGCCAGGCTGTTTGGCAGTCTTGGTGCCTGATAAGTGCAAGTTTTTATCCTATTGTGTTGTATCTGAGCAAATTCATGGTACAGTTAGGAAAGACAAATGGGGGCAGCAGACATTAGGTGGGTAACCTTCCATGTCCATGATACTATCTCTCACCCAAATCCATGTTCTGACTCCTTGACTGTGTTCAGCTGGGCATCCTGAGTTGAAACATTCTGGCTAGGTGGGTAAGGTCTAAAAACCACTGTGTTTCTGAAATAGTTCTTGGCTTTCAAAGCACCTCCCAAGCATTTGGAAATTGTAGCTCTGAGCGCTCCTCTTAGTAATACCATCTCTTACCTAAGCCCCACCCGAAGCCCATCATTAAACAACTTCTGAGCTTGGACGGAGTTGTCAGCTCCAGGAGACGCTACCTCACAAGGGAAGGCGGGACCCACCTGTCTGCCCGTCTCACGGGCTGCACCACCATGGAGGGGCTGCCCTGGGTAGGCCTGGTTTGCTTCCAGAAGCAGTGAGAAAGCAGACAGAGCTAATCATATCATGCCCTTTCCAGGCCTGCAAGATGGAGGCCTTCACACCGTGAAGCCACAAGGACAGGAATGAGAGTCAGGCCAGAGGGTGAGACAGGGAAAAAGTCTAGGGGTGAATATAGCAATAAAAGCATCAAGAGAAAGTAGAAATACCTCTCATCAGTGCTGCTTATCAGTGTTCAATTTAGTTAACAGTCTACATTAACCCTAAAGTTGGAGTTTGTACTTAGGGACAACTAGATGGGTTTTAGATCACTGAATCCCTTCATTTATACACAGGTGTGTGTGGGGGCCTGGGTGGCTGGACTTTTCCAGTGGGAAAGGCTTCAGCTTCTAATGAAGTCTCAGAAAGGTTGCAATCCACTGAACTGGAACAAACTCCCCAAATCATGAAATTAACCACTTGTTCATTTCCCTATGGCTTCTGACCTGCAAAGGGGTTTGTTAGCAAGTTATCTCTCTCAGATCCAGTAGTTGATTAAACTGAGGCTGGGATCCTGGGGGTGCTTACAACCCTAGTGTATCCTGCCGGGGGCCTGGGCCCAACCTCGCCCTGCCTGAGCCACCAAGTAGTCAGAGAAGCTCATTGCCAGGCTTTACCATGATTCAGTGGGCTTCCCTGGTGGCTCAGACAGTGAAGAATCTGCCTGAAATGCAGCAGATCCGGAGTCGATCCCTGGGTTGGAAGATCCCCTGGAGAAGGGAATGTACCCACTCCAGAATTCTTGCCTGGAGAATCCCATGGACAGAGGAGCCTAGAGGTCTACAGTCCACGGGGTCACAAAGAGTCAGACACGACTTGACACACAAATAACACACAACATGATTCAATACTTTGCACAAGAACAAAATTATTTAGCAGAATGTTGAGCTCCATGGCCATACAGAGCTCCACTGCTTACTCAGCAAGGCTCAAAATCCTACCCTTGAGTCTCTTGGGGCAGCTGTTCAAGTTTGACCTGGGCTTCAAACAGTTCCTTACCAGTTCACGACCAGATACATGTCGAGTTGGAAGGTCTGTATTTAGGAATAACAATTTGACAGTAATTTTATCTGCTTGACTTACTAGTTTAAAAAATGGGGCTTGCATTTTGTATGTATTGTTCCTTTATGTCTTTTTTCGATAATTCATTCTTGTGGTAGTTTATATAACTGTAATTCTGAAATAAATATAAAAACTTTTGAAAAATTGCTCTTCACATAGAGTTTGAGAAGCACTGATCCAGACAGTCTTTGCCAGGTTCCTCTCCTTGCATCTCAGGTCCCCATCCCCAAGACATGTGTTAGGCTGAGGTGTGGGGTCCATGGATGGATGAAGTCAAAGCAGAAATCCAAATGTGACATTTCTTCACGGGCTCCTGTGACCTGAAAATTCATGGCATTTTTCACTTCATTCCACAAAAGGTCCACATTAGTGGGTCTATTTTATATTAAATTATTTTATATTAATATACAAAAGTTGGTTGCTGTCATTCATTTTCCAGTTGTCAAGGAAAATTTTAGCTGCAAGACACACAGTAAGATTTTGTTTGTTCGTGCCTTGGAAGAAAGACTCATGTTTTACACGTGGCTTTGCATGTCCTGTGAAACACGCTCACGCTCCCCTGGGAAGTAGCAGCTTTTGTCATTTTGAGAAGCAGCTTTGCAGCAGATATTCAACAGCATTAAGGTCTCAATTTCAGATTTAAGAGCAATTGAGTTGTTCCCAATAGAGTGGGAGAGGTTTTTGGGGGTTTGTTTTCAAAAAGCAAATTTATGTTCAGTAGTTTTATACAAATGTGGTTTTCAGTGTAGTCTGAGTCTAAGCACAAACTCTTACATAGTATTTACTCTGTGTTAGGGAATGTTCTGTGTAATTCTTCCACATCAGCTCATCTAATGCCCTGAGAGAGGTGCTCTTAATAATAGCATCTCCACCTCATAGATGCAGTACGGATGCACAGGAGGCTAAGTCACATGCCTGGGTCACAGGCCCAAGGTCACATGCCTGGGAGATAACAGAGCTCAGATTCCTACCCAGGCAGCCTGGGGCCAGAGACTTGCTCTCAACCTATGCCCTGGACTGTACCTCCCAAAGCCCTCCAAATGGGACTACTCAGGGGCTGTCTTCATGCAATAAAGCCACAACCGCATGGAGAATATTACTCCTGCATTTGACTCAGGACCAAAGAATTAGAGGGAAGCCAAAGTCCTACACAGATCTACATGAAAGTGCTATGAGAGTCAGTTGACTGACTGGGAAACTCACGCTGTGCATTCTGCCACCTATGTGATAGTCTGAAGTTGGGCCGGTGTGGAGAAGAATTCTGTTTGGGGCTGTCCAGTTCAATGCACCCTGGCTAGAGCAATTTGCTGGAAAGCCAGGGACAGTTTTACAGCCCTGAGGACACCCCATCAATTCCACTAACTCTTTGGCCACGCCTGACTGTGTCATAGTTCTGAAGATGCAGCCTTTGTGAATTATCCACACGCCAGCCCACATCAGCATTCGATTTGGTGCTTCAAGCATCCCATTTGGTTTTGAAATTAGTTGAAGAGGGTGCTATTTAGGGGCCATGTGAAAAAAAAGAAAAACTATATAATCCGTCTTATGCTTATGGAAAAAAAAAAACCTGCTGTGTTCTGATTAACTGCACGTGACGCTGAAATATATCCCTGTGAAAATGACCTCCATTTGCAGTCTGATTTTGATTTGCAGGCTGTGGAATTAAATTCCACCTCACTGGTTTTATGTTTCCCCCATCATTTGTCCATTCACTCACCAAACATTTATTGAGCGCCAACTGTAGCCAGGCCCAGTGCTGCGTTCTCAGGGAGGCTACGCAAGGAGGCTGTTAGGGGATGGATACGCCCTGATCTCTGTGTTTGAGGAGTTCCATGTTTTCAGGAAGATGGATGATAGCAGTGCAGGAAACAGGCATGCCCAAGCCTATGACAGATCCCCAATTAACCCATTTTCTAATTGCTTGGTTACTTTGGTTATTGTAAGTACCAAGTTGTATATAGAGTTCATAATTGAGTTATTGTGTGTACGTGTGTGTGTTAGTCATTCAGTCATGTCTGGCTCTTGGCGACCCCGTGGACTGTAGCTCTCCAGGCTCCTCTGTCCATGGGATTCTCCAGGCAAGAATACTGGAGTGGGTTGCCATGCCCTTCTCCAGGGGGTCTTTCCAACCTAAGGATCGAACCCAGGTCTTCCTCTTTGACAGGCAGATTCTTGACTGTTAGAGACACCAAGGAAACCTCAACTGAGTTTTTATTTACTATTTCTTTACAACTAAGTTTGAAACAACCAACTGGCTGCCTTCAAGGCTAAATTCAGGATGAATGAATAGATGTGGGAGCATTTGTCTACTTGAGTCATTCATGTCCAAATAAACCCAACAGAGGACCAAAAATGTTTCCCTTAACACATCTGCATCTATTCTAGCAACAGCTATGCCTCCATCTTCCCCAGGCTTCACAAAACACCTCCACATCCCTCCCTGAACTACTTCATGGTAACAAAGTCTGAAAATAGGTGTTATCATCTAGAGAGAGGTAGGCAGCTCCCCCAGGGCCACCCAGCTAGCTGATGGTAGAACAGGGTCTCTAACCTAGGTCTTCTCATCCAAACACCGTCCTGCTGCTCTGTTTATTTATTGAATATCCGTCATACATTTGGCTTTGGATTCACTGTGTGATTGGCCAGTACAATTTCAATATCCAGATGCTGAGTTATCTGGGTCACCTGGCCTGTCATTTTATGACTGCAGGTAGGGGGCCATTCTGTATCCAAGAAGGGGACCTCCTACCGCAGTAGCATTCACGATAAACCCAGGTGGGACAGCAGAGGATGAGGTGGTTAGATAACATCACCCACCCAGTAGACATGAATCTGAACAAATTTCAGGAGATCGTAAAGGACGGAGAAGCCAGGCATGGTGCAGTCCATGGGGTCACAGAGTCAGACACGACTTAGTGGCTGAACAGCAAGCCAGTGGAACACAGAGAATCTTTCACAGACAGGTCTTGACAGTTCACTCCATTCACTTTCCTGACCTCTAAACCCTCATATTTTCCTTCACTGTTTAAAGGGATTGCTCTCTGTAAAAATCTTCAGGATGGTCATTAAAAAACACAGACTTCTTTTGGCGGGGGTTTGGGGGGGGTGGGGGGGAGTTGACTCAAATGGGAAACACAACTCAGCTTTTTGAAAGTCAAAGTGGCCTTTGTGTTTAGAAATTAACTTTTTACAGCACCCTGGGGGGTAGTTATTACTCATTGGATACTTTTAGGAATTTAAATGCGATCGATTAATTGATGGTAAAAAATTATATTATGTAAATGCAAATTCAGAATTGAGTTTGGTGTTCGCAGTGGTCTGAAAACATTTTAAAAGGCCAGGTGAGGCCTGAGGAAATTGGAAATTTTAGTCCTTGCTATTAAAAAAGAAAAAAATAAAAGAATGAACAAAAGAAAAAGTAAGTTTGCAACAAACTTGGAAATGAAAGCCAGAGTTTTGTCTCTTTCTGTTTGATAATCTTTTCACAATCTGTTACCACGATCTAACTGCACCATAGAGAATCTAATGTAAGGATTCAGAGGAGCTTTTGTTCTACCCTTTTTGTTGGAAATTCTGTCCTACATGTCTTATCAAGCTTATAAAGCTCATAAACACTGGTACCCCAAACAATTTAGGAAGATAGAAAGGCAAAAACTGAAAAAGAGGAAGAAAAAAGAAATAAGAAAGGTGATAAAGTGAAATTGAAGAGAGTAACACAATAGAAACTGGAGCCATTAATTTTTATAGCTGACTCAGCCACTAATATTTTATGAGGTTTAGAAATATGAGTATAAAAAAGCATCCTCATATCTCCCTTGTTCTCTTTCTGTTGTTGTTTTAATTCAAAGATAAGCCCATCGTATTTGTGCCTCAAATATGGCCTTATTACAGTTAAACACCCGTATGGTAGAAAACATTCTGTTCATTGGAGATTTTCCAAATCATTGTCCTTTTGTTTTTGTTTAGCCTGGTTTTCCACTTTTCCTGACAAAAATTCAAGGACCGCTTCACATGCCATTTCTTTTCCTTGCCTCTTTCTTTCTATCCTTCTTTCTTTTTTCCTTTTAACTTATCAGAGCTCATTTCCAGTTAAATCGCAGCAGGGTTTGTGTTTACTAGCTTTCCTGGACTGGACTGCCTGCAATGTCTCCATTTAAATGTAGATTTTGACTTTACACTGGGGAGGAGGTGCGAGCCTTTCTGCAGTAGAATTAACATCAAGGTGAAAATATGAGCTTGAAAAAGATGCCTTGTTTCCTTAAATAGGGCTGTGTGGGACCAGTTCGGATATTCTGAGCCAGTTATTTACAAGTTGCCTTGTACTCCACGGGGGAAAACATTGCCCAAGTCAGATCAATATATTTATTGGGGCCAGAACATCAAAGTTTTAGGTCAAGAAAATCAAATGTTGGGGTAGCACACAGCCTAGCGTAGATACCAACGACATCGGTGGGGAGGGGCTACTCTACCCATGACCTTTCGGAATTAATGATAACTATGATTGAAAGGGCGTGTTTTAAGAACCGTTCACATCTCACTATGAAGACACGGAATAATGTACGTGCTGTAAATAAACCTTTCTAACAAGTAAAACATGGTGCAATCTTGGGTCCTACTCCTCCCTTGCATATCCCACACACACTTTTTAAATTTTAGTTGAACTATGATGATATCTAAGAAGTTCATTTGAAAGTTTTTTTAAAAATCATGATTTTGCCCTCTCCTGCCCCATTTTAATGATAGTCCATTAAAGAAGAAGCAAAATTAAATACCCATGCTCACATCTAGGTAACTTATTCAGGGTTTTTTTGTTTGTTTGTTTTTCTTAGCTGTTTATGAGGCAATCTTGCTCCTAACCAACACTGACCTGAGAACCTTCTGTGTCATCCAAATGATTCCATGGGAAAAGTAAGCCACTTTGTCCAGAGCTCTTCAAAGATCTTGTCCCAGCGAGCCCATAAGGGTACCTGTACTTGTAAAATTACATATCTTGATTTAGTTTACCAAAAGCATGGTACTCCACCTCTCCTAATGCCTTAAATGGATTCCTGATCATACTGCAGGGAAATGGTTCCTAGTTTAATTACATATGATACTTAACCTGCCACCATGAACGAGCCCCTTTTTGCTCATCTATAAAGTGAGAGTAGCAGGAATATTTGTACCATGAGTTGTTTGGGGGATTTATACACCTAATGCCTACAAAGGTTTTAGAATAGTACCTGGCATGAATACAGCTCTATAAACGTTCCGAAGTCTCACACACACACACACACACACACACACACACACACACTCTCACGTGTGCATGCCTGTGTGTGTATGTAGATGTACAGTTCTCTCCTGGAGACTTCTGGAGCCAGACAGAAGAGGGACAAAAGAGTAGTTGTAGACTAAAGTCAAGTATCATTTATTTTCTGGAGACCTTGATATAAGAAAAAGTAGGGGGAGAAAGGCCTTCCACGAGCTAGTGGCCAGAGATAAGAAAACGGTTAGGGAGTAATGCGAAAACCAGCAGACTCCAGCAGAAATGAGAGAGGGGGAGACAAAAGCAGGTATTTTAGTGAAGATCCCCGGATGCCTGACTTGGCTCAGAGGCCCAGGATCTCCAGAGAAACTCAGGGCTGAAAAGTTCAGCTTCCCTTCCCACTTTGACCGTCAGACCAAGGAAACCATTGTTTGCACCTCATCTGGTCTAAATAGTCAGTTTACAAATGGGTGTTGTTCGGCATCATGTGTTATAGATGCTTTATATTTATTTAAGAACTCAGTTTCAAGGAATGTTTTCCAGACGTGTGGTTCACCGCAGCGGACAGCTGTTGATATTCTGATCCCATGAGCATTATAATATGTTTAAAAATTGCGACACTTTTAAAACCAGATGTTCTACATAAGCTGCGCTCGGGGGAGGGGGAGGGAAGAAAGAAAGAGGAAGAAGCAGGGCGGAGGATCTGTCACTTGGCGTGGCACCGGGTCCCTCTCGCTCATCGAAAAGTCACATCACACTGAAGCCAACCCCAAAACTTTCTTCTGGGTTTTCTTCTGCAGAAAAGCTTAAAGGCAAATTGTTTTAACAGGAAGGGAAGTTCTTTCTCCAGTGAAGACAAGCAAGAAAGTTGCAGCTGAAGCCTGAAGATCAGGCCCTGGCACGGCTGTGGTTCGAGATTCTTTGTCACGGCTGTTTTCTGGGACACACAGAGCGTGCTGCGCGCACTGGTTCTCGGCCCTTTTGAGGTTCCGTGTGGACTGGTCGACTTTAAAGCAGCCTCCGCCTTCCTTCGAAGAGTTCCTTTGGGCAGAAGCAGGCCTCGTATGATGTGTAGGTGGGGCTATGTGTAAGCGTGGTGCGGTCTTGTGATTAAAAGTGGAGCTTCTGGGGTCACTTTACTAGGGTTCTCCTCCCAGCCCATCACTTGCTGTGAGCACACGGGTCAAGATCCTTTATCTAAGGCGCCGTCTATCCCTCCATAAAACAGAGACCACAGTGGAACCTATCTAACGAGGAAGTCTAAGGAGGAAGACGAAGCACTTAGCACACGATACTTTACAAGGAAGCCTTTTTTAAAAAAAAAAACTCAAAGTATTTAAGATTAACTTGCTCTGAGAAAAAATTTGGCCATTCTCCAACCTCCCCTGAGATAATGAGATAATTTAGGGTATCTTAAGTCAGTCTTGGAAATGACTAGTCCACACAGTTGGAAATGATCCCTTTGGGGAGAAGTGGAGGGGCAGTGTCCGTAATGGAAAGACAGCGCAGCCCGACGGCCCAGGTCTCGGGGGGCCCTACAGCTCCCAAACAATGTGGCCTCAGTGAGAGCCTCTGAGTCCTGGGCCCCAGTTTTTCAACTGGATCCTCGACAACACCTTCTCTCTTCAGAGCGGGGGGCATGAAGCTAAAAGGAGCCAATTTAGGGTAAGTGCCTTGCACACAGGAGGCACTCAATCGGTGTTTGTGTCTTTTATTCCATCATCTATATGGATGCTAAAGACATGTTTTTATGTATTTATCAGATTGCCTCCATCCAAGTGCAGAATTTGTCTGTATCCCTCACGCAGGCTTCCCTGGTGGCTCAGTGGTAAAGAATCTGCCTGCCGATGCAGGAGACACAGGTTCGATCCCTGGGTCTGGAAGATCCCCTGGAGAATGAAGTGGCAACCCACTCCAGTATTCTTGCTGGGATAATCCCATGGACAGGGGAGCCTGGTGGGCTACAGCCCATGGGGTCACAAAGAGTCAGACCCAACAGCAACTAAACAGCAACAGTTCCTCAGACGTCCTCTCTGATAAAACCCAACCCATCAACTAACCATCCATCCATCCAACCAACAACACAAATACAAGCAAAAGTAAGAAGCAAAAATGTTAGAGCAAATGAAAGCAAAATCTTTAATGCTATCCATTGACCTTTGTAGACAGCCCACGGCCTGACCCCTCCTTACCTCTCTAGTCCGACTCTTGTCATTTCACCCCATCCCCTCCTTTCACCAGCCACCCTGGAATGAATCACTTCTTCTCAAGCATCTCCATCTCCACCACCTCCTGACCTTTGCCTTACCTTTCACATTTTTGTCCCACACCCTCTTCAGTCCTCCTGCGTCAGCCTGGACCATTTCTAGAAAGCCTTCTCCACGGGGTACCCCACTCCTTGTGCTCTTTTAACACTGAACACTTCCATCCCAGCCTGGAGTGCCTCGAGTTATCCTTTCCTATGCGGTTGTCTTTCTTATTTGACTGTAAGCTTCTTGAAGGACAAGGGTGGGGTCCTACCCACCACGTTGTCTCAGTCTGGAGATCTGAATACCTGCTTGGTGGATGAATGAATGAGTGAGTGCAGGAGCGAATGCCGGGATGGACGGGTGGGTGGAGGTGATGGGTGTGATGGGCGGATGGGCGAATCATCTGGGACTGGAATTGTAGGTCTCCGACCTCAGCTCCTAGCGCAACTTTGGTAGGGTGGTTCAGAGATTCAGTAGCTGAATGTGGCCCATAATATCAACAGTGACAAAGAGTCGATTGTGAGCTCAGACCTTCCCTAGGCGCTAGCTGGACTTTATCTCCAGTGAGTTCTACATGCCCAATGTAGCCCACGCGGCTTTGGCAGATCAGCTCTACCAACTTCTCCAGATCACCTCTCACCCTCACAGTCTCTTTCTCTGGGCTGCACACTTGCCAGCATCGTCTTAGCTTCTCTGCATCCTCGAGGTCCCTTTGCCTGCAGTGGCTTAGAGATATTTTGCTCCCACGTTCGCCTGCCTGACTCCTCCTCATCCTCTTGGGATGGGCATCAGTGTAGCTCCTTTAAGTGAATTTTCAGAAGGTGCTCCTCCCCGCCCGCTCCAGTCTCTAAACTGGGTAAGACCCCTCCGTGATTTGTGCTGCGGCTCCTGCTCCTGCCCCACATAGCACTTACCACAATTCTAATCATGCAGGAACCGGCGTGATCACTGGTTTCGCGTCTGTCTGCCTGACCACAGTGTAAGCTTGGGGAGCAGCCACGGGTGTAACCTCAGAGCATCGCCGGGTCTGACGGAGTGACTATTTTTTAGAAATAACCATGACCTTAACATCAACATGGAGGGAGCAGGGGTCCATGAATCCCCCAAAAATTGTTTGCAGAGCACAGGACTGGTTTTCGGTTAGCACAAACCAGGACCTTGATACCAGTTGCTTACAGCACATGTCCATTCTGATTAGTTCGATCTGATCGATTAGTTATGGAGATGGTCAATATCTCAAGTGTTATATCAGGTTTTCACGAAGGTTCAGAGTAGACCCCTGTCCTCCCAAAGGAAGTTAGGATCTACTGCTCTGGAGTCTGAAAGTAGACCATGTCATGGAAAGTTCTCGCAAACCCTCGGGACCTCTGCCGCGAGCCCAGGCCTCCGTCTGTTGTGTCTTCCATCTGTGCCTGCCTCGTGTGTTTTCCCTGACACAAGGTCCCTCACAGCTGTATGTCACATATGAGGGATATTCCGGGTTTCTTGAAGTCATCGGTGACTCATCTGTGTGGAATGAGTGGCTCACCAAGAAACACACACACACGGAACAGAACAACATGCATAACAGTTTCCTCTGAGGAAGACATGCTCCAAAAATGCCTGGGGAGAAACGGGCTTCAGCGACCTACAAGGCGGACGGGCGAGCATCTCCTCCAGGCATCCCCAGGGCGTCAGGAGGAGGAGAAAGAGCACCGGCTGAGCGGCCGTCCCTTCCTAAAGTGGGGACATGCCTCCCCAGCCCTGCCTGGATGCCCTCTCACACATGCCACAGAAAAGGGGTTGATGGTTATAAGGTACCATGTGCCGTTAGCCGTGAGACGGGCAGCATGCCACGTGCTAGCTGGGCACTCTTATCATTTATTTAAATCCTCACAGCCACCCCATGAGCCCAGGGCTGCTGTCATCCCCATGAGTGTGTGATCAGAGCCTTGCTTTCCCAAGGTTATTCATGCCACGAGTGGCTAAAGTGGGATTCATCCTGCAGTCTCGGTCTAGGTTGACCCCTAAACTGCCGTACCCTGTGTCAAGGGCGCCAGGGCTCTCCTCTTGGACAAAGAGGTCGTCTACGCTGGCAGAGTTATGTAATCACTGGACAACTACTGTATGTTTGGTGCTGATCGCGACGGTGGGCACAGAGTTGTGAGCAAGTGCCACTCATCCTCTGACCTCTGGAATGCGGTCTGGAGAAATGAACTTGAAGCACACACTTACACTGGAAGAGTTCGAGGATGGGAGAGGGAGTACAAATGGCGGGAACCCAAAGGCCAGCCCAGGACACCAGACACTCAAGTCAACAAGAAGACGCACCCTGGAGGGCACTGTGGATTCATCTTTTCAACAGAAGAAAAGGAAGCCCCTGAAATCAGTGAAGGTTCTGGAAGAGTCTTCCACTACACTGTAAGCTCCATAAGGACAGAGCTGGCTTTGGATTCATTTATTTCTGCAACATCTTCGGTGCAAAGCACAGGGCCTGGCGTGCATTTAAAAAACTCATCCAATACTTGTGAATGAATGGACGGAGGCATGAGCAGAGGTCATAGATGTTCGACGGACATGCAGTTTGAGCCTGGAAAGTTCTTACCTTGATGAACAATGAGTAAGTGGTGAAAAGAGAGAGGGGAAATAAGAGTTTCCCATGGTACTGGGACAGCGTGACACTGAATTGAAGGTCTTCTGAGATGCTGGCGCCACCAGGCATCCAACCAAGGACCCAAGAGAGAGGGAGGAGGTGAGTGAGACGCCATCAGTTACTACACAGATGGAAGAGGACAGTCTGTAGACCCATCGTGCTTTAGCAACTTCCTCAACATCGAGACACACATAGGAGATTAGGTAGGAAGGCCTGGCTTGAAATGCTTGCCTTACTAATAATTAAGGAAGAAGCTTCCAGGGTCCACTGACTGGTTGAGCCTACCTACCATTTGGTGTTTAACTTCAGCTTGTAGGTTAGAATGTTGTTATAATACTCACAACACCCAGCTATAAACAAGAGGCGCTGACATTATTATACAGGAAATAGAACTAGTAACATATGATAATATGTAACAATATATGACAGTATGAAATAAATGAGTAGTTTAAACAATAACATCTTTAGATGGAGGGAATTTCTTGAGAAACAATGACCCCAGAAGATTTAACAGAGATAGCAGGACTTAAAAAATACCAAGAGTGGCAGTTGTAGTAAGTAAATGAAGTAGTAAGAGCTGCAACACCACCAGCAGTAATAATGAAGCAAAGAGCAACTACTATTATGTAAACCTCCTGTAAGTAGCAGATCTGAGACATTCGATATATGCCGTGTGTGTGTGTGTGTGTCTAGAGAAAGAGAAAGGGAAAGACAGAGATCTTATTTAATTCTCATAAAATCTATGATATAGAAGCAACCTAAATGTCCACTGACAGAGGAACAGATATAGATGTGGTACATATACATTGATACAATGGAATGTTCAGTTCAGTTGCTCAGTCGTGGCAGACTCTTTGAGACCTCAAGGACTGCAGCACGCCAGGCCTCCCTGTCCATCACCAACTCCCTCAGCTTGCTCAGACTCATGTCCATTGAGTCGGTGATGCCAACCATCTCATCCTCTGTCGTTCCCTTCTCCTCCTGCCTTCAATCTTTCCCAGCATCAGGATCTTTTCCAATGAGTCAGTTCTTCACATCAGGTGGCCAAATTATTGGAGTTTCAGCTTCAGCGTCAGTCCTTCCAATGAATATTCAGGACTGATCTCCTTTAGGATGGACTGGTTGGATCTCCTTGCAGTCCAAGGAACTCTCAAGAGTCTTCTCCAATACCACAGTTCAAAGGCATCAATTCTTTGGTGCTCAGCTTTCTTTATAGTCCAACTCTCACATCTGTATATGACTACTGGAAAAACCCTAGCTTTGACTAGATGGACCTTTGTTGGCAAAGTAACGACTCTGTTTTTTAATATGCTGTCTAGGTTGAACATAGACTTTCTTCCAAGGAGTAAGTGTCTTTTAATTTCATGGCTTCAGTCACCACCTACAGTGATTTTGGAGGCGCCCCCCCCAATAAAATCTGTCACTGTTTCCACTGTTTCCCCTTCTATTTGTCATGAAATGATGGGACCAGATGCCATGATCTTAGTTTTCTGAATGTTGGGTTTGAAGCCAACTTTTTCATTCTTCTCTCTTTCATCAAGAGGCCTTTCAATTCTTCTTCACTTTCTGCCATTAGGTTGGTGTCATCTGCATATCTGAGGTTATTGATATTACTCCCAGGAATCTTGATTTCAGCTTGTGCTTCATCCAGCCCAGCGTTTCTCATGATGTTCTCTGCATATAAGTTAAGTGAGCAGGGTGACAATATACAGCCTCGACATACTCCTTTTCCTATTTGGAACCAGTCTGTTGTTCCATGTCCAGTTCTAACTGTTGCTTCCTGACCTGCATACAGATTTCTCAAGAGGCAGGTCAGGTGGTCTGGTATTCCCATCTCTTTCAGAATTTTCCAGTTTGTGGTGATCCACACAGTCAAAGGCTTTGGCATAGTCGATAAAGCCCTTGATGTTTTTCTGGAACTCTCTTGCCTTTTTGATGATCCAACGGATGTTGGCAATTTGATCTCTGGTTCCTCTGCCTTTTCTAAATCCAGCTTGAACATCTGGAAGTTCACAGTTCATGTACTGTTGAAGCCTGGCTTGGAGAATTTTGAGCATTATTTTATTAGCGTGTTAGATGAGTGCAATTGTATGGTAGTTTGAAAAGTATTACTTAGCCATTAAGAAAGAATGAAATAATGTCATTTGCAGCCACGTGGATGGACCTAGAAATTATCATACTAAGTGAAGTAAGTCAGACAGAGAAAGACAACTGTCATATGGTGCACTTATATGTGGGATCTGAAAACAATGAACTTGTTTACAGAAATGGACTCACAGATATAGAAAGCAATTTACAGTTACCAAAGGGCAAAGAGGTGCAGGGACAAAGTGGGAATTGTCTGTAATATAGTAGTATATTGGTACAGACTGCTTCCAAATTGGGAAAGGAGTATATTAAGGCTATATGTTGTCACACTGTTTATTTAACTCATATGCAGAGTACATCATGTGAAATGCCAGGCTAGATGAAGCACAAGCTGAAATCAAGAGTGCCGGGAGAAATATCAATAACCTCAGATATGCAGATGACATCACCCTTATGACAGAAAGTGAAGAACTAAAAGAGCATCTTGATGAAAGTGAAAGAGGAGCATGAAAAAGCTGACTTGAAACTCAGCTTTCAAAAAACTAAGATCATGGCATCTGGTCCCATCACTTCATGGCAAATAGAAGAGGAAACAATGGAAACAGTGAAAGACTTTATTTTTTTTTTTGGCTCCAAAATCACAGTAGATGGTGACTGCAGCCATGAAATTAAAAGACACTTGCTCCTTGGCAGAAAAGTTATGACCAACCTAGACAGCATATTAAAAAGCAGAGACGTTACTTTGCCAACAAAGATCCATCTAGTCAAAGCTACGGTTTTTCCAGTAGTCATGTATGGATGTGAGAGTTGGACTATAAAGAAAGCTGAGCACCGAAGAATTGATGCCTTTGAACTGTGGTGTTGGGGAAGACTCTTGAGAGTCCCTTGGACTGCAAGGAAATCAAACCAGTCAATCCTAAGGGAAATCAGTCCTGAATATTCATTGGCAGGATTGATGCTGAAGCTGAAACTGCAATACTTTGGCCACCTGATGATGGCAACACAATGTGAAGAACTGACTCTTTAAAAAAGACTCTGATGCTGGGAGGGATTGGGGGCAGGGGGAGAAGGGGATGACAGAGGATGAGATGGTTGGATGGCATCACTGACTCGATGGACATGAGTCTGAGCAAGCTGAGGGAATTGGTGATGACAGGGAAGCCTGGCTTGCTTTGAGACCATGGGGTGTCAAAGAGTTGGACATGACTGAGTGACTGAACTAAATATAGTTATCTGAATAACAAAGACCTACTTAGTAGCACAGGGAACTATGTTCAATATCTTACAATATTGGATACAATATTATTCCATTGTTATAATTATTCCATTATTATATTCAATTATTTCATGAATATAATGGAAAATAATCTGAAATATGTATCACTCCACTCAAACCCTATAAATCAACTATATTTCAGTACATACGAGTAGACCTATTGTATACAGTTACAACAATTATTATTATTTTCCCCCTTTTACTAATGGGGAAATGGAAGCATGATGAGACTAAGGGTCTTGCCAAAGGTTACCCAGCTAGTAAGCTGCGAGACAGAGCTTGAATCCCTTTCTGTGCAATACCAAAGCCCGTGATCTTTCCACTGGATGCTATTGCTTTGACACACGCCAGTGTTTTTGAAACTCAGAGGAAAAGGAAGGCTTCTGGCAGCTCAGCAAAGGCAGTTATGAACGAACCAAAACCACGCTTGCTAAACACATCTATCAGCTGGAGTGGACTGTGGCATATTGGAGAGACAAGGAAAGCGGGCCTGGAAAGTTTGATGGGGTCACAGGATATCTCAGTTCCAAAAGATGGAGTCTAGGCTCTATCCTCTTGGTGACATGGAGCCCCTGACCCCTTCAGAGCAGCAGCATAATTTGTTAAGAATTATTTCTTGGACTGGAACATTGGGAGAGGATGGAACAGGCAGGCCAGCCAGAAGGCTGTTGCAATAACTTTCCCGAGGAGTCCCAGACCTGGCTTGCTATCCCGACGTGAAGAAATGCGTGTATTTGCCCAAGTCGTTGGTGCCAGCTCCCCATCAAGACATCAAAGGTCAGCATCTGCTCAAGCCTGCGGCCCACCCTTGCTCACGACAGTTTAGACCACTGATCTTTCAGTCATTCATGTGGGCTCCGCTCTTGCCTAACTCAAGAGCGTCACACTTGCTACCTTTGTTCCTGGAAAATAGTCTCTGTGTTCTTCAGAAGACCGACTCCAAGCCATCTTACACAACCTTCCAGCCTCCGCAGCATTCCCGCTTCCTCCTGGGAAATCTCCCTGGTCCTTCAGACAGACTGGTTGGCACCCCGCTGTGTCCCCATAACACCATGACCTTGACGCTCACCTCACCTATCATGATTTTATTAATTAATTCAATAAGGATGCAGTGACTTGATTCACCTCTCTGACGCCTCCCTGAGCTGAAGCTTTATGATGTCAGGGGCAGCTCCTTCTCTGTGCTGAGTACAGTACCTGGCCCACAATCAGCACAAATAAATATTTTCTGAAGGACTGTGGGGGAGGATTCAGGATGTTCAGCCTGAAAGTGCGGGGTAGGATGAAGTGGGTTTTGATAAAGTGAAGTAAAGAGGAGGAGGAGGTCGAGGGCTGGAGCCTGGCCTTGTACTCCACAGCTGACTATGGCCAGAGGCCATTCTCAACAGCAGGAAGCAGAGATTAGCAATTAATTGACTAGGTTAAACCAGCTTCAAGAAAGGGAGGCAGCAATACCCACGGCATGTGGCCTGCACAGGACACCTCTGTCCGCGGCTGTTCTGTTCATGTGCTTGGGTCCCTTGTCCATGGTGACTGAGGTGGCTATTCCTGTCACAAGTTCCCTCTTTGTGGGGTAGGGCGAGCCCTCATGTATAGGTTAAAGATCATATGGGACAGCCAGGTTCTGTCTTCTGGTATGAAATGATCACAAATAAGTTCTGAAATCAGTCTAATTTTTTTCCCCTTGATACATAATTTAACTGGATTGTCATACAATTCCCACTTTCTTTTTGCAGCTTGAGAATTGTGCAAGAATATATCTCAGTAATAAATTAATTTCTATCAGTTTTTCCTAGGGAGATTTATGCTCTCTTAAATTATATCCTCAATTTTTTTTTCTGTCTTGTTTACATTATTGCCTCTTTGCTTGAAGCATAACAGTTGTGTTATGTTTAATCTCTTTTGTTTTCCAGTGCTACTTATTTTTTATCTTTAATGTCTTCTAACTCTTTAAACCTGTAAAATCACGTACTGTTTTATTTCAGGGAAACATTCTTGAGTTATATCACTGAGTATGTCTTCTCACTGTCTAGTGTAGGTGTATCATTTATACCTAACACACACCACTTATGTCAAGTCTCTTTTATATCTGTATCCCATTGCTATTATCTTCTGTTGAATCCCTTTTAACTCTTGCCCTTGGTTAAATTTAATTTTGATCACGGTCTCAAGTCTGACTTGCTGTCCCTAATGATTTGTCAACAGCTCTGCCTAGAGTGACTGTCAAAGGTCTTGGTTTCTGCGATGGTTTTGTGTTCCTGGTTCACAGCTTTCCTGAGTTTGGCCGTGTCATTTCTCCTCTGCTTCCATTGTCTTCTCATCTATTCCTGGAGCCTTCTGTGGTCTCACTTCATAGAGGTCATGGTGTGGAGTGTCTCTTGGAACAGCCAGCCGTGGATGCAGCTGCCGCTCCCAGGTTCCCCTGAGATAACCTTCTCCCTGGATCACGCTACCCGAGGACAGTCTAGCACAGGGTGCCTCTCAGGGAGTGGAGAGTTTGCAGGCTTTAGGAGGAAGAAAGTGAAAGAGGAGAATGAAAAGTTTGGCCTAAAGCTCAACATTCAGAAACCTAAGATCATGGCGTCCGGTCCCATCACTTTATGACAAATAGATGGGAAACAGTGGCTGACTTTATTTTTCTGGGCTCCAAAATCACTGCAGATGGTGATTGCAGCCATGAAGTTAAAAGATGCTTACTCCTTGGAAGGAAAGTTATGACCAACCTAGACAGAATATTAAAAAGCAGAGACATTACTTTGCCAAAAAGGTCCGTCTAGTCAAGGCTATGGTTTTTCCAGTAAGTCATGTATAGATGTGAGAGTTGGACTATAAAGAAAGCTGAGCACCGAACAATTGATGGTTTTGAACTGTGGTGTTGGAGGAGACTCTTGAGAGTCCCTTGGACTGCAAGAAGATCAAACCAGTCCATCCTAAAGGAGATCAGTCCTGGATGTTCATTGGAGGGACTGATGTTGAAGCTGAAACTCCAATACTTTGGCCACCTGATGCAAAGAGTTGACTCATTTGAAAAGACCCTGATGCTGGGAAAGATTGAAGGCAGGAGGAGAAGGGGACAACAGAGGATGAGATGGTTGGATGGCATCACTGACTCAATGGACATGGGTTTGGGTGGACTCTGGGAGTTGGTGATGGACAGGGAGGCCTGGTGTGCTGCGGTTCATGGGGTTGCAAAGAGTTGGACAGGACTGAGCAACTGAACTGAACTGAACTGAACTGAACTGAATAAGCACACTGGCAGAGTCAGGCCTGTCTTAGGTCTATTTACAACATCATAGGTTCTAGAATCTTCCTCAAAAAATTCACCGTGGCCCAGCAGCATCAGCGTCTGCAGAGGGTTGCTAGAATGCAGAGTCTCAGGCCCCCCTGCAGACTGGCTGAGTCCCAGTCTGTGCTTTCACAGCATCCCCAAGTGGCGTGGGTGCACGCTACATTCATGGAGCGCTATGAAGACCACCCGGGCGAGGCCTGCTTCCTGGGACAGCATCCATTCCTGTGCTGACTCTTAAAATGCCGGACTTCACCCACACTCCATGAAGAAGGCCTTAAGAAGACAGCTCGCAGCTTGAGAAAAAAAGCCCATCACTGTCTTACAAACTCCAGAGTTGGTTAATATATATATTTTTTTAATGTGAGTCTTTGTCAGTTAAGATGTACTGCTCATTGGAGGGGGAGAATGGCTGTCTGAGCAAACATACTGATCAATAATTCAAATTTAGAAGTCCCATTTTTAACGCTCACACCATAACAAAATCACAGCAGGACCCAAGCTGTAATTATTACAAACTTCACCTATCAGAGATTCCACTCTGATTCCTGTGTAGCCAGCAAAAGAGAAAGATGAGGAAAACCACTCTGCTTCTCTTAAGAGAGAGCACTTCTTCGAGACATGACCAATGGTTTGTATTATCCCCGTGGGCATCTTTCACTGTGGGCCGTATCATACTTTGAAGGAGGATGTACCAGTCTCTGTTAATGAAGATGGAGACACTGGGTGGAGAGTAGTAGAATATAAACTCCACAAACACAACAAATTGTTTCCTGAAGACCCGAATCTATCTAACGCTGTGAATGTGGTTTTGAGGCACTCAACTCTCTTGGGTTGTGATTTGTTTTCAGAGAGGACAGTTGATGAGAATGTAGTCTTTCCGAGCACCGTGAGAAATGTGAGTTACATGGAAAGGAGCGCTTGCTCCCAGCACAGGGCAGAAATCAATGAGGGGATTGTTGACAAGCGTCTCTGAGCATCTCCACTTCAGAAACGTCTTCATCACATAATGGATGGCCTCGTGCTACCCAAGGATATTCTCTCTGGAGCCTGAAGAATGCAGTTGATGACCTTCAGAGGCAGTTACCAGTTTTTCTGGGCTGTAGCTGTGTGACAGGGCCCAGATATTTTGGAAATAAAATAAGAAGTGTAAACCTGTGGTTTGACATTAGCGGCACAATATTAAGGGTATCGATTCCACTGACTTCACTATTCCTTTCACCAGAAATAGAGAAAACTTCTGTGAAGGTAGAGGGCCCAGAGACAGCTTGCAGTTCACTGCTTCCAAATCTTCAATCCAGTTTTTCTTTCTTCATTTATGCCTTGCGAGGGATCCAGCTATACTGTGTCCGCATCTTTGTATCATCTTACTTCTGAAAATGTCTTTACTGCTCAGATCAACATAATTAATTATTTTAACAGACTTGAAGGTGGATACCATAATTATCCCTATTTTACAGATAAGATGAGGCTCAGAGAAGCTAAGATACTCTCCTTGCTTCTAAGAGCCAGAATTTGAACCCAAGCCATCTAACTTCAAGTTCAGTACTCTTAACCACTAACTCTTTGAAGCCTCTGAGCTAACAGTGTTAAGAATCTGGTACTCCCCTAAGTTTTTATGTAGATAATAATACAATATGCATACTACAAGGGTTCTAAGGGGGTGTCAAGTGGAGCTGGGGTCCACCTTGAGGTAGACCAGATATGCAGTGAGTGAAGTCTACCGTTATTCAGTAAGTTTTCTTGGTGACAGTGAAATAGTATACATACACCAGCCATATGTATATGTCATAAATATATATATCTCATATATGTATGAGATGATTATATATATATATATATATGTATATATGAGATGGCTATATAATATAAATGAAATGGTTAGATAGCATCACCGACTCGACGGACATGAGTTTGAGCAAGCTCCAGGAGATAGTGAAGGTCAGGGAAGCTTGGTATGCTGCAGCCCATGGGGTTGCAAAGAGTTGGCCATGACTTAGCAACTGAAACAACAAATATATAGTGAGGAAGGTTTTTGTCTGCAAGTAACAGAACACCTGGCTCCAGAAACTTAAATAAGCATTTACTTTTAGTCATCTCCTCTTGCGTGAAATCTAGTGGTAGCAAGTTCCTGGCATTAGTCTAATACAATGGTTCTCAACCAGGGATGATTCTGCAACCCTCCCCTCCACCTCCAGGGGGCATTTGCAATGTCTGGATACATTATGGGTTGTGATCATTGGGAGACACTATTTTTTTTTTTTTTGAAGTATAATTGATTTCTAATATTGTGTTAATTTCAGATGTACAGCAAAGTGATTCTATTATACATATGTAAATGTATATATGTTCTTTTTCAGATGCTTTTCCCTTATAGGTTATTATGAAATACTGAGTACAGTTCCCTGTGCTATACAATAGGTCCCTGGGAGACATTTTTGATTGTCACCTGGCATCCAGTGGGCAAAAAGTCAGGTATGGTGCTCAACATTTCACAATGAACAGTACAGCCCCCTGCAACAGAGTTATCTGGCCCCAAATATCAAGACTGCTGAGGATGTAAAAGCTGGATCTAGTACTAAATGATATCAAGGCCCATCGCTGCATTTTACTTGGCCTTTGCCTCATGGCCTCATAGTGGCTGCTGAATCACCTCCCTCATTTGAGACAGGAAGATGGGGGATAGGGGGCAAGGTGGCTGCCATAGTTGTGTCTTTTCCATTTATCATAAAAAGAAATACCTTCCCAGAACCCTGAGAAGACTGCCATTTCCATGTGACCAGCCCGAACTGTAACCGTACAAAGGCTCTGAGATAGACAGTGTCTTATATTGGACTGGGTCCATTGTTGCCATTGTTATGGACATTGGTCCATTGTTCTCTTGGGGTCTGATAACAAAGAAGGAGAATACCAGGCAAACCTCAATTAATATGTGATCTATGAGAGCAATATTTTGAGCTGATACTCTTTATAAATGCAGATAGTTCTATTCAATCAGTCCTGTAGAGGCCACAAAAGTGCAGTGACTGCACCTTCTTTATTGGGGTTAAACTAAGAAGCCTCCTTAGTCTGCCAGTGCCTCTATTTAAAGGGCTAGCCCCATCTCCCCAAAGCAAATGTTTTTAAAGCCGCTTTTCCCATTGATAAATTGTCTGAGCAGAGACAGATTGAATTATTTATCTGGACTCTGAAAATCAGTATGGGCTATTCTCAGTGCAGCTATGGTCCAACTTTAGAAAATGTATTTGTGGAGCCATAAATAACAATAGTAGTCTCAGACTCCTTCTCTTGCTGTGTGATTCATTCATTCAACAGATATGCAGGGGGCTCTGATTATGAGTGTCTGGCTAAGTATAGCACTACGGACATGGTAAGATTTCCAGAGTGTAAGCTCCTCAAGGGAAAGTGTCATGTCATCCTGGGCTAGCACGATGTCCATAGAGCCTCGCTCACTGAATGGCTTGTGAATTTCAGTATATTTATTAAATGAATGAAAGCACGCAGTGTTATCTTCATGGGGGTTGTGGAAACTAAGCAGGCAATGAGGATATATAGCACAGCAGTATCAGATCTTCAGGATGGTCCTTGTTCCAGCTTTGGGAGAATCAGGGAAGATTTCCAGCAGGAAGAACTAACTAAGCTGAAACCTGAAAGATGAAGAAGGGTGAATGCCAGTGGGTCTGTGCTGCATCCGCTGTGTACCCACTCACCCCGGAGCACCTCCTTCCTTGTCTAGAAGGCATTAGGGGGCATACGTATAATTCTTCTGTTAAGAAGATAAATACTTACTATGTTTAAACTTCCTCTAAGTTCTAACAATTTGAGAGTCTCTTAAGTTCAGTATTTCCGGCTTGAGCCAAGGAGATGTCTTTTCTTCTTGTGGGCTCACTACATACCAGCAACAGAGGGGAAGAGAAAAGAAATACCGGACACTCGCGGTGCCCTTGGATGCTCTGCAGAGGCTGCCTCCGGGGGCCGGTCACGGGGTCTCTGGGTGCCAGCGAATATGTTTCCGTTTCGGTGGACTCCCCCTCTCCCGCCTCGGCCTTACCAGCCTCCGCGTTCTGTCCAGGAAGCAGCACCTTCTCCTGGCTCCGCCGCCCAAGGTGGGAGGCAGCCCAGACACCTTACACATCCTCCTGGGAGGCTCCTCCAGCGTCCTGGGCTGGGGCGGCCTCTCTCGTGCTTCCGTGTAAGGGGGCGGCCTAGTCCTCCCCAGATGGAGGAGGAGCGTGCCCGGGATGAGGAGGACTCCGCCCCCGTGTTGGAGTCCCCACGAGAATGACTCCCGACTCAGCTGCAGCTCTGTCTTACTCACAAAGGCGTGGTCGACCGTCCTCACTGCGTCTGTCCACGCTTCCGTCAGTGCCCTAGTGAGGCCAGGCCACCCTGACTTTGAGCCTGTCTGTGGCTCTCTGTTATTCTGGGTGCCCTTTTGTTCCGCATCCCTTTGACTCACGTCCAATCCAGCACTTAAGCTATGTCGTTTAAGCAGAGTCCCACAAGACAAACACAGCAGTCCATGCGAGCCGATGAGTGTTAGGTGCGGGAAGGGAAGACCGTCAACGTAACAGCCCGGTCGTGACCAACAGCCGGAGAGATGGGGCAGGTGCTTGGGTGACAATGTGTGATAGACACCTAGCGAGGCTCCAGCACAGTGAGCAAATCAGGGCGGGCCCCCCGAGAAGCAAGGGGTGAGCTGCGGACAGAAAGATAACCGCACAGACCGTGGCTCACTTGTCCTGTGTCTCCAAAAGCTGGGTGGGAGGCGGGAACAAAGAGATGCGTGTTGACGGGGATGAATGAACGGCATCTCGGGCTGCGGGGCCTCCCTGGTCCTTCTGCCTCTCCAACCCCCCCTCCCCCACGGCTCGCTGCTTGCACCCTTTCCCGTTCTCTCCTCCCCTCCCACAGCCTCCCCTGGCCCCTTGCCTCCACTGCTCTAGCGCTGCATGCTGGTCACTCCATCACCATGATAGTCTTAATCACACACAAGGTCACGTGGCTTTCCTGCACAAATCCTCCCCGGCTTCCCCGTGGCTCAGCAGACAGGCCTCGCCTTCCTTCCCTTTGAGTCCTCTGCTTCCGTGTGGGGTAGCTCTTCCCCTGGGTGCCTGGACTTGCCACACTCATTCTCTCCCTTGGGCGTTTGAACCTGCTATTCTCTCTACCCCAGTCCCCTTTCCATTTTTCCTCACCTGGTGGCCCCCGGCTTACTTGCAGAGCCCTTTGTAGAACTTCTGTCTTGGGGTGCTTTTTCCAGCTCAGCTGGGTGGGCTCCTTCACGGTGGGACCATGATGGTTGGTGGGACCATGATGGTTGATGAGCCTAGCTTCCCCCTGTAGCCCATGGGAGTCTTCCTCAAGAATGGGGATGTTATTTTATGCATCTTTGTTTCCCCAGCACTGTGTCCGAAATACAGTAAGGATTCAATAAAATGTTTCTAACAGGATAGGGCATTTTCACAGCCTCCTAGAAATACTCACTGTTAAGACACAAAATTAATAGGTTTTTTGTTTTCTAAAAAGGATAGCTACCATCACCAGCAAAATTTTGCAGTTGTTTATTGAATACATTTTTTTGTTTGTTTTTAATGAGCAGCATCAGAAGGATGGCCTTTGGTTTTTGTTTATATTGTACATACTTTACTTCAAAATGAATCAGCAGCTTGGCAACGTTGGGGCCAGGGTGCCTTGCCCAGAGAAGATCTTCCAGGGGCCTTTGAGGAAACCAGGACACACGGACACATTTCAAGAGCTGCTTATGGACATTCTTTTTCCAGAAAGACATCTGGAGCAGAAGGCTCTTGCCAAAGGCTTTCCTCTCCAGCTGTTTGTTGGGAACCTGAGGTCACAGCGAACAAATCAGATTTTCTTTTTGAGAAGGTGACTGTGTGTCCATGAAGCTAAGCGAGCCCGCTCCACCCTCACTGGATGAGCTTGACTCCACAGCCCCGGAGCCAAGATCATCTGTAAGCCCTCCGGTGAATCGGGGCGTTTTCTTAACTGGTCTCTGAGAAATTAAACATATACATGACACTGTGCTCAGTAGCTCTGTGATCACTTTACAAGGTCGATTTATCACTGCCACTTGTACTTCTTGTGGCAGAGCGCTTACTGCTGAGCCGAATGCTCTAATGAACTTAAACTTTACAATAGCTACAGGACGTCAGGCAGTGTCATCTCAGAAGACACCACCCCATTCATCAAGTTAATACTAGGGTTCCGTGAACGCCATATTCTGGGGTTAGTAGATCTTTCGAAGCCTGGGTGACCCAACAAAAATATCATTGATAATTTATGTAATTGACCAGGCCTGACACATCATTTGCCCAAAGTTCCCAGGAAGGCAGTGAAGAAGCTGTTGCTTTGTTTCTGATTTCAAACCCATGCTGGCCTCATCGAATAATTGTTTATAAACAGGATTGCTGCCCATTTGGAATGGCAGCTCAAAGGTTTTTCAAAACACGTTTTAGTGAAATTGGAAAGAAAGAAATGAGGCTTACTTGATGTTAAGGAGCAAATTTTCCTTATTGTTTTGCCTCCCCTCCCAGAGACCGAAACACTTAAACACTTAAAGAGAATCTTGAACACTGGAGTGATGGTTTCTATCCACCTCCAAGAATTCAGCCAGTCCAATTCTGCCGGCGATAATGTTAATAATATATCTTTTAAAAGTTGCAAGCATGAATTATTTGCAGCACAAGTTTGATGGTGATAGCATGCATCATACATTAGTTCTCCGAGCTGAATTATGCAGGGCTTATGCAGCGTGGGTTGGCAGAATTTGGATTTCTCCGAATCTTTTGCTCTTTACTCCCTCACCACGAAGACAGTCCCTCTGAGAGGGGAGTTCCTTGGTGACAGAAAGCCAGGTTGGTTACCTCGCCGGATGCACAAGAAACAGCAATGTCTCCGCATTTCAGGATCACACCCTCTGCATCCAGACAGCAGTTAGTAACTAATTGGTGAGAATTTGTCTTCCAGGCGCATTTCTAGAACAGTTCACTTTCTGCATGGGCAGGAAAAGTTCAAATGGAAAAGTGGATATGAGACAGCACTCTTTTTGCCCAAACCAAAGCACATCAAAAGGGTACCAGGTAGTGAAATGGAGAGGGTTCACCTTGTAAGGCACCTCTGAAATTGCCCCCGAAATAACAGGTCTTTCCAGCCCCTTGCCTTTCTCCTCTTTTCTCCCCTCCTTTTTAAAAAATTTATTTTAATTGGAGGCTAATTACTTTACAATATTGTGGTAGTTTTTGCCATACATTGACATGAATCTGCCACAGGTGTAGATGTGTTCCCCATCCTGAACACGCCCTCCCACCTCCCTCCCCATCCCATCCCTCAGGGTCATCCCAGTGCACCAGCCCTGAGCACCCTGTCTCATGCATTGAACCTGGACTGACGATCTGTTTCACATATGGTAATATACATGTTTCAATGCTATTCTCTCAAATCATCCCACCCTCTCCCTCTCCCACAGAGTCCAAAAGACTGTTTTTTACATCTGTGTCTCTTTTGCTGTCTCACATATAGGGTCATTGTTACCATCTTTCTAAATTCCATATATATGCGTTAGTATAGTGTGTTGGGGAGAAGGCAATGGCACCCCACTCCAGTACTCTTGCCTGGAAAATCCCATGGATCGAGGAGGCTGGTGGGCTGCAGTCCATGGGGTCGTGAAGAGTCGGACACAACTGAGCAACTCCACTTTCAGTTTTCACTTTCATGCATTGGAGAAGGCAACAGCAACCCACTCCAGTGTTCTTGCCTGGAGAATCCCAGGGACAGGGGAGCCTGGTGGGCTGCCGTCTATGGGGTCGCACAGAGTGGGACACGACTGAAGTGACTTAGCAGTTAGCATACTGTGTTGGTGTTTTTCTTTCTGACTTACTTCGCTCTGCATAATAGGCTCCAGTTTCATCCACCTCATTAGAACGGATTCAAATGCGTTCTCTTTAATAGCTGAGTAATATTCCATTGTGTATATGTGCCACAGCTGTTTGTCCATTCGTCTTTTCTCCCCTCTTGCTTCATCTCTGCATCACCTGACTCTTGATCTACATTAATAGACCATTCTCCCGGGCTCACGTTAGCTGTTTCCACTGCTGAACGCTTAGAATAATGCCTTACATAGCAAGCACTCAGAAGATACCCATCACATGACCTGAATGTATGGGGGGGCGTGGCCTCACACGTGTCCTCGCTTCTGCACGTGCTGACTCTGCCCACCTTTCCCCAAAGAGGGCAGAATTGGTCCACCCAAGCACTGCTGTGTTACCTGGGCACAGCTGTCTGACCTGGCTATCCCACAGGCCACCTTTGGGTGTGGGGCCCTTTCTTTGCTATGGGTGAGGCTCATTCACCAGGTGACATTTTCTGAGTAAGGACTGACCTTGAGTGATGGTGTGCTGGCATAGCAGTGTGCATGTGGATGTTCTGGACACCCCCTTAGGACTCCAGTAAATATGCCCTAATCATCCGTTTTGTGCTCAGCAGTGTGCCAGTTCTTACAGATATGGATAGGTTCGAGTGAGTGCTTGAAAGATGCCTCCTAGGCAAGAAGGAAGGATTAGAAAGAACTCAGGGAAACTTTGGGGGGTGATGGATAGGGTCTTGATTCTGGTGGAGGTTTTGTAGGTGGGCACAAGTGTCAAGATATCAAATTGTGCACTGTAAATGTATGCAGCTTATTGCACATCAATTGCATCTCCATAAAGCTGCTAAAAAAATGAGTAAAAAGATGTCCTGCAAAATGATGAGGCCATTGTTTCCAAGGCTTGGCCGTTCATTGGAATCTCTAGTTGGGACAGGTGCTTTTACACCCCTCTCATTCCATAGCGTTTGTCTGAATGTGATACAAGAAAGATCTTGATCTGAAGTAATTACAAGTGCGTTGGAAGGATGGGCCAGATCCAACAGATGCTGTTTGATTTAATGGGGAACGATGTGAAACTCCTCTGTGACTCAAAAGCTAATGACACAGGGATGGGTTTAGGGAAAAATAGCTTCCCAGTTGAACACGAGGGTGTTCAACTGACAGCAGATTTAACAGTGTGGCATGATTACAAAAAAGTGAACAAAAGTAAAATTTTAGGATGCATTATCCAGAAGAAGGAAGGAGACTGTTCTCCTTCTGAGTTCTTAGCTAGAATATTGTGTTTGTGTCCAGTAGAGCTCACTGTCATAGGGACATTTGGATAGGATTTTTAGGGCATACAAATCTGGATGGTAAAAAGATTTAAGGTAATGTAGCATGAGGAACAGCAGAAGGAGCTAAGAATGTCTAACCCAAAGAGTACCTTCATTGATTTAACCAACTACAGGAGAGTGAAACTTGGCAGGTTCCAGGCATTCTGCAAAACATATATCACATGCTAAGCTTAAATCTGTAAGTCTGCAGGGAGGGGATGGGGGCTTGTCAGGTTCAACAAATTTGTCAACTCTCCATCTTCTAGGGACATGTTAGAATTGAATTTTAAAATTGGGCATAGCCATGTCATATTCCTTGGCCAGTGGAGTGCATGCAAATGATACATAAAAGTTCTGGGTGGAAGCACATGTCAATATAGACCCTCAGCTGGATCACTGAGTGAAGACAGGATAGGTGAGACCCTGGTCCCACCCACAGCGAGCCTGAGCAAAGTGGAAACTGTGTTAGTTAAAGCTCCTGAGACTTTTGGAGCTGTTTGTTACAGCAGCAAGCAAAACGTGCCCTGATCAATACAGATTGTCATTAATTAGTATTGTCATATTTCAAATGAGGAAATAATTTGCCTAATACCCTACATCCAGGATGGAGCTAGGATGTGAATTCTGATGAGGCTGCCCCCAAATCAAACGCACTTCATCACCCTGATACACAGAGGGGTTAAATCTCATGAGTAATATTTGAGCAGAAGAAAGACCAAACTGAAAGTTAAAAGAGACCTCATTTTCGGCTCAGTGTAAGAGATCTCAACCACAGTTATCTGACGATAGAAGGAGCTGCTCAGGAGGATTTTATCTCCCCATCTCACAAAGTGTTGAAGCAGGAGTTTATCAGCTGCCTTTCTAGGATGTGGTGGTAAAAATTCAAGACTGAGAAGACGCTTGAGCCGAAAGACTTGTTAGTTTCCTTCCCGCCCGGAGATCCTAGGAGACAGTACCTTTTAAGTGGTAGATATGCCCAGAGGGCAGTTGATAAACACGAGCTGAGTGCAATAAAACATTCTCAACCGGAGGGGAAAGGAAGGCTCCCTCCTCAGCATCTAGGTAACTGGTAAATTAAATCAATGATGCCAGCCCATACACCCTGTAGAAGTTCAGAGGACCCAGCTGAGTCCTCAAATATTAATTACAGGAAATGATTTGTCTGCTTTAAGTGGTAATGCAGACCATACCCTGGGGTCAGTCTTTACTCTTTAAGATCCCCCCAAAACAAAATACGTTTTTATCTTTATATTTTGTCCACGACCCACCCCTACCTCCATCCCCACCCAAACCCAGGTTAATAAATGCTGGCATTTTGTTGTGACCAAGGCTTCTCTCTGCATTTTAAATCTCGCCTTCCTCTGGTAAGACACTAAGGCCCCAGCTCCCCCAGCCTGAACGTCTCAGCCACATAAATCATAGAGCAAGGAGATTTTTATGCAAAATAAAGCTCTTTCCATGCTTTTCCCCTTGCAATGATTACATGATTTTCCCCTGAAACTGAGCAATATATGTTTCATAAATAGATCCCTCTCTCTGTAAGCAAACCTTGGAAATGGATTATTTGTTTGGTTTGCATTTTGTTTTTCACTGTGGCAGCTACCAGAAGCCACTTCTCACAGGCCAGGGCAAAGGGGGGTGGGGGAGGGCGGGAGGAAACGGCAGGGCTGAGAAGCACAGAGACTGGCTTTTTCACTGGGACCCCCCTCTTCCAGGGGTGCATTGCCTCTTAGAACTTAGAGCACCAGGTGCCCAGAAAGCCTTGAAAAGGGTCCATCCTGAATCCCAGAGAGCGTGGTTCTCAAATTATCAGTGAGGGGCGGGGCCGGGGGGGAACAGTAGAAAGAAATAAAATGATGTGTTTTAACATCTGAAATTCATAGCCCTTCTAAGCATATTTTTATTCTTAATAACCTCATGTCCCTTCTGACGAAACCAGAGAACGTTCAATATTTGAAAGAAGCGCACATTCTCTGCTGCAGATACAGAATGGCGGGAAGTTAGTGGCGCTCTGCGGGTTGATGCCATGTTGAACACAATCAGCTGAAAAAAAAAGGGGGGGCACCAGTGGTCCCGTTGAAAGAAAGGGCACGTTTAATGGCAGGGTTGTGCATGCTGGACTGAAATAACTTCTGAAAGGTATTTATTTATTCCCCGCTTCACAGAGAACCCCTGCAGCTCAGAAGGCCTCCCCCTCCCCACCCCCGCCATGGAGCTGGGGCTGGACCCGGGGTCTCCTGGCTCTGACTTGTCATGTCCACTGGCCACGTGAGAGCCAGGGCTCCCAGCCCAGTGTGTCTAAAGAGACCAAATCATTTGATTTCCCAGGACAAAGGGGCCTCATCAGCATGGACACAGCCCGGCAGGGAAGTCCTGACATCACACAAAAGAGAGACAACCTCATTATTCTGGAATGTGGAGGGTGTGGGGGACAAAAGGGAGAGCAGAGTTGAAATGTGGCTTTGTACTATACCTGACTCTGAACGAGGCCCGGGAGTTTCCAAGTCTCACTGAGAACGCGGTAAATAATTTCAGCACTCTGCGGCACGCGGACACTTGGCTTGAATGTGCACCAACATGTGTTCACTTCACACAAGCCTTCAGTCACACAGCCTAGGGGCTTCGGAGCGGGAGCCTGGTGTCAGCCTGTTTAAGCTTGACTCTTCCTTCTCCTGCTTGTTACCAGTAAGACACATTGCACGGGTACTCCTCTGAACTTCCGGTAACTCATCTGCAAAATGGGATCCGAGCTCATCATCGTCAGGCTTTGAACAGTTCCTGGCTCCGAGTAGGTGATGTTCGGCTCATTGTGCTCACACTACCATCATCATTATGAGGGAAGGTTTCCTGAGTATTTCACCTGGGCACCCTCCTGCCGCTGTAGGGACCTTACCGTGAAAATCCACACACATTAGAAAGTGTAAGATCCTGGATGTCATAATTGAGTGTCCGTGTTGAAAGCTTGAGTTCTCTACATTCAAATGCGTGTGTGTGTGTATGTGTGTGTGTTGAAACTGACTTGAGATTTAGCTTTTCCATTCAGTTCAGTCGCTCAGTCGTGTCTGACTCTTTGAGACCCCATGAATCGCAGCATGCCAGGCCTCCCTGTCCATCAACAACTCCCAGAGTTCACTCAAACTCACGTCCTTTGAGTTGGTGATGCCATCCAGCCATCTCATCCTCTGTCGTCCCCTTTTCCTCCTGCCCCTAATCCCTCCCAGCATCAGAGTCTTTTCCAATGAGTCAACTCTTAACATGAGGTGGCCAAAGTAGTGGAATTTCAGCTTTAGCATCATTCCTTCCAAAGAACACCCAGGGCTGATCTCCTTTAGGATGGACTGGTTGGATCTCCTTGCAGTCCAAGGGACTCTCAAGAGTCTTATCCAACACCACACTTCAAAAGCATCAATTCTTCAGCACTCAGCTTTCTTCGCAGTCCAACTTTCACATCCATGCATGACCACTGGAAAAACCATAACCTTGACTAGATGGACTTTTGTTGGCAAAGTAATGTCTCTGCTTTTGAATATGCTATCTAGGTTGGTCATAACTTTTCTTCCAAGGAGTAACCATCTTTTAATTTCATGGCTGCAGTCACCATCTGCAGTGATTTTGGAGCCCCCCAAAATAAAGTCTGACACTATTTCCACTGTTTCCCCATCTATTGCCCATGAAATGATGGGACCAGATGCCATAATCTTCATTTTCTGAATGTTGAGCTTTAAGCCAACTTCTTCACTCTCCTCTTTCACTTTCATCAAGAGGCTTTTTAGTTCCTCTTCACTTTCTGCCAGAAGGGTGGTGTCATCTGCATATCTGAGGTGATTGATATTTCTCCCGGCAATCTTGATTCCAGCTTGTGCTTATTCCATCCCAGCGTTTCTTGTGATGTATTCTGCATATAAGTTAAATAAGCAGGGTGACAATATACAGCCTTAACGTACTCCTTTTCCTATTCGGAACCAGTCTGTTGTTCCATGTCCAGTTCTAACTGTTGCTTCCTGACCTGCATACAGATTTCTCAAGAGGCAGGTCAGGTGGTCTAGTATTCCCATCTCTTTCAGAATTTTCCACAGTTTATTGCCATTAACAAAATATTAATGACAGTGTCTAGGATCAAGTAGGGTATAAGTAAACAGGGCCACCTGTGTAAAGGTGAGTCCCATCCCTGACGCATGGCGTGGTCTGCACAGTAGTGCCATCAAGCCTTTCCATGATCTCAGATTCCCATCCTGTGGCTTGACAAGCCTTCGAGAGTGTGGGGAACGATTCCAGGGGCAGCATGAGCTCCCCTGCTGTCCCTGTTGAGGGGTCCCTAACAGGGGCTGAACCGCGGTGTCTAAAATCTGCCCCCTCTAGCTCTTCCTCCTTCAACACAGCCACCTCTGACTGTAGCATGTAAGCCTCTGTCCCCTCAGCTCCTGGACCACAAGCTCACAGGAGCAGCTAAATGGTCTTTGCCACTTTCTCACACTCAGCCCAGAAAACAAGCCATGTTAGTGCCCAGGAATCATTCCTCAGGTGCTCACTGCGTGAATGAATAATACAGTGCCGCCATCCCCCACCGATTAACACATGAGAGCTATTCTGTTTGCTAATTTAACATCATGTCTTTCTGGACAGCACCTATGTGCTGGGTTTACTTCGTGCCATGTCCCCAGGTTGAACACAGTTCCTGGCATACCCTGGATGCTCAATAAATGTTTGTTTCGTGAATGAGTGAAAGAAGGAAAAAATGAGTAAGCCACGGAGAAACTCAGTGAATATTTGATGTGTCAAGCTAAATAAAACATTTGCCATCTGATGACTTGGGCACATTAGGGTATAGGCATCAGTTCATTAAGTCTGTGGCAAAAAACCAGCCATTGAACTTGTCTCTTTACAAAATATGATTTGGGGACTGTAATAAACCTAGAATGATGCATACGTGAAATAAAACTTAGTTGTAGGCTTTCCAAAATGATTCCATTCATCCACGTTCCATCCTGATTGGAAGGGTTTTCTTTAAAGTCTGTTTTCTTCACTCCTCATCTCTACACCTCACCCCTGCTCAGGGACAGAACTGCCAATGCCAGCATCATTTTTTGGTAACTTTTTTCCAAAGGAGGAAAAAAAAAAAAAAGCATTAAATGGCACATGATTCACTTCAGAGACACAAGGCTTTATCTTATAATGTGGAGAAAGCACATGGGACTCATAGAATAAATGTTGGGACATAACCACATATTGGCAAGGATCAGAAAGGAACCCTCATGCGATGATGGCTAGAATATAAATTGGTAAAATTATTTTGGAAATTGTTTGCAGTTTCTACTAAAAATTAATCACACTCTGACCCTATCACTCAGGAATTCTATCCCTGGGAATATTATCCACTAAAACCGGGGGCGTATATCCAAAGAAGACATACACACAAATGTTTCTAGATGACTTATTCATCTTAGTCAAGAGACAAATAGATGCAGTTTCTCCATCCAGTGGAATACGATACAGCAGTTTACTACTGCTACAATAATACTGCTCATTTCAATGTAGTCTGGAAGAATCTCAGATACTCTGTTGAGGAAACCAGGCAAAAAGAGTACCTACTGTATAAATCTATTTGTAGAAAGTTAAAAAGCAAAACCAATCAACCACGATGGACGTATGAATAGTAGGTGAGGAGGAAGGAGGCTAAACCAGGAAGGGGTGTTGGAGAGCCTTCCGGAGGGAGGGCTGGAAACACTTTACATCTTGATCTCACTTGAGGACACGTGGGTTAACTTTATCATCAAATCAGATACTTAGGGTTTCATGCTCTGCTGTAGGTATATTGTTCCTCATTTAAAATATTTACTCGCCACAAATATCAGGATTCTCTCACAATACCAAGATCGCCAGGTTTCTTTATTCATTGGTATGCTCATCTTATTTCTTTTGAAATATCAATATGTGGCTTCAAATAGATTTCCCAGGTATTACTTTAATCATTCAATTGCCCTGATGGTTGTGACATGGACCTCTCAGGCCAGAGGGCAGATGCTCTAGAGCTTGAACTCAGGAACCATGTGACCCAGATTCGCATTCTGGCCTTGCTGTGGATTGATTAGCCATGTGACCTTGAGCACATTATCCTAAACTTCTTAGTCTTGGTCTCTCTATCTAGGAACTGGAAACAAATATCTGTATGCATAAGACTTAGAGGATGTATGGGAGAGTGGCCAGCTTGGCACAGAGTAAAGGGTGTCTAGTCTTTGTGTTAGACGTCGTGGATGGGTCATTGTGAATGTTGTTGTCGTCACTGATGCTGTTCCGTTCCTAAGCCATGTATGACTCTTTGCAACCCCATGGACTGTAGCACGCCAGGTTCCCCCGAGTCATGCTGTGCAGGGACACCCAAGACGGGTCACAGCGAAGAGTTCCGACAAACCATGGTCCACTGGAGGAGGTGCTGCTAGTGGTAACAGAGCCCGCCTGTCACTGCGGGAGACGGAAGACACATGGGCTCAGTTCCTGGGTAGGGAAGATCCTCTGGAGGAGGGCACAGCAACCCACTTCAGTATTCTTGTCTGGAGAATCCTATGCACAAAGGAGCCTGGTGGGCTACGTAGCCCAGGGGGTCGCAAAGAGTCAGACACCACTGAAGTGACTTAGACCGGAGAAGGAAATGGCAATCCACTCCAGTGTTCCCGCCTGGAGAACCCCATGGGCGGTATTACAAAAGAACTAAAAGGATAACTAAAGGATAACATGTAACCTCCTGTGCTGGATGTGGAGTGGAAGGCATCGTGGGTTGGGGTGGGGGTGGTGTGTGAGTGCCCCGAATGGTAATGACCCTGCCGTCGTGTCGCATCAGAATGGAAACCTATGAGCTTGACTTGGAAGAAAGGAGGACCACGGCCTGCAGGACATGTAGTCCTGGATCTAGAACACTTAGGCCCTGACGTTCCTGGCGTCACCAGAGCCCAAAGTAAAGCCAGATGTGCCAAGCCCCAGTCTGAACCCCAGGCTGTGTTTCCATGGGCAGATGGCTCCAGAATTGCCCACAAGTCTCCCCTCCGTGGGCAGTGTGTGATGACTGTGTAAAAAAGGAAACCAGAGGTTCAACCTGGGTGGAATCCATATCTGGTTAGATCATTTACGTTCATAATTACTTTCCATCACCACACTGGATTGTGTCTGGCTGTTCACAATGGGAAAAGTGATTTGCTGCGGCATCCACACGGAGAAGGGAGTGTGACTCACAGGTTCAGGCCCAGCTTCGGGAACGCAGTGCGGCTGAGTCCCTGCCTGGGCTGATTCAGTTGGTGGCTGCCAGGCCTTCCTGGCAAGGCCTCCAAAACTCAGAGACAAGAAGACTGTGCACTCAATCGGGACACAAGCGATAGGCCAGCATTTTTCCCAGCAGGTCTTGCCATTGTCCACGGTAATGGAAGTTGTCACCGGAGCAGCACCCACTATGTGCCGAGCACTTCAGGCGTCGTGTGTCACTATGACCTCCTACGCTGTCTGTCTGGATACAGTTATAAAGATGATGACACGAAGGGCAAGCTTGTAAGTGACAGAGCCAGAAATTGAATTTTTTCATGCCCGTCTGGACTTTCCTAATGGAACCTGCTTTCCGTTGGCCGTGACCAAGCCCTATACTCAGGATTCCCTCAAGAATGCCCACAGCGGTCTCCTCAAAGGACCAGTGTCTGAATCAGGCCAGTTAGCCCAGTTCTATTTGCCAGCTCTCAGTCCCTAATCCAGGCTTCCCTGGCAGCTCAGAGGTGAAGAAAGGGCCTGCCAAGCAGGAGATGGGGGTTCAGTCCCTGGGTTAGGAAGATCCCCTGGAGAAGGAAATGGAAACCTACTCTAGTATTCTTGCTGGGAAATCCTATGGACAGAGAAGCCTGGTGGGCTACAGTCCACGGGGTTGCAAAAGATTCAGATACAACTTAGCAAAAAACGACAACAACGATCCCCCGTCCAAATTTCACATCCATTTGGGAAGGACTTTTTTCAAGGAAATTGACCACAAGAAGAGCAGTGCTCAGGGAATCTTGGAGTCAGAATAACTGAGCCCTTTCAGGTTAAATCTCACACATACTTTTATTCCTAGAAGATTCCAAAAAGAAAACAAGAGATGTGAAACTTCATATTGGCTCCACCAAATCGCATGTACACATCCCGAGTACACACTGGTTGGAGATTGATGATAGAGGCAAATAAATCAAAGAAGCCACCCTTGGCTCCCATGCTTCACATGTAAGATATATTCAGTGTACTGCAGTCATTGGGTTTATTGTCATTCCATAAAAGAAAGGTATTAGTTTTCATCTCCTGTGGATGCTCTGAGAGACTTCTTACAAGGATCCAGCTTCTAAATAAGACTTAAACCCACAAGAGAGTCCTGCAGAGGGGAGATCCCACCTTTGCCCATGAGCTGCTAGTTCTCTTGGGCCAAGTGGATGCTCACTTCGCCCTTGGAATCTTGGGAGCAAGGTGTCTTCCAATTACAGGACAGAATCAAGCTCTTGATCATAGTACAGGACACTAGAACAGAGAGACCAACACACACAGGCATTTGCACGAGAGGAACTCACTCCTCCCTTGCAATGGACTTGATGCCCGTCTGGGGCTACCAGGAGCCATCATGCCTGGCAGATGCAGGGGTGTTCACCACCAGGCCATCTCCAGGTGAGTGGACATGCAGTTAAAGACAGGCAATTCGCTTGTATTGATCGCGGTGGTTGCTGGCAGTTCCGGCAACTGTGCCTCAGGAGACACTTGGAGCGGAACAAATGGCAAGCTTGGGTGTGTTGCCGTCACATCGCCCAGATTTACATCTGCTTAGAATAATTTTAGCTCAACACATTTCTTGTCACTGAAACTGAGCAGGAGCTGTCACATACAATTCGAGCTAAGGCCAGGCTGGACTCTGCTTCCTATTTTCCAGCAGCCAAAGGCCCACACTTCAGTACTCATCTGGGTGATTCTGGAAAAGATGAAGTCGTTGCAGATTTCATCACCAGGAAGGCCTGCCATGTCTTGTGAGCCGTTTGATATTTACATAGATCAGGCTTCAAAAACAATGAACTCCCAGGAAATACGTAGTGGACACTAAATATGTAGTCCTAGAGAAGAAAATGTTTCATGTTAGGGAAGGAACAGAGGCCATGTTCGTCAAAGTGTGCTCCATAGGGGCTGAGATCTGCATTCCTTCCACGAAGAGAGGGGTCTGTCATCGAACAATGGATGCATATTAGAGCCCCATCTCAGAGGTTCCCAAAATGTATCAGCAGACCAACAGTTCTAAAGTCCAGCAGTCGTGAAACCTCTGTCTTAGGGTTTTTCTGGAAGTTTTGCATGGAGCTGTTTTTCTCAGGGAATACCTGTTACCTGGAATGACTTCTAGGAAACAGCTGGGCAACTCAAGAGCTTCCACTGTCGCAGAGACCCAGGAAAAACATTCTGTCAGATTGCAAGTGCTCAGAGATAACTCTGAAGCAGGAGTTCTGCTGAAAAGATTCTAGCTGGCAAGAATTATTTCTCACTGGTCCGATTTCCAGGGGAGGAGAGAAGAGGCTGGGGAAATCACCCTCAAAAATACAAGAAGTTTTTGACATTTTGTCATGGCTGTTTGCCTTAGTCCACTTAGAAAGCTAAAGCGAAAATACCACCACCTACGTGGCTTAAACAACAAACATTTACTTCTCACGATGTTGGAGGCTTAGGAAGCCCAAGATTACTGCACTAGCATATTTACTGGCCAGTGAGGAACCCATGTGCTAGTTGATAAACGGCCCTCTTTTCCCTGTGTCCTTATGTGGAAGAAGGGGTGAGGGAGCTCTCGGGGGCCTGCCTGGCCCTCCCTCCCTCCCTCCCTCCCTCCCTTCCTTTTCTCTCTTTCTTTCTTTCTACTGAAGCATAGTTGATCAACAGTATCGTGTTACTTCCAGGTGTACAGCACAGTGATTCCGTTGTATATATTTTATACATATGTATATTATTTTTCACATTCTTTTACATTATAAGTTGCTATAAGATATTGACTCTATTTCCCTGTGCTATGCAGCAGGTCCTTATTATCTCTTTTATATTTAGCAGTTTGTATCTGTTGATCCCAAACTCTTTAATTTAGCCCCCACCCCCTGCTATCCCCTTTGGTAACCGTAAATTTGTTTTCTATGTCTGTAAGTCTATTTCTATTTTGTAAATAAGTTCATTTGTATCATTTTTTTTTAGATTCCACATATAAGTGATATCATACGGTATTCTGATATTTCTCTGACTTATTTAACTTAGTATGATAATCTCTAGGTCCATCCATATTGCTGCAAATGGCATTATTTCATTCTTGTTTATGGCTGAATTACACACACAGACACACACACACACACACACACACACACACATATATATATAATAGTGCTGCTATCAACATTGGGGTGCATATATCTTTTTGAATTAGATTTTTCATCTTTTCTGGATATCTGACCAGGAGTTGGATTGCTGGATCATAGGGTAGTTCTGTTTTCAGTTTCTTAGGGAAACTCCAGCCTATTTTTCATAGTGGCTGCACCAATTTACCAGAGAAGGCAATGGCACCCCACTCCAGTACTCCTGCCTGGGAAATCCCATGGATGGAGGAGCCTGGAAGGCTGCAGTCCATGGGGTCGCTGAGGGTCGGACACGACTGAGCAACTTCACCTTCATTTTTCACTTTCATGCACTGGAGAAGGAAATGGCAACCCACTCCAGTGCTCTTGCCTGGAGAATCCCAGGGACGGGGGAGCCTGGTGGATTGCTATCTATGGGGTCACACAGAGTCGGACACGACTGAAGTGACTTAGCAGCAGCAGCAGCACAACCACCAATTTACTTTCCCACCTGCAGTGTAGGAAGTTTCTCTCAGGTTTCTTTTATAAAGGCAATAATCCCATTCGTGAAGTCTCCACCCAGCGGGCCAAATCTCTTCCCAAAGGCTCCACCTCCCAATGCTATCACCATGGGGACCAGGTTTCACTTATGAATTTTAGAGGGACACACACAGTCAATCTATAATACCATCCAAGTTAATATCTTAGAAACAGTCATAACTCTAGGTAGGAGGCCATGACCCTAATAACATCCTAAAAAGAGACCTGGTTTACTGACCTGGGCTCTGGGGTCATTAGAATAAAGTCTAAATCCTTTAATACAGTGGTGTGGCCTTGGGAAACTTTCTTAACTTCCTCCAGCCTCACAATCTTAATCTTTAAAAAGAGTACGATATAATAATGACAGTACCATCTGCTTGTGTGAATCTCGTGAGGTTAAAAGGAGGCTATAGCTGCAAACTGTTAGAAGCATTCGATAACTGCTAGCTATTAGAATTAGTTGCTATTTTTCTTTTTTATTCTCCAGTCTTCCCATAGTGATGAGTTCTGAAACCCTGTAAGTAATGACACAGTGATTTTACTCCAAGGCAAGGACGGAGGAAGCAGACAGATCGAGGGGAAGGGGGACCCCAGGGCAGAAAGTTGGAGGGGGCAGCCCCATAAAAGAAAAGAAAGTGGGCCCAGGGGTGAGCCTGGTGCCGGATGGAGAGAGGAAAGCCAGAAGCAGCCTCCTCGGCGCCTCATGGCCACATTAGAAAGGAGAGGAGGTGACTGCCGCCAAAAGAAACTTGTCAGACACGGCCACAAGCACCGAGGAGCGGCCGCGGAGCGCTGCACATACCTTCAGGGGGAGGTAGACCCAGCTGTGCGCATCCGTCGCTTCATTTTCCTCTTGCGATTCTGGTTTAGAGTTTTTTTTCTTTCAATAGAACTTTGCTGCCATCTGGGCCTACGGGTTTCTCAGGTATAGGCGGGTCTCTCCTTTACGTGTTCACACTACACGGGAGCTTGTCCTGCAAGCCTGGAACAGCGGGTGCTTACTACCTGCTCAGAATCCATGCAGGCGTGCATGACTGTGGTACTGGATGGCAAAGTCAGAGCCTGACTCGTTTGTTAGCTTCTTTGGGATGCCTTGACAAATGACCCCAAACGTGGCGCCTTAAAGCAAGCGCTGAAGTCAGTGTTGGCAGGCCATGCTCTCACTGAAGGCTCTAGGGGCGAATCCTCCTTACCTATCCCAGCTTCTAAAGCTAGTGGCCTTCTTGGGCTTGTGGCAGCATAAACCCCAATCTCTGCCTCCCCTGTGTGTGTGTGTCTGTGTTTTCCACTGTGTTCAGACCGTGGATGTAGGCCCATCTTCATCAAGTGTGAGCTCGTCTTGAGACTCTAAATGAATGTTGATGTTGTTGTTTAGTCACTAAGTCATGTCTGACTCTTTGAGACCCCATGGACTGTCGCCCACAAGGCTCCTCTGTCCATGGGATTTTCCAGGCAAGAATACTGGAGTGGGTTGCCATTCCTTTCTCAAGGGATCTTCCCAACCCAAGGCTCCAATGCACAGCTCCTGCTTGGCAGGTGGATTCTTTACCACTGTGCCACCTGTTCAGTTCAGTTCAGTCGCTCAGTTGTGTCTGACGTGTTGTGATCCCGTGGACTGCAGCACACCAGGCTTCCCTGTCCATCATCAACTCCTGGAGCCACCTGGGAAGCCCCTACATGAATTCCATCTGCAAATACCCTATTTCCAAATAAGATTTCATTCTAAGATTCCAAGTAGACAGGAATTGGCTGGGGTGGGACCCGGGGATGAGGAGGCAGGAAGCTAGTGTACAACCCACTGCGGTGGGGGGGCCTGAGGTCAGAGCTGTGGGGAGAAGGGGGTGATGGGGCAAAAGACAGGCTTAAATCAGATCTGGTCCCTCAGCTGGGAAAAGAATTATTGATAGTAATAAATGGAGGCAACGGGGTAGTCCTTGTGCTAAGTGTCTCCACATATTATCTCACGGAATCCTCATTAGGATGAGCGGGGTGGCCTGAGTCAGCCCTGCTGTGCAGGTGAGGAAGCCAAGGTTCAACGATGCCGTGGAATTTGGCCACGTCCACAGAACTAATTAGCAGTGGAGGCAGCTCTTGAGTGCAGGCTTCCCAGGTGGCACAGTGTTTTAGGCTTTATGCGCCATGAGGTCTCTGTTACAAGTACTCAGCTCCACCACTGTCCTTTGAAAACAGCCAGATTCGAACTAGTCGGGGAGGCTGTTCTCCAATGAAGCTTTACCTATAAATACTCATCATGAGCTGGATTTGGCTCAATTTTGATCATGATAATTTAACTCTATTCCAGGTCTTTAAGACAATCCATTTAAAAAATCGAATCCACTCAATAACACTATGAAATAGTATTGTCAGGCCCATTTTACAAATAAGGAAACTAAAACCACACCGATTACGTCATTTGTGGAAATTCCCATATGTCTTCAGTGGCAGAAATGGGATTTGAATCCAGGTCTGAGTGACTTCCAAGTTCCTGCCCCTAAGCAGGAACTCTTAAGCTTAAGACCTCAGTTCTTTTCAAACTTAAATCTGCAGGGGCTTTTGCATTTTAGCAAACATACCCAGGTGACCTTGATGTAGGCAGATCTTGGGAAAGACACTCTAGACAGTAAGTTACACTTCATTCTACAGTCACCTCCAAAGTAGGGTGAGCAGCTGTCTCAGTCTACACCCAGCAAGTCCCACACCTTGGGGAACCTGGGACAGCGGGTCACTCAGATCCACACCTTCCCAGCAGTGCCCGGCAGGTGGTAGACTTGAAAAATCCTCATGGAAAGAATGAATGAATGAACCCAGCTCTCAGTGGAAGCCCCGGTTGATTGGCAGAGCTCCCCGGCAGCAAGAGAGGAGGGACTCTTCAAGGCCTAACTCAGAGGGACAGCTCCTCCCGCTCCCCCGCGGAGCTAGTCACAGCCCTGGAAAAAGTGATGCCTCATCGTGTTCCCGTTTGCGCTGACGTGTTCAGACGCCACTCGTGCTTAATGCAGGAAGAAAGGCGAAGGAGACGGGAGTGAATCTCTGCTGTCAGGATTACTCTTTCTGCCTTTCCACTGCTCTTTCCCCAAACTCTCAACCCTCCCCTCCCCTCCTGCAGAGACCTGGCCTCAAGCGGTAGGGGTGGCAAGAAGGTCCCTGATGTTGGGAGGCTCTGCCTGTCCAGGTTCAGCCTGGGATCCATTGGGGACCCTCTTTGGCAAGTCAGTGACCCTCTTAGGACCTGAGAAATGGCCTTGTAAAGCTGGGGGTGGGGCCAAGCTCGAACCCTTTCCCTGCATATCTCATAAGGTCAGCCTGAGGCACTCACGGGTGGACAGGACTATGCCAAACCAGCACCGCTCAGGCAATAAAACATATAGTTACCATCAACACCCACCCATTTGTCATCCACCTTCTCAGGGGGTGTCTTAAAGTCCTATGCAGAGCCAAGGAGGACCCCAGGCTTTTGGAACCTCACGAGTTCAGAACTTTCGGTCTGTACGGGAGACAGGCATGTAACAAATAGTCACATACAGGGGGGTGTAATTACAGCCATAAGCGTTGTTGACATAGCCTCTAAAAGAGAAGAGAACTTTGTCAGACCATGTAATAGGGAAACTGGCCTAGTCTTGGGGTGGCTGGAAGATTTCCTAGAGGCCCAGAGGTAGTGTTGGAGTTAGCCAGACGAGGAAAGGGAGGAACGGCATGCTAAGACTAGGGAACAAAATGTCTAACCTCACTGTCTTCTCTTTCTCTTCGCATTTGCTTCATTTCCTCTTGTGTCTTTTTCTCCTTCATTTCCTTCTACTATTTTTCTTGTTTTTCTTCTCATGTGGTGAATATACGGTGACCTCTTTGCTACTGTTGTTGCATAGATACCCCCCGCCCAGACTAGAGAACCGGCTCCCAGTCCACAGAAGCGCTGTGTGCTTTCCTTCCATTGACCTCTCCAGATGTGCCCCAACAGTGGTCAGCATTGAGTGGCCCATGACAAAACACAAGACCCCAAGGGACACCTCATCCTATTGCAAAGCACTCCAGGCCACGAGTCCTGGTCCTGACCTTGCACCAGCTCCCAAGCCCTTGGTGGGCTCCTGGGGGCCTTGAGGACTTCAGATGGGCATTGAGGCCATGGTGGAATCCATTCACCTTGAAGATTTCGTAGAGTTTGGAAGACTTTTCCCTAGAGGTAGAAACAAGCGGCATCTTTGAGGAGAAATGGACCTCTTTTCACGTTGCTCGCCCTGATTTGTGCTCCATTAAAACAAACCTTCAGAGTCAGCTTCTGGTACGAGCCTTAGGACTCCTCTAAATGTATCCTTTCCGCAAAGACGCTGCCATTGTTAATCACCGGGGTCCGTGGATTTGACGCCCTGGTATTGGAGTACGGGTTTTGCAGCTCTTTATTTACCAACAGGGAGACAGAACAGTGGTTCCATTTGCTACTCTTAAATTTATTGTCAGTCCTTCGGTGTGGTGTAAAATTTTTAGTCATCTTCAACAGCTCTCAGAAATAAGCATTCCAAATATATTCGCCTACTGTACAAAGATGTGCTGATATCATTCCTCGCAATTTTTGCAAGAGATAGTGGGAAATAGTAGATCTAACTGGTGGGAAATGAATCTTGGGAAGAAGACAAAAATCTGGGGCCTTTGTAAAGCTTAGAAAAAATCTCAAGAATTGCAAAGGTGCCCCCGGCATGGCCTGCAGAAAAGAGCCCAGGTTGATCACTGCAGATGGCAAGGGAAGGGAAAGGAGTGTTTCCCAGGGCTGTGAGGACAGTCAGGGGTCAAAGGGCATCATCTCTGCACGGTGGCCACACCAGTGGTCGGCCAGCAGGCCCACCAAGCCTCCTATCCGCATTCACTCCCTGCAGCGTACACCCTTCCGGCTCTTCCACCAAAATAAAGGGAAACGGCCTGACGCCGGCTGCAGAATTAAAGTCGTGAAAACCCAAGCAATCTGGAAGTCCCCAAACCTTTCTGCCCAGCGGGAGAAGCTTCCTGAAAACAAACAGGAAATGGAGGACAGTTTCCCAAGCATTTCACCACCACCCCAGGCCAGAGGAGTGGGCCCCAGCTTATGGGAGCGGACCGAGGCCATCTCTTCCCAGCTCAGCATGCTAAAACCCCTTGTTGGCAGCATGACATTGGCCACGGTGGGCATATGTCCACCAGGAAAGCTGGCAACTGCTACACATCAGACTTCAGTATTTCTCAGGGCATCAGTTTGCCAGCACACGGGATGCCTAATAACCATACCATTATTCATTCTCTATCCTCAGATGGCATATCTATCTACTCATTCATGCAACCTGTGTTTATCGAGCCCTTATGAAGTGTCAGCATTCTGGAGTGGGAAATCCAGCCCCCATTTCATCTGTGTGAACACCACTCAGAGAAATGAGCTGACCTGCCCAGAAGCACGGAGTGCCATTCCTGCCAGGCACTGAGCGTTCAGAGTGAAAAAGACAGACAAGGTCTCTGCCTTCAGGGAGTTTACATGCCTTCCATTTTAAAATCTGCATGAAAAAAAAAATCTGCATGTACGATAAAATTCTTCATTCATTTTCCATTTTTGTAAATGACTTAAAAGCATGTAAAACTGCCCATCAGAGCTTTAATCAGTTGAAAGAAGCAATGTGGTCACAGCAAACTAATGTCCTCTCCTCCAAAGCAAAGATAGTTTATATGCCTTTGTGGTGAAGAGATGTTTCTTATTGCAAGTTTGATTTCCATTGCTATGATTAATTATCAAAAGGTATCTTAGATAAATCTCTGGATTGGGAATTCCAGTTCCCATTATATATATATATATATATGAAATCTAAAGAGGTGAGCTGGCAGAGGGAAGGTTTCTCCTTCAGGAATTGGGATCAGGACAGAGCTTGATGCCAGAGAGCCCGCCCCAGTGGTACATGGATGCTGTATAAGAAAGCGCTTTGCAAATGCCAGCACTGACTGCCATGAGCGTTAGATGTTAGTGTTACATTGCTACAACACTTGTGCATGTAAGTGCATAAGCCCAGGACACCAAACGTGATTGTAGACTTTCCTTCCCGGGAGAAGGAACCTCTGTTACCTTCTAGGGGTTGTGCCCCTGTCTCAGGCCTCCGTGTATAGACTTCTGGGGCAATGGGATGAGCAGAGGGGAGAAGGAGCTTGGAGAGATGGCGTTTTTGGTGAGTGCCACACTCTGCAGAGCCTGGGATGATAAGCAGAAGAAGATTTCATTGGCTCCCTCATTCCAACCGTCAGGCAGGAGTCAAATCAGGGCCATCATGAGACCCTGAACCAGAGATGAGCAACAGCTGCTGGAAGCCAGGCTTCTCACCCCATCCACACAGTAAGCCGCTCTTCCCAGCAAAACAAAATGTTCCCGCTCATTATTATTTATTTATTTTTTTTAAGAAAGTCATGCAAGGCGTTAGAGTGGTGTTGAAGCTGATTGTGTTCAGAAACTCCAAAAATGATAACAAATGTTTTTTATTTTATTTCATTTTCTTTTCCAAACCATATGGACTTGCCAGCTCCATGCATCACCGCTTGTTTATTTTAAACCAGCTGTCGGCACCCTGATAATGCTATAGGATCGTTCAAGTGCAGACTGCCAAACCACAGGATATGGAAAACATCTCCCAGATTGAAAGGAAAAAAAAGGAAGAGAGAGAAAACCCCACTTCACAGCAGATTCCAGCCACGAACTTCTGCAAGGAAGGGGATCGGAAAAATGGGTGCGGGATCCTATAAATAGGCTTAAAACTCAGGATTGTTTTGCCCAGGAGAACGTGTGGCTCGTCTGGTTAATCACAGCTAGGGTTTGACCTTTCCAAAGGTACCATTTGCGTTTCATTGCCAACTGCAACTGGCTGTTTTCTTCTCATAATTACTAAACTCTGACTCAAAAGTCAGCCACAAGAACACAGTTTGGAAACTCGATTCCCTATAGCTTTTAGGCGTTTTCGTAAATGTATTTATTTGTTTGGACCATGAAAAGATAAACCACTCATGACAGGGGTAACCAGCCAAAGACACATATCTCGGTCTGCTGTCCTAGAATCACCCGAAACTTGTATTAGAGTCACTTGACCAAGTCTGGCCCCTGCATTCTACGCAAAGAAGAATAAATTAAGCAGAGGACCTAACCACAAAGAAGAGCCCTCCAGTCTGGAGGACGCAGGCTCTGCGAGAACTAGCTGTTGGACTCGACTCAGCCTCCATGGAACAGAGTCCTACCTGCTGGAACGTTCTTTGTTGCCCATATATTCTGCCACAAACAGCGGGGAAGAGGGTTAAGGACAAACAGGAAGACAAGTCATAGGTGAAGCCTTGCTCAGCCCAAGGCACAGGCATTGTCTCAGTGAATCCCCACCAGACCTCAGTGAGGTGGGTGAAATTACTCTTATTTTACAAGACACGGGAACTGAGACCCAGCGCGGGGAAGCAACTTGTACAAGGCTATCGTGGGTTGGTCGTATCCCCCAAAGAGATGCTGAAGCCTTAACCCCTGGTACCTGTGAACGTGATCTTGTTTGGAAAAGGGTCTTTGAAGGTGTAATAAGATGCAAATTGAGATAAGGTCATACTGGAGTAGAGCGGGCCCTTCATCTAAGGGGTCTGGTGTCCTTAAAAGAAAAGAGCCACAGAGACAGACACACACACAGATTAATGCCACGTGAAAACACAGCCCTATGCAGAAAGGAGACAATGTGAAGAAGCCATGTGACAGGGGAGGCAGAGATTTTGAGGAAAGCCAAGGACTGCCCCGCTGGCAACAGTAGAAGCTAAGAGAAAAGCATGGATCAGACTGTCCATAGAGTCCCTCAGAGAGAGCAGGGCCCAGCCAACACCTTGCTTTCAGGCTTCTAGCCTCCAGAACTACGAGAGGAGACATCACTGTTGTTTCGAGCCACTTAGCTTGCAGTAATTGGTTATGGCAGCCTCAGGGGGCTAATACAGGGGTTAAAATGGTTGGGACATACTTTACAATGGCTGGATATCCTTTAACTAAAGTGATAAAGAGAAACACGCTCCATGCAGGAATTCTGACACATTTCAAAGAATTCCAGAGATAAATGGGAAACATATGACAGGAAATGAAGAGCTGGGGAACTCCCTCCACGGCCCCCCTTCTACCAGGTGCCGAGGCTGCAGGGATGGGGCAGCTGCGGTCCCTGCCCTGGAGAGTAGGGATCCGGGGACGCTGGTGTCATCATCCCGATGTGCGGGTGAGGTCCTCAGTAGTGGAGACGGAATCGTAAAGGAGATCTTGAGCGGTTGGATGCCAGACCCCAGCACAGGCAGGAGCTGGAGACATCTTAGAATGCGGACGATTAAAGCTGTGCTTGGTGGCTCTGTGGGATTAGATCTGGTGACAGAAAGGGGTGGCAACTGAGCAACTCCACGTAAGGACTTCTGGCAGTCATTATGGCCATACTAGGGAGGTCGGGGGCCCTAAGGAGAAACGCTCGCTGGTGCCGAAGCCACGTGTTGGCAAGAAGGGGAAGGTTTGAGACTTCCCAAGCAGCACTGGAATGGCAGGGTGATCAATTTCCTGAGGCTCTGGTAGCTGCGGGTTTTTACAGACAGACAGGCATGATGCCTGAGCTGGTTCTGAGTGACTGATCTAGCAGGATAGGAGCTTGAGAGCTGACGGCTGTGCCCAGACACATCCTTGGGCCTTGCTTCTCTCAGATGAGTTTATTTCTCTGGAACCAGTCAAGCCAGTTCAGGGGCTGGAGAACTACTGTCATTTAGCCAAACCCGTGGGCTTCTGAGCTGTGATATATCGCTTTGCCCTTCTCTCAAGGGACATGACATCATCTCTGCACAGACACTCAGGTAATGTTCCCCATCATCTCATCTGGCAAGAAAAATCCTAGCAAGGAGAAACCCCCACCCCAGTCTCGGGGCCTCTGAGTAGTGGGGTTTAGGAGTGAAGAACCGTTTTGCCCACATGAAAAGTGCTTGGGGTGCTTCAAAGTCTTAACCTTCACTGAGCAAAAGTGGCAAATAGTTTTTTCCTCACTGCATGTTACAATTCTGATTTCTTCCTGGGTTTAAAGCTTTACGCCAGTTACTGTGATTGCTTAAATCTCCATGTTTATTAAGTGTCTATTTTTGGTCATTTTATTGAGTGTCTATTTATGCCAGGCACTAGGTTCAACTTTTACAAAATTTTGAACATCTGTACCTTATCTCATTTAATCCCAATGGCATCGAGTCTTGTTATCCTCATTTCCTCATTTTATAGATGCAGAGACTGAGGCTCAGAGAAGTTCAGGAACTTGTACAAGTGGACCAGCCAGTGGGTGACAGAGTATAGGCCTCCGATGCTGGTGCCTTGATTCCAACCCTGTATTTTGACCCACTAAGTTACCTTTTCAAAAGATTCAAAGATGAGTAATGTCCTTTATTTTCTGGACCATTAAAGAACGGGCTCATGGTCTGCCCATTTATTGGCTTAGAGGGGAAGCAACTCCTCTCAAAACAGCATGCTCCTCTGAACCTTGTTAACTTACAGATTCTTCCGGGAATTTTCCTATTGCCAAACGCACAATACACACACACACACATACACATAACTGAGCCCCTAGCTACATCCTGCCCCTTGGAAGGGGTCCCAGAAACAGCATGAAATCAAGGTTGCCAATCTTTTAACCCCTTGATCTAAGAAAAAAAATCCTCATAATACGTTTCAGGTGGTGATGTTACAGATCTCTCGTGCTATGTAGTAATGGCTTTGCTGAAAAGTTATGTGTAATTAATTATTGGTGAATCTGATGTGATTTAAAATTCACTGGTAGAACTTCTCTTAAAAGTAGTTCCACAGCATCTTGGTTTATGAAATGAATAGTCTTCTTGTCCATTTACAAATTGTGATTTTTTTTCTTGAAAACATAATTATAGGAAAGTTGTGAGTCCCATCTGCTAAAGGGTTGGTGACTTCCTTTACCACCTCAGAAGCATCTCTGAGTTAAGGTTTATCAATCCCAAAACATTAGGAGACAGAAATCTAAATTTCTATTAAATGTTTAACATAAGCTCTTTAAAAGAAGTCATCTTCCATTAGGTATATGAGTCTCATGTAGTTCCTTCTAGAACTAACATCAAATAAAGATGTCCTTTTCACCATAGGGGATTGGAATGCAAACACAGGAAGTCAGGAGATACTTGGAGTAACAGGCAAGTTTGGCCTTGGAGTAGAAAATAAAGCAGGGCAAAGGCTAATAGTTTTATCAAGAGAACACACTGGTCATAGTAAACACCCTTTCCCAACATAGCAAGAGATGACTCTACACATGTAAGTCACCAGATGGTCAATACTGAAATCAGATTGATTATATTCTTTGCAACTGAAAATGGAGAAGCTCTATACAGTCAGCAAAAACAAGACCTGGAGCTGACTGTGGCTCAGATCATGAGTCCCTCACTGCAAAATTCGGGCTTAAATTGAAGAAAGTAGGGAAAACCACTATGTCATTCAGGTATGACCTAAATCAAATCCCTTATGATTATAGAGTGGAGGTGATGAATAGGTTCAAGGGATTAGATCTGGTGGACAGAGTGCCTGGAGAACTATGGACAGGGGTTCGTAATGTTGTACAGGAGGCGGTGACCAAAACCATCCTAAAGAAAAAGAAATGTGAGAAGGCAAAATGGTTGTCTGAGAAGGCTTTACAAATAGCTGATGAAAGAAGAGAAGCAAAAGGCAAGGGAGAAAGGGAAAGATATACCCAACTGAATGCCGAGTTCCAGAGAATAGCAGGGAGAGATAAGAAAGCCGTCTTAAATGAATAATGTAAAGAAATAGAGGAAAACATTAGAATGGGAAAGACTAAAGATCTCTTTCAGAAATGGAAGATATCAAGGGACTATTTCATGCAAGGATGGACACAATAAAGGACAGAAGTGGTAAGGACTTAACAGAAGCAGAAGAGATTAAGAAAAGGTGGCAAGAATACACAGAAGAACTATACAGAGAATGTCTTAACGACCCAGATAACCAAGATGGTATGGTCACTCACCTAGAGCCACATATCCTGGAGCGTGAAGTCAAGCAGGCCTTAGGAAGCATTGCTATGAACAAAACTAATGGAGGTGATGGAATTCAAGCTGAGCTATTTCAAATCCTAAAAGATGGTGCTGTGGAAGTGTTGCAGTCAGTATGTCAGCAAATTTGGAAAACTCAGCAATGGCCACAGGACTGGAAAAGGTCAGTTTTCATTCCAGTCCCAAAGAAAGGCAATGCCAAAAAACGTTCAAACTACCATACAACTGTGCTCATTTCATATGCTATAAGATAATGCTCAAAATCCTTCAAGCTAGGCTTCGGCAGTACCTGAACTTAGAACTTCCAGATGTACAAGCTGCATTTAGAAAAGGCAGAGGAACTAGTGATCTAATTGCCATCATTGGGTCACAGATCACTGGACCATAGAGAATTCCAGAAAAGCATCTACTTCTTCACTGACTATGCTAGAAGCCTTTGACTGTGTGGGTCACAATAAACTGTAGAAAATTCTTCAAGAGATGGGAATACCAGAACACCTTAGCTGTCTTCTGGGAAAACTGTATGCAGGTCAAGAACCAACAGTTAGAAAAGGACATGGAACAATGGACTGGCCCAAAATTGGGAAAGGAGTACCCTGATTATTTAACTTATATGCAGAGTACATCATGCGAAATTCTGGGCTGGATGAATCACAAGCTGGAATCAAGATTGCAGGGAGAAATATCAACAACTTCAGATACGCAGGTGATGCCACCCTTATGGCAGAAAGTGAAGAGAAACTAAAGAGCCTCTTGATAAGAATGAAAGAGGAGAGTGAAAAAGCTGGCTTAAAACACAACATTCATAAAATGAAGATCATGGCATCTGGTCCCATCACTTCATGACAAATTGATGGGGGAAAAGTGGAAAGAGGTGGCAGATTTTATTTTCTTGGGTTCCAAAATCATTGCAGACAATGAGTGCAACCATGAAATTAAAAGATGTTTGCCCTTTGGAAGAAAAATTACAGCAAACCTAGACAGTGTATTAAAAAGCAGAAACATCACTTTGCTTACAAAAGTTCATATAGTCAAAGCTATGGGTTTTCCAATAGTCATGTACAGATATGAGAGTAGGACCATAAGGAAGGCTGAGTGCCAAAGAATTAATGCTTTCAAATTGTGATGCTGGAGAAGACTCTTGAGAGTCCCTTGGAGTGCAAGGAGATCAAACCAGTCAATCCTAAAGGAAATCCGTCCTGAATATTCACTGGAAGGACTGATGCTGAAGCTGAAGCTCCAATATTTTTGGCCACCTGATGCAAAAAAACCAACTCATTGGGAAAGACCCTGATGCTGGGAAAGACTGAGAGCTGGAGGAAAAGCGGGTGACAGAGGATGAGATGGTTCAATGGTATCACTGACTAAATGGATATGAATTTGAGCAAACTTCCTGAGATAGCGAAGGACAGGGAAGCCTGGTGCTGCAGTCCATGGGGTTGCACAGAGTCAGATATGATGGAGGAACTGAACAACAAGGTCTCCAGCCCAACTATCAATACAGTGGTGACAAACACTTCCCGCTGTTGCCACGTGGTGATATCTTTTTGGTTCCAATCCCATTGCTAACCTCCCCATTAACATGGAACCCCTGGCTGAGAACACCGCCCTTCACAGGCTGAGGGAGTAGCCCGTGGTACTTAGGATGACATGGTTATTTACAAGCACAAGCCTTGAAGTCAGAGGGGCCGGGAGTTACATCCTGAACCTGACCCTACTGGATAACCTTGACTTTGACAAGTCATTAAACTCTTAAGTATCAGCTGCCTCACCTAAACAGTGGAGAAATGAGAACCTACCTCTCAGGAGCAGCTGAAGTCTAAATGAAGCAATATGTTTACAATGCTGTGGTTAGCACCTAGCATATAACAAGCGTTCATTATTATTTCCCCCAGTTATTTCTTCTTGGCTTAAACTCATCAAGTATAATCCAGCAAAACCCTTGCTAAGGGTTATTCCTCTCATCCAGCTTCACAAAAATTCTGAAGAACAAGGTGACTTCAGATGACACTCCCAGTCGAAGAGGCCCCAAGTGAAGATGCTGCGACTTCTCAAATAAGCAGAGGGACAGGGAAAGTTACAGTACCTGAAGATGAGATCTAGAAGAATAAGAAAATTAGACCCCGCTTAAATTACATTTACCCAGCATTAATCACCATGAATGCAGCAAGAGATCTATTTTTGTACCAACATTAGAGGTCAAAGCCAGTGGAGATTTGGATTTTTTTTTTTTCTCCTTCTCAAATTACTCAGGACTCAAAGTAGAGAAGATGACCTGTTGGTTTGCTGACTGGAGATTTTAGGCAAAGTCATGAGGCACTGACTTTTCTCTCCCCAGGACAGAGTAAGGCGATGCTTTGTCAACCACCTCGCTGATGTCATTGCTGTTGACAGTTGATCCTAATAAAGTAGTCGGCAGTGTAGGCCAAGGGCTCCTATACGATCTTCTCTGGCTCCTGAATTTCCCATACAGGCTGTCTCCATTGATCAGATATAATCGAATAATGGCTGAAATTCTGCTTCTCCATGGGCCCTATAGGCCATTTCTTTATGACATGACCAAATTGGCCATAGCGCATTCAATTTGTTTTAATGGCCAACACAGAGGCAATTAAGCGGATTGACTGTGCAGCGATCCAAATTGTCCATTAAGAAGGTGGCCAGAATAACTGGACCAAAGTCCTGTATCCTCTCACCATCCACTTATTTGGGGATGTCTAGACTTGGCTGAGCCTTTAATGTTTTTAATTCTTAAAACTTCTGTTAACTAGTTCTGTTTGATGTTGATGCTATGGTTCTTTAGAAGGAAGCAAAGCAGGTTTGGAAAAGAAAGAGGGATTTTTTTTTTTTTTTTTTGACTCTTCTGGTCTGAGTGAGGTAATAGGAAGTAAGCACCTCATTCAAGTTCTGAAGATTTACAAGGGTATGAGAAATGAAGTGCATTGGTGCCGATTGCTACTAATACGCGTTTTATGAGGAGGAATTTATCTTCCCACATTAGCAGCCTCTAAGGTTATGATCTGTCTCTATAATATGTACCTGCTTTTGAACAACTGATGATTGACTTCATCTGGTCCTATTTTGCTAATTCAGTCTGCAAAGGAAAACTACTCTTGCCAGAATTTTAAAGATGAAAAATGCACCCATTATATTATCAAATACAATTGATCTTGGAGCATGTGTGTGTTTAGATAAATGCATCTGATTCCTGTGTAAAAATTTAAGCAACACCGCATACAGGAAGCCTCATTTTGTGGGAGAGATAGAGTGTGCCTGCTAAGGTGCTCTCGCTGAGAAGTTTGCAGTAGAGGGGCTAGCTTGCCAACAGAAAGAGGCAAAGATCATCAGAAGCAATCTGATCTCTCCCAGCTTTCATATTGAGGGTGTTTTCTGCCCCTGGTTTCTGTTTCAACTGGCCCTTTTCCTTTAAATATTTGTCATCAGTGTCATTGGGCAAAATCAAAAGCGAGAGCAAATTTAAAAATCCATCTCAACTTCTTACCACCATTTGTTCAAATTAGTAGTATCTTAAATGGATATTTTGTGTTTTTTGGCTCTAAAAACACATTTTCACAAGGGTTTCATTTTAAATAGATGAGGGATCCTTCTAAGATAGATATGGCTAACTCCATTTGACTGATAAAGGAAGCACAGAAAAATGAGCAACTTTCTGTAACTATGGCTATTGGTGGCAAACAGAAGAACCAGGGCTGCTGGTTTGGAGCCTGGAGTTTGCCCTCAAGATAGACCTGGGTCTCCTGGCTGGGAGGCAGTATCCGATAGATAGTAAGGAGTGACCTGTAGTCACGATGACACATGGACATCTCTGGACAGGTCATCTCTGCCACCCCACCCCCAATGTCTTAAGTCCCCTGAGCCCAGGAAATGTTCTTAGAGGCAACAAGGGTCAAGGTTAAAAGCGAAGAATCTGGATTTGAATCCAGTCCTGCTATGGACTAGTCATGTCCCGGAGTCCTTGTTTTCCTTACCTACATATTAAGTGTAACAACAGTATCCAGTTCAGTTGCTCTGTTTTCTCTCCTGACTGGCTTTCTCTCCTGTTGACCAGTATATACTGATCAGACCACCATACCATGAATATCTGGCACTCAGTAAATATTTGCTGAATGAATGAATGAGAATAACAAACATCAAGTTCCTGGTATATAGTTATAAACACTCAATACATGTTCACTATTCATAATGATAGTTTTAGTAATGGATCAGAAGGGATTCCCTGGTGGCTCGGATGGTAAAGAAACTTCCTGCAGTGCGGATGGTAAAGAAACTTCTTGCAGTGCGGATGGTAAAGAAACTTCCTGCAGTGCGGATGATAAAGAAACTTCCTGCAGTGCAGGACTGACCTGGGTTCAATCCCTGGGTTGGGAAGATGCCCTGGAGAACGGAACAGCTACCCACTCCAGTATTCTCACCTGGAGAATTCCATGGACAGAGGAGCCAGGTGGGCTATAGGCTGTGGATCAGAAAGATAAAGACCCGCTTTTGTGTCTCTAAATGTGCTAGATAATATCGCTCTCCTCAGGTTACGGGATACTTTAGAAAATTCTGTGCAGAATGCCTGGCATGGTACCTACTCTCAGTGTCTCTGTGACCATTAGTATTATTGTTAATATTATCATCATTATTGTTATTTCAAAGTTCTGGAATTCCTCCGAGACGTTGTATGCCAGCAGAATAGAAAAGGTTATTAGCATCCCCGCCTGCTCACCATATGGCAGAAGTCTGACCCACAGCACAGTAACTAGACCGTGTAGGAAACATTCCGATTCCTGACGTGCAGATGATGGAGACTGAGGCTCGGACCTGGACAAGGTCATGGTTCTGGGACTTGGATGCCATTCTTCTCTTTCCTCAAGTCTCAGGTTTTTTTCACCTACTAGTGGCTATTGCCTGTCACCACAGTGAAGCACATTGTTCTTCAGGCATGAATGAGAGCCGGAACTCTGGGGCAATCACCGTAAAGACAGTTCCATCAGCGTAACTCCCCCATCAGTTTGAGGAAAGAGCAAGGACTCTTCTTTTTTTCATGGAAAGGCATTTTATATTAAATATGGTAGTGTGTGTACATCGATCCCCAATTCCCAATCTATCCCTCCCCCAGTACCGTTCCACACCTGGTAACTAACCATCAGTTCACTCTCTAAGTCTGTGAGTCTGTTTGTAAAAAGTTCATTTGTATCATTTTTTTAGACTCTGCATATAAGTTCTATCATATATTTATCTTCCTCTGTCCGGCTTTCTTTATTTAGTATGATAATCTCCAGACCTATCCATGTTACTGCAAATGGAATAATTTCATTTGTTTTAATGGCTGAGTAATATTCCATTGGCTATATATATCTACCACATCGTCTTTATCCATTCATCTGTCTATAGACATTTAGGTTGCTTCCATGTTTTGGCTATTGTGAACAAAGCTGCTATGAACATGGGGGTACCATGTTTTCCTCTGGATATATGCCCAAGAGTGGGATTGCTGGATTGTATGGTAGCTCTATTTTTAGATTTTTAAAGGAAACCCCATACTGTTCTCCGTAGTGGCTGCACCAATTTACATTTCCAACAATGTTGCAGGAGGGTTCCCTTTACTCCATACCCTCCCTGGCATTTATTGTTTGTGAATTTTTTGATGATGACCATTCTGACTGGTGTGAGGTGATATCTCATTGTAATTTTGATTTGCAGTTCTCTAATAACGAGTGATGTTCAAGCTGGCTTTAGAAAAGGCAGAGGAACCAGAGATCAAATTGCCAACATCTGCTGGATCATCAAAAAAGCAAGAGAGTTCCAGAAAAACATCTATTTCTGCTTTATTGACTATGCCAAAACCTTTGACTGTGTGGATCACAATAAACTGTGGAAAAGTCTTCAAGAGATGGGAATACCAGACCACCTGACCTGCCTCTTGAGAAATCTGTATGCAGGTCAGGAAGCAACAGTTAGAACTGGACACGGAACAACAGACTGATTCCAAACAGGAAAAGGAGTATGTCAAGGCTGTATATTGTCACCCCGCTTATTTAACTTATATGCAGAGTACATCATGAGAAACGCTGGACTGGAAGAAGCACAAGCTGGAATCAAGATTCCTGGGAGAAATATCAATCACCTCAGATATGCAGATGACACCACCCTTATGGCAGAAAGTGAAGAGGAACTAAAAAGCCTCTTGCTGAAAGTGAAAATGGAGAGTGAAAAAGTTGGCTTAAAGCTCAACATTCAGAAAACGAAGATCATGGCATCCGGTCCCATCACTTCATGGGAAATAGATGGGGAAACAGTGGAAACAGTGTCAGACTTTATTTTGGGGGGCTCCAAAATCATTACAGATGGTGACTGCAACCATAAAATTAAAAGACGCTTACTCCTTGGAAGGAAAGTTATGACCAATCTAGACAGCATATTCAAAAGCAGAGACACTGCTTTGCCGACTAAGGTCCATCTAGTCAAGGCTATGGTTTTTCCAGTGGTCATGTATGGATGTGAGAGTTGGACTGTGAAGAAGGCTGAGTGCCAAAGAATTGATGCTTTTGAACTGTGGTGTTGGAGAAGACTCTTGAGAGTCCCTTGGACTGCAAGGAGATCCAACCAGTCCATTCTGAAGATCAGCCCTGGGATTTCTTTGGAAGGAATGATGCTGAAGCTGAAACTCCACTACTTTGGCCACCTCATGTAAAGAGTTGACTCATTGGAAAAGACTTTGATGCTGGGAGGGATTAGGGGCAGGAGGAGAAGGGGACGACAGAGGATGAGATGGCTGGATGGCATCACAGACTCGATGGACGTTGAGTCTGAGTGAACTCTGGGAGTTGATGATGGACAGGGAGGCCTGGCGTGCTGCGATTCATGGGGTCGCAAAGAGTCAGACACGACTGAGCAACTGAACTGAACTGAACTGAATAATGAGTGATGTTGAGCATCTTTTCATTTACTTCTTGGCCGTCTGTATGTCTTGTTTGGAGAAGTGTTTCTTTAGGTCTTCTGCCCATTTTTTAATTGGGTTGTTTGCTGTTTTGATGCTGAGCTGTATGAGCTGTTTGTATTAATAAATTTTGGAAGGACTCTTAGCTAAATACCTGGCATATGGCAGGAGCTCAGTAAGTATCTATCGAATGGGTAGGTGAGCACCTCCTCAGACAAAAAGAGGGTCAGAGGGACAGTGTGCTCAAGTCCTGGTCAAAGCCCCAGAGGCTCCGTGAGAAACTGGAGCCCAGTGGCTCTTGTCCTGAGATCACTGTCGTAAACATTTTCAGGACACAGCTCCTATTTTCTCAATTTAGAGAGAAAATGTAGTTTTGTGGCCCTGAGTTAGTGCCTTCCCTCCTGCCCTTCCACCCAGCTTCTTCATGGTCCACTCAGCAGAGGCCTGGTGGTTCCCATTTGCAGAGTCTACAGCAAATTTCTTAATACCTGTGAACCACGAACCACCTTATCAACCCTTCTCTTCTCTTATGGTGGCACAATTAACGAGATGATAAAGCTCTTTAAAATGAAAGAAAACCCTAAAAATATATTGATTTTCAACCAAGCCATAATATTAAATGTATCATTCCAAACTGGAGAGGGGACTCATTTAGAAGGGACCCATAAATCTACAACCATCTCTGTGCAATGACATTTATAAAAAAAAGGCGTCACAAAAAATTATATATATGGAAGCTTGTCTATCATTAAATTACTCAGTTTGGATTTCCACTAATAAAATAGAAGGACTTGTTACTATATTAGGCAAGTCACTCCCATTATTAATTTGTTAGATAAATGGCTTCTATAATCTTGGAACTTTAAATGAAATGGAATTCACTAATCCTAATTGCTTTGCCTTCTACCGGAATTTTTTCCCATTAGTTCAGCATGTTTTTTTCCCCCACCCCTCTTTTCCACTTGAAGAGAGGAGCCTTCTTCAACTTAAAGCCTTAGGGTATACTTCATGGGTTTATTAATTATCAGGTATTCATTCAGAGGGGTTAATTAAGCAATAACTTTCTGTTGACTGTGGTATACAAAGAATAAAAGGCTTGACTTTGCCGTGCTGATTAAGCTGCTAGTGACCCTGCCTTCATTTTCCTCCCTGTGGTTGGGGGAAATAAAATTTTTGACCAGTTCTGGTCTTGAGTTCCAAGGCCACTCAGGAGGCCAGTTAAAAACAGTTCATATTTACAACTCAAGCCACCTTGAGATCATCCAAAAAAAAAGAGTAGCAATTCCCACTTTTGGGGGAAAACTTTGTGCTTCTCTAATAATCACTCTTATGTCTTCTCAGCCCAAACTTCAATATTTGCATTTTTCCTTTTTTTTTCAGCCAGTTGCTCAAGATGCCTTTCTTTTCCTATGGCTTCAAAGTCTGCAGCATGCTTTTCAGCAGTGGAAGATAAAGAATGAGTTTCTGCCCCTTCTCTAGGGAGTTTAGTGGAATCAAAATAAATCACCATGGTAAGTCCAGACCAGGCGGGAGTGGTGGGAGTTTGGAATTTTTTTTCTTGATTATTTTCATCTCAGAGTACATCTACTCAGGTCCATGCTCAATAGTCATGGTTCCCCAAAGGAAAGCTGGGATAGAAGTAGGACATACGTGCAGGGATGATGGGTTTTGGGGGTTTTTTTTTCCTGTGTTTTTCGGACATGCCTCTCCACTCCAGAACTGGGTTGGAGAAACTGAGGCAAGAGGCCACACTCTCTGATGCATTGAAGTGCTGGAAAGCTATTTATCAGATGACTATTCTTGCCAAGTTCCAAGTTTTGAGTTAGCACTTGCCTTCAGGAAACTTACAGTCTTCTGGAGGAGTCAGGGAGGACGCCCCACTAGTCTGTAGCACTGCAATTTTGATCTCTAGAGCTTATAGTTTTGATCTATAAGAGGATAAGCTATAAAGGGCAGGGGAGAGATATATTAATAAATCCCCACAAGACCGAGAGGACGGGTCTAGAAGCATGGGGCTCACATAAGAGATCACCGGCACACAGACCTGGGGTCCCTCCCCTGAGCACGCAGCCCTCTCTTTAGAGGCCTCATCCCCAGCCTTTGGGGAAAAGCAAGCCTCAATTCAGCATTTAGCAGAACAAAGGAGAAACAATTGTGACCCAGAGACTACAAATGTTTTTCTTAAGCAACCACAAGGGACAGCCTCTTTGGTGAGTGTATTTACCAGATGGCCGGGGCTAGTCAGCTGCTTCCAATCAAATCTTGCACCACTGAGTCGGTGTATCCCACACACTCAGCAAGATTCTGCTGAGTGGAGGAGTATTAAAAAAAAAAAAAAACCCACTTATTTTGTTCTATACCTAGAAAGTGTGCTCTTGGGGTTTTCGGGGACAGAATCCAAAACCAACAAGACCTTATCAGAGGAGAGCAATGGAAAACGACCAGGAGCCCTGTCCTGGGGCATAAGTTTGTTTTCCCTTTATGGTATTGGGGTAAAGGCAAGCAGACAAGCTGGTTCTTCCAGTCAGGGCAGGAGTCGGGGGACGGGGAACACTTGGGGGAGACGGAGAAGAAAGATTGTGGAAGAGAGAAATGAGGACATTTGCAAGGTCACAGGTGCTAAAGTTCAATTAATATTTTGCAGATTATAATTTACTTGCTTTATCTTTAGTCTTAAAAAAAGACTAAATTCATTCCATCACATAAATGTCATGTGAGTGTCGATATATATGTACTCGATTATTGATATCAATAAATATCAATTATTGATATCGATAAATCAGTGTTCCCATAGGAACTTTGGAAAACATGCTGTAGTGGAAATTTTAAAATATATCATCCATACCCAACCTGTCTCAACATAAAATGGTTTCCTTTTAAAGAACCTGCTGGAATGATCATTTTTCTGGGAAGAGGAGGGGGCAGCTAAGAAATGAGATAATTTCTAGTGCTTGTTGAATGTAAGGAGGATTTTTGGTCCTCACACCTTCCCTTGTACACACACACACACACACAGAAATGCAGCTAGCTCCCCAATTGTAAATGCTCCCTCTAACAAACAAAAATAGTCCACCCTCTCTCCCTCTGGATCTGAATGACTTTTTTCAACTTCTTTGTAGAAACAGGAAGTCCCTTTGGGAACTGGAACAATGCTTACTGAACTGGACACCCCCAAACAGCACCGCCCCCCTCCACACCCCATGAACAGGGCGATGCAAAAACGCCCAAGTCTGCTGGAGACGGTCGGTGTCTTTCAGGTCTGAGCACCCAGTCTGTCCTGGAGCCACCAGGCTTGTTCACACCTGCTTAACTATTCCAAGACACAGAGCAGGCAGATGGGCTCCTGTAAGACACTTATGAAAAAGGCAAGGCGAGACTCTGCTGTGCAAATAAGAGTCCTTTATGTGTCCCAGCCTGAACCATTCCAGACAGCAGAGGTGTCAGGGGATGGACTGAAGTTTGGGTGTGGTTTGTACTCAATAAAATGCTTAGATTATGTCTTCTCCTCCTCTTCCCCTGACCCCACTCCCACCACACCAAATTACACAAACAGAAAAGTGAGGCCCAATAATCCTCTTATAAACGCAAGTAAAAGGAATCCTTACATTAGCTACCTCCTGTTAGCCAGGGCTCTCCCAAGGCCCGAGATTAAAACTCTGTAAGATTCCATTTCTCTAAAGTTGGGCAGAATACCAGCTCACAGGGCAGTGGGAGGTGTAAAGAGATGAAGAGATGCAAGTTTGCAAGACCCCCAGCGTGTGGGTCCCCCGTTCCCAGTGGGAGCTTCCCTCCACTGCCTTCTTTCTAGTCTGCACCACCCTGATCCAGCAACACTCTTCTGATAAAACACAGTTTGGCAGGCTGTGAAATTGTTAATGTCTGGATTTGGATGATGGTGAGGGAGAAAATTAAATTGCATGCATCTGAAGTAAAACCAAGAGCTCAGGAATTATCTGGCAAAGGGAAGCTTGATCTGGAAAACTGCTCCCCAGTTTTTATGACTTCCCAGTATGAATGCAACCACCAGAAAGGGGTCAGCATTCAGGAGATGCTGTGGTTGAATGTGACTTGGTGATGGGAGGTGTGGAGGATGAACCCTGAACCTTCCGAGGAAAGAAGGGGGCTGGGGCCGGGGGAGGCAGGAAAGCACCTTTCTTTCCTGGAACTGCAGCGGAACTCGGCCCTCCAAACCCGGGCAGCTTCTCTCTGCTCAGAGGTGACTTTGGAATCTGCGTTTTCCTGCAGCCACTGGTTAACAGTTAGAAATCTGTCCATAAAATGTGGTCAGAAAGCTATAATTTTCCCTCTGGAAGATTGCCCCATTGTGTAGACATTTTGCTTGTTTGTTTGTTTGTTTTAATTCTTGTAAGAGGCTAAAAATAGCATGGGACTCATTGTCAACAAGGGTAGCTAAGTGTTTCTAAATCAGGATGTGAACGGATTTTGCTACCATTATACGTAGGCTGTCTCTGAGAAAGAAGCAGTATGATGAAAAGGACTGGGATGAAAATATGCAATCCTGTTTATTTTATTTTAGTTCAGTCAAGACTTTCCTCCATCATTTAAGCTGCCAAAAGCCATTTTAAATACTACAGGGTCCCAATGTGTCTGTATTATTATTCACCTGGGGGGCTCAAGTCCCTTTACTAGTATGATTTCTGAGTCTACAAAAGATGACTAGCAAGTGTGGAATGGGAAGACGAAGGAATGATTGCATCAAGGATGACAGAATTAACTCTAAGTGGTCCCAAGGCTCTGGCTATTTCTTTCTCTCTTCAACGGTTATTTCTTCCACCACTCAACGTTCCATCTTCTAGAAAAATGCTCAGATTATGCCAGGTGAGACTGGATTGCGTGACCTCTGGGCTAGCACTGGCTCCTCTTCCCACCTCCTCTTCTTAAGCTTGCTCCCTCATCCCTCACTTGTAGGCGTGTTCGCAAAGTCCTCTGACTGTAAGAGTCACCTGGGATACTTACTCAACGCACGGCTTCCCAAGTCCTTTCTGCGGATCTCCACCTCCCTTGCACATTAGATTCAACAGGGGAGCTTTTAAAACTGCTGATGACCAAGCTGTCTTCCAGACCAGTTCCATCAGAAGCTCGGGGTATAGGATCCAGGCATCAGCGGCTTTAAAGCTCCCCAAGTGATTCCTGCCTGCTGCCAAGTGTGAGTGCTGCCGTCAAGCCGGGGATTCAGCAGGTCTGTGCTGGGACCTTAGAGATTGTGAGCAAGTGTCTCCGGTGATTCTCAGCATCACGGACAGATCTTTTTGGAATTGTCTCTACAGTTTGAGAACCAGATCAAGCACTGTTTCTGAAACTGTGTCAGTTTCTCCTAAGACCAGTCAGTTGAAAGCCACCTGCGTACAGTTGAATGGCCCAGTGGTAAACACCTAACTAAACGGTACCAATCACATTCTCTCACCTGAGACAGTGAAAAGGGGAGTCCCTGGGCTGCGGGTGGTGTCCTTTGTAAGAAACTATGAAGTACATTTTCGATGGGATAATCCTGTCTGTTTCATTACATGGGAAGCTGGGGGAAGGAGAGAACAGACACACTGAGAGAAAGAAGCCATAAAAAAGGAAGAGAGGATGACCCTGGTGAAAACTTTCTTTCTGCTCCTGATTTTTGATTCCCACGAGGCCCAGATGCTTGTTCTACCCATAGGTTCATTCATTGTTCCTTAATTCTGTACACGTTCTACGTGTTTCTATATTGCTGTTTAGTCGCTAAGCCAGGTCCAACTCTTTGCAACCCCATGGACTGCAGCCCACTAGGCTTCTCTGTCCATGGGATTTCCCAGGCAAGAATACTGGAATGGGTTGCCATTTCCTTCTCCAGGGGATCTTCCAACCCAGGTCTCCTGCATAGACAGGTGGATTTTTTACCGCTGAGCCACTAGGGAAGCCCATGTTTCTATATACTTCTTTATTGTTTTCTGGATTAAGTAGGTTTTTCTTTCATAGCAATTCAGATATAATTGGGATGGGACACATTCACCATTCTTCCCGGAGCCAAGTGAACAGTGGTATCTGTCCTGGAATCCACGTTTCCGAATCGCACATTTTTTTTTTTCTTTTGAAGTCAGGTTTGTGGCATTATAATTTATCAATGGCAAAATTAACCTTTTGTGTTCCATTATGTGAATTTTGACAAATATGACAGTCATGTAGCCACCTCTATATTCACAATATAGACTATTTCCATCACTCCAAAAATGTTCCCCAAGCCCTCTTTGTAACCTTGGCGTCTGACATTCACTGATGTGTTGCCCGTTTTTATAGTTTCACAGCTTTTCTTCTCTCCATCATGTCACAGGATTGGAACCGTGCAGTTGGTTGGTTTTGAGACTGGCTTCTTTCTCTTACTGGTGCGTTTTTTACTAACCCACAGTACTGCAGGTATTAAATGTGGTTTTTTATTGTCCAGTTGTATTTCATCGTATGGGTATACCATAATTTGTTTATCCATCCACCAGTTAAATGACATTTCAATAGTTTGGTTTCTTCTGGGTTTTGGTGATTATGAATAAATCCACTATAAACGTTTGTATTGAGGTTTTTGTGTGAAAGTATACTTTCATTCCTCTTGGGTAAACAGCCAGGGATGGAATTACTGGCTAATATATAAGTGTATGTTTATATTTATAGAAAGTGTCAAACTACTTTCCAATATGACTGTACCACTTTGTATTTCTATGAGCACTACAAGAGAATTCCAGTTGTTCTTAACTCCTGTCAGCTCTTGGTGTTGCCACTTTGATTTTTTAAGTTATTTCAGCCATTTTAATAGGTAGTTATGTCTCATTGTGGTTTTAATTTGGATTTCCCTAATGACTAATAATGCTAAGCATCTTTTCAAGTATTTATTTATCATCTCTATCTTCCTTAGTGAAGTGTCTCTTAAAATATCTTGCCCATTTTTTTATTGGGTTGTTTTCTTATTATGGAGTTTTATAGGCTCTTGATAGAAATCCTTCATCAGGCATTTATTTTGCAAATATTTTCTCACAGCTTTTGGCTGGTTTATGCATTTTCACTGTGTCCTCTAAAGCACAGAAATCATTCCTTTTGCTGAGGTCCAATTTATGGATTTTTAAAAAGTGGATTGTATTTGTTGTGTTGTATCAGAGATTTTTGCCCAACCTAGGATTTTCTCCGATGCCACTGTTTCTCTTACCTTTTCTTCCAATATTTTACATTTTTAGCTAATTTAGTTTATAATGGTTCAGGATGTAGACCAGTGTTCATTTATGTTGCATATAGTTGTCCAATTAGCATGTGTTGAAAAGATTATCCTCCCTATTGGCTTATTATTTGTACCTTTTTCTTGAGCTGTTTTTCGGAGCTGCTCTAGGGTTTACTGCATGTGTTTGTAAATTATTGCAGTTCACCTGCAAATAACATTTTAACCCTACATGTGCAATGAACGTATCTTACAACAGTGAACTTGCAGTTCTTTTCTGAGGTGGGCCTGCACACCTGGGCCTCACAGGTGGGTTCTCTGGCTGTCTCCGTGCCTTTTCTCCAGGGCAGCCAGCCTCTGCCCCATGCCTGGGATGAGTCACGTGGGACAGCAGCTTGCTGCCCTCCCCCAGCAGTAGCTCTTGATCGTAATGAACACTTTCATCGCCCTCCCCAGGTATAGAGGGACTGTATCTTTTATTATTCCCCAGGCCTGAATGTGGAGAAGGCAATGGCACCCCACTCCAGTACTCTTGCCTGGAAAATCCCATGGACAAGAGTAGGAGAGAGCAGGACAAGAGAGGAGCCTCGTAGGTTGCAGTCCCTGGGGTCGCTGCGAGTCAGACACGACTGAGTGGCTTCGCTTTCACTTTTCACTTTCATGCATTGGAGAAGGAAATGGCAACCCACTCCAATGTTCTTGCCTGGAGAATCCCAGAGACGGGGGAGCCTGGTGGGCTACTGCCTATGGGGTCGCATAGAGTCGGACATGACTGAAGCGACTCAGCAGCAGCAGCAGCAGCAGGCCTTAATGACTCTTTGCCTGTGCCCTGGATGCCGCAGGGTTTGCTGGGCCTCTCAGGTAGCTTAAGGATTTTGATCAGTAGGAGGAAAGGTGTCCTGCCCACCGCCCTGCCCCCCTGCCCCGCAACAGTGGCAGTGGGTCCTCTCCCCTAGGGCTGCATCACCCAAGGAGGCTCACTCTGGTCTACTGCTAGTTCTCAGCCTTATTGTGAGCATCTGGTTGAGTGACAGCTCCCAGTGTGTCTGTGGGTCCTAGAGGTCTCCTATCCTCCTGCTGGCCTAGGCTCTATATCTGGCAATTTATTTAAAATGTTAAGGTACCTCCTGGTGTTGATTCTTCCCTTGGCCTGCCATGTGGAAAACTGTACTCCTATCCCAATTCTCTCATCCCTTGGAGAGGCCTTTCTTTACTTGGAAATTGGGCTACTTGGTGACCTTCTAACTTCAACTCTCTCACAGGTTCAAGAAAAGCTAGTTCATCTGGATTTTTCTTATTGTTAAGGTGCGAGTAATACTCTGTTCAACTTTCTATCCATCCCCAAGGCAGAAGTGGAAAGCTCTGTTTACACAAAGATGCTAAACTTCCAGAAATATTCCTTTCTTCTTAGACATATACGGGATGCAGGCCAGATCAACAAGTCGCTTCAATGTTCAGTTCATCACTGAACAGCTAATCCAATCTAGACAGTCTTTCTGAATTATATACATAGGTATTGATTAAACCTCACGAACTATTTATTGATATACAGACACAATAATCTCATTTTTAATCATCTCTTCCAATATGTTGCTAGGCAGACAGTTTTAGTTTGCAATGCTTTTAATGCTGTTTTCATGCTGTGTTTCTTTCCTTTTTAAAATATGGTAAAATAATTTAGTACTTGTATTACGTTCTTACATCTTTGATAACAGACTGCTACAAACTAGTTGGCCTAAAACAACAGATATTTACTCTTGCCCAGTTCTGGGGACCAGCAGTCTGAAACTGAGGTGTGGGCAGGATAGGCTGCTTTTGGAGGGCTCACGTCCCATGCCTCTCTCCTAGCCTCTGGTGGCTGCCCAAAGGCCCTGATGTTCCTTGGTTTGGAGATACATCACTGCAATTTCTGCTTCCATCTCTTTTTTTTCAATTGAAGTATAGCTGATTTACAGTGTTTTAGGTACACAACAAAGGGATTTAGTTTAATTCACATATAAATGTGATTTAGTTTGATTCATGTTCTCTTTCTGATTGTTTTCCATTATAGGTTATTACATAACGTTGCGTGTAGTTCCTTGTGCTATACAGTGGGTCCCTGTCGTTCATCTGGATATCTGTTAATCACGAATTCCCAATTCATCCCTCTCTTCCTTTCCCCTCGGGTAACCATACGTTTGTATCTATTCTGTAAATAAGTTCATTTGTATCATTTTTTTTAGATTCTACATATGAGTGATATCATATGATATTTGTCTTTCCTCTGACTTAGTTCTCTTAGCATGATCATCTCTAGGTTCATCCATTTGCTGTGAATTGCATGGTGTCTTTTCCATGGCTCAATAGTATTCCTGTGTGTGTATGTGTGTGTGTGTGTGTGTGTGACATCTTCTTCATCCATCCCTCTGGTGATTGACACTTAGACTGGGACCATCTTCACCTTGCCATCTTTACTCTATGTATCCTCTTCTTTTATAAGGACATCTATCATTGGAGTTAGGGTCCACCTTAAATCCAGGAACATCTCATCTTGAGGTCCTCATTTATATTTTCAAAGACTCTCTTCCAAATAAAGTCACCTTCACAGATTCAGGGGTTGGGAATCAGCTATATCTTGTGGGGGCCCTACAGTTCTATTGATCTGTTTACCAGGTCACACAAGTATTGTTTTCATAGTTGTAAGATGACCGAGGATGAGATGGCTGGATGGCATCACTGACTCGATGGACACGAGTCTGAGTGAACTCCCGGAGTTGGTGATGGACAGGGAGGTCTGGCGTGCTGCGATTCATGGGGTCACAAAGAGTCAGACACGACTGAGCAACTGAACTGAACTGAACTGAAGCTTTGCATCCATTGAGTCTCCATTAACTGGTGAGAAGAAGCCTTGGGGAAGTCTTTGTCATCACAATAGCTGCCAGTATTTGCCAGTTTCACCTAGAATCAAATGATTTAATCAGTGAAGCCATTTGCTCTTTTTTTTCCCCCCTGAAAAACCTACCAAGAAAATCATTAGACATATTTTGGTTGGACTGAGATTTTTAGTAGATCTGCAGTTTCAAAGTGAATGGGGCACAGCATCACCAGAAAGCCCACAAAAAATAGAGACAAACCTGAATTAAGAGTAACTAATAACCCAAAGTTAGTTTATGTTGACCACAACAGACAAATTATGTTTGTCAGGTATAGACTCATTTCTCTAGTTTATATTGTCATTAACACAAACTGCCATGGAGCCATAATGACCTGAATAATTTAGTTCTGCTATTCAGGGATTAAGAAGAACTGAGTTCATATTTCGGCTAATCCATTTACAAGGTGTGGAAGCCTCGGCAAGTTATACCATGAGTCTGGGACTCATTTTTCCCATTGGTTACATAAAAATAATATTACCTATGTTCTCTCAATGTTGTCCTGAAGATTCAGTTAAATGAGACCATGTAGGCAAAGCAGGGGCAAGTTCCAGGCACTAATAAATGTTAGTTACCCTCCCCTTTGACCCCATATTGCTGTTCATCAAATTAACCTTTCCCCACACGAACTGATTATGTAATGCTTTATGGCATTTTTCTGCTCACACAGAAATGAAAGCAAGAAAGAAGCCTGGAATGGAAGTCAGGAGAAGTGGACTGTAACCCACTTAGACCTCTACCGCCCAGCTCTTTAGCCTGCAGGACTGGGCTTAGTTCCCTGGGCCTCAGTTTCCTTCACCATAAAACAAACACAGACCTCCAAAATTATCAGCCATCTCAGAGGCCCTTACAACCCTGACTGCATGCAATTTACATCCTGGCTGCCAACATCAGTGTCAGGGATACATGCACACTTTCTTCTCGTTTATTCCAGACTTTCACACCATTGGTGATTCACCCATAATCTCCTAACTTGGAGAGTAAAGTCAGCACAATCGGGAGAATAAAGACCAGGCCTCTCTTTTCGCCAAGAAAGAGGACTTGGATTTGGGGGTAAAAACAGATGCAGGACTGTGTGGGTTTTCTGCCAGGCCCCACGTATGGTGTATTCAAGGCTTGTCTCCTCCCAGAGAACCTGGCGCCACCCCATCCTCCGTCTCACACAGACCAGCATTTGCCGCCTCTCCAAAACCTCCCAAGTATGTATTTCATAAAAGCAGGGCCTGGTTCAAATCCCTTGTAATGTCTCCAAAGGGAAGGAATAGAGTCAATAATCAGGGCTGTGTCTGTGTGTCGTAAATTCCCCAATCCCCTATTCCCTCTACCAGCAAGCACACGCAGGCGCACGCACACACACATAAACACAGCCATAAATATATACACTCCCATTTAATAGACCGGGGACTCAAATTACAGTTACAGTGTAATAAAACAGACTAATCTGCAGGGTGTGTGCAGAAGTGTGTGTGTGTGTGTGTGTGAGAGAGAGAGAGAAAGAGAGAGTGAGGGAGACACTTACAAGTCTTCTCCTTTACTTAAGGTCTAAATTCCCCCAGTGTGTTTCCTCTGGGATGCTGAAATAAGCTGTCTTCACAGAACTGTCCTAGAAGCTTCTTATCCCTGGAGGCACAGCTGGTTACCTAATTTGCAGGCCCAGGGCAAAATGAAAACACAGGGACCAGTCTTTAAACCTTGAAGAATTTCAAAACAGCAACACCAGAGCCTGAAACCGAATGTGAGATGAGACCTTCTCACTGCCAAGACCTCATGCGATTGTGCAGGTCACACCCTGGTTTGGTAGCAGACCGGGACTCCGAGGTCAGCTCCTCACACCCTGTAGCGTTTTTCTTTAGGGTATCTTACAGGGATGCATGCTCCTGGAGGTGTGTGACGTCAAGGAACCGGAGTGATCTTTGCCTGGTTTTGAGTCCTGCTAGACCACATACCAAGGGTGCCTGCTTGGAAACTTCCGTTGCTCATTTTGAACTTCTACTTCCCACCTCTCACATGGAGACAGGGCGATTCATTTCCCAGAGTTACAAGGAGCATTAAAAGCAGCAAGACATATAAAACCGCGAGGACAAAGCCGGGCACACAATAGATGTTCAAAGGGCCCTTCCTTTGGGCGCAGACCTTGCAGATCTGTTCAAACAACAGCCACACTATTAAAAGCGAAGCTATTGCAACTCAAGTTTGCCAAGGGCCGCTGGTGATGGGGACCCAGTGGGATTTGAAAGCCCGACCAACCGTTTCCAAGGTCCTTCGCTTTTTACCACGAATGAGGTTTTCTCCCTTGGGAGTGGGAAGGGATGACCTTCGAAAAGGCGTCGAGGTGGGGGGACTCAGGCAAGCGTCGACTAAAGGTGAAGACGAGTTGCAAGGGGAAAGGGGGAGGGGAGGGAGAGAAAGAAGGAAAAGTTCGCGCTGAAGTCTGAGGAGCGCCTGCGTTTGTTTTCCTGCCTGGGACGGTGATCTGTCTGCCCACCAGGTTCCTGGAGAGCGGCCTGCAGCTCCCATTGGTCGGCACGCGGCTGTTGCTACGCGGGTGGACCAATGGCGCACGAGGCCCGTGCTGGCTCCGCCCTCCCCCGACTTTTCCCTCTCCGGCCTTTTTTTATTTTCCCCTAGAGGAGGGCCCGGCGCTGAGTTGGGGGCGAGCACGGGCGGGGCTGCCGCCTCTTTGCACCGCGCCCCGGGAGGTTGGTTCACCTGTCCGACTCGTTCCTCTTCTCCGAGCTCCCTCGCCCTCCTGCTTTTGCACCGCCCGGGGCAACGGCGCGGGGTGCGCGGGCTGTTTTATTGCATTTATTTATTTATTTATCCCCCCCACTTCCCGCCCTGAGCCAGTGCGTGTTTTATGTTTGAATAACTTTATCAACTCGGCGAACTTGCGCGAGGGCACGGGCAGCTTCTCTCGCCCTCCCTCCTCCTCCCCTCCCCCCGCCCCCACCAATCTCTAACTGGCCTCTGGGTCCCTTCCAAAAGGTAAATGCCCCCCACCCCACCCCATCCCACCCCGAAGGTCCTCCCCACCCCAACCCGCAACCCATACAAACACTGGTTCAAAAGCACTTTGGCATTGCTGAACGCAGTTTCCTTGCCACAAAGCAGGTCCTCGGTTTAGAAATTTTTCAGGAGGGAAATTGCCTGGATAATAGGGAAAGAGAATTGAGGTGTAGACAGCACTGGGTCCTTTGGATACTGGTTAATAATAACATCAGTAGTAAAATAATAATAGCTGTCATTTGCCATACTTAGACACTATCAGACGCTGTGCTTTTGCTGCTAAGCAGTTGCCATGATTTAAAACTTGGTGTAGATGGGTAAACTGCGGCACTTAGCAGCGGAGCCCTTAGTTCCCAGTGGCCAGACAGAAGCAGGACTTGAAGCCGAGAATGTGCTTGGCTCCAGTTGTTGCACAGCCCTAAGCCAGCCCCTGATGTATGGGGGATCCTGGGTCCCAGGTCTAGGCATGCCCCACCCCTGCCAGGTAGAGCAAGTCTGCGAAGGCATTGCTCTGACACGTGACTGTGCTTGCATCGACCCACCTGCATGCTGGGAGTCACTAGTTCCCAGGGTTAGGAAGAACCTTCCAGTTCAGCATAGGTAACAAAATGTGTTTGTCTTACCAAGTTTCCTTTCTCTTTGTTTTCAAGGGGCTTCCTTCCAGTTCTCCTTCTTACGGCTTCACCACTGGTGTGGTCAACACGGCAAGCAAAATTAACCCGACTAAAGGTGAGGACAGAATGCAGAGAGGCTGTGTGCCCGGCCAAGGTCACACAGTAACACCTTGGCAGACCCCAGGCTGGCGGGGAGACTTCCCCTCCTCTCCTGGCCCCCTCGCTAGGAGGTTCTCTACTGGACAAGGGCACCATGAATTAGGCGTATGAATTAGGAATTTAAAACAACAGCAGAACTTAAGGATTGAGAATGCAGGAGAAAAAACGCTGGTGAGAAATGAACTCAGTCCTATATTTGTGTGTGTGTGCAAACTGCCTGGAAAGTGGGCCCTCAGCCGGGAGCGGGATTGACTGTGAAGGAGCGTCTGCTGGCAAGGCTGATTTCTACCTGGCAGAAGACTGCCTACCACCCTAGCCCTTGTTCTGAGCCTGGCACCTCGGGGAAGCGTGTCTGTACGCAGTCTGCTGTTGCCTAAGAGGCTGAGCAGAAAGGCCCCAACTAGCCTTCCCTCTTCCCTTCGCCAGCCATGCCCCCCTCTACCCCTAACACAGCAGAAGCCAACAAGGGGTGTTTCTCGTCTGGTGGCTTAAAGGAGGTGTGTTTGAACTTTACCCAGTGTTACCCAGCCCCCGAGAGCTGGTTCAGCACCACCCAGCCCCAGAGACTCCCTGGGTCCCAGAAAGATAGGACTGTCTCCTTCCTTAAATACCCCTGGCTTAAGAAGCCTCGCCAAAACCCTGCTCATAATCTTTCGCCGTAAAGTTTATCTTCGAAAACTTTTCTGTAAAACCTACGGAAAAATAAAAATCAGGGTTGGGGCTGAGCAGATTGTTGTGTTTGTAGAGGCTGATACGGCCCTGGTGGCCCACTGTAACTCTTTCCGCAGCCCAGGATTTGAGAGAATGTTTGCGGAGCGGCTTGCTTCCTTCCTGAATGCTAACCTGAACCCCTCTGCCTCCTCCCAGCCTCTCAGGGCAGTGAGACACCTACCCACATGGTGCTATGTCTTGCCTGCTTTCAGTGCTCTTTGTAGCCAAGAGCCACGCGGATGTTTTTTCTCCTTCCACCAGCATTTCCTTGGAGGGTGCTCTGCCCCTGTGGTGGGCACTGGGGACTCCTAGCCCCACGTTTGCAGTCAAGTGAGAAAAACAGTGTTACCCAAACCCCATCACAAACCCGAAGTTACACTGTTATCATGTTACAAGGGAGCCACACATACAGGACATCACCACAGAGTTTAAAAGAACTTAGTCATTTAGAGCAATCAAGGCAGCCTTCACAGAGGAGGTGATGTTTGAGCTGAGGTTTCATGGATGGACATAGTGTGGGGGCTAGGGTGAGGGTGGGTAGGAAGAAGAGCCAGCACAGACACATGTCCTCTGTGGTGTCTGATATCCCTATATCATTTAGCAGGGCCTCTTACAGTCCAGTCCACTCTCCATGGGTGGGAAATTACTTTTTTATGAGACTGGTAAAAATAAGCTTCTCTTGGAATATGGGTCTTTCTCCTAAATCAAGAAATTGAGACTACACATTGAGGCCTGGTCTTGCTAGGTGGGTGTACAGGTCACCAAAGGGATAAAATCAACACATTTCCCTAACTAGGGACCAGGAGGAGCACTGGAGTCCTACCGGTCTCTGCCTTGGCCCTGTGTAGTTAGTATTATTAAGAAATACTAAGCTTTCAGTGCCCCGGAACTGAAGGCATCACCTTCAGATGCCTCCACGATTTATGAAATGCTGAGTGGGAGCCTGGTGTTTCCTAAGTGTGACCCCCTGGGGACCCTTACAACCACACTAGGAGATAGAACTGTTCAACCTCTCTTTGCAGATGAGTTTAAAAAGGCCTAGAAAACCCTTGGGTCCTGACTCCCATTGTGTGACATGGATGCAGAGGAGGAGAAAGTCCCCTTTGAGAACTCAGAGAGTGAGGGTTTTATGTTGTAGGCTTACAAAAGGTCAGATGTGGACAGCATTTGAGAGCAGCTTTCTTTCTTTCTTTCTTTTCAATTCTTATCCAGTGTTTGATCTTCAGATAAGATACTCCTATGCATTTTGCAAGTTCACTTTAAGATGACCTGCGCTGATACCTGTTTTCACTAACTGGAAGAGATCTGAGAGGACTTTTGCTCTTAGGAGGACAGGTAATTGCTTCTTCAATCTACAGTGCTTCTACTTAAAAATGTTTTCGGAGGTATGCTCTACTTTCTGGGGGAAACCTGTGTAATACCACTGATGTGTCCAGCCTGGACCTCAGTCTCTCCTCTAATAAGGGATTCATGGCCTTTTGGATAAAGCCAGGTTAACTTTGATTCAACAAATGCCTCTGCCTCAAGACCTCTGATTGGCCAAGCAGAAAGCCTGACCTTCCTAGCAAAGATCCTCAGTGAAGGTTTGAACCCAGTTGGTGAGTAGAAAGAATCAGGTGTACTACCAGCGAGCGCCTCACTTGGAGATGACAAAGGCAGAACCCAGAGTACTTTCATAGAGATCCTAATCTAAGTGTCTAAGAGCCTTGGAGGGGCTACATTCCCATCATCCTGTAAGACCTCTCTTACCTTCTAGGAATTGGAATTATGATGTTAAATAATTGAGTCAATCATACTTCTCGGTGATCTCCCCGTGGAAACCCTTCTAGACCTAATACCACGAAAGCGAGGCTCTGGGGTCACCTTTCCAGGCTCTGTGCCTGGGTTGGTGGTGCAAGGTCATGGAGCTTCCATTTTCAGACACCTGGAGCCAGCTTCCCAAGTCCATGGGCTTGGCTTCTTGTTTGTTACCTCTCCAGTTGGGTGCTTCCCTGATGAATATGAAGTAACTGGAGCCTCTCCTAAGCGTCTTTGACAGTGGCCTCCTCAAATAGAGCCTTTCTTAGTTCATCCATCCATCTTTCCATCTGTTCAGCAAACATTTGCTGAGCCCCTACTGTGGGCTGCACCGCGAGGAGGACGTTAACAGCGCAGTCCTATGCTGCTTTCAGGACGTTTACCCTCTAGTAGACAGAGGAAGACACTGTGTAAAGGACTGGGAGTGAAATGCAGATTCCCGGGGCTGTTACGCAAGATCCGATTTCCCTTCAGGAAATTCCCTCTGGCTCCTGCGAATGGAACAGGGGACGGAGGAGAGGCGTGGCTGCCCGTCAGCTGCTACCTCCACTGGCACTCATTCGCCTTCTTTGTGAATTTCCTGCAAGCAGCGCGCTGCCCTGAAGCTCCTCTCTTGTTTCGCTCTTTCCTGGTGGCTGACCTGCCTTCAGTCCTCTAGAGCAGAAGCTCCATGAAGCAGGGAGCTTTCTCTGCTCGCTGCTGAGCCTCTGGCACCAATAGAATCCCTGGAACCAAGAGACGCCCCATCCTAGTTGTTGAGCCAGTGAGTGACTTTTGCCTGAAACCTGAGTGAGGCAGGATGCTAGAGCAGAGAGAGAGAGGGTGAGTGGGGGCTCCATGGCTCTTTGTCACTCAAAGAGGCTCCAGTCTGTTCCCAGGAATCCTTTAAGGATTTGGAAAGAAGACTCTTCTTTGTTTGCATTATTTAATTACTGGTTAACAGTTAACACGGATTGCCCTGGTGGCTCAGACGGCAAAGAATCTGCCTGCTGTGTGGGAGATCAGGGTTCAATCCCCTGGTCGGAAAGATCCCCTGGAGAAGGGAATGGCTACCGACTCCAGTATTCTTGTCTGGGAAATCCCATGGACAGAGGAGCCTGGTGGTCCACAGTCCATGAGTCAGACACGACTGAGCGACTAACACTTTTAATGGTTAAATCCAAGTTCAGAGATAAGTTCTTGAATTTGCAGCGCAAGAACTTTTATTTTTCCTTTACTCCCCCGTCTCTGTCTTCCTGGAAGTGGGTGCCTAGCCTGAAACCCATATACTTAGTAGTTGGCCGTGGAAAGCACATGGGAATAATCTCTCACCCTGATCAAGGAGGGGGAAATGGAAAACTTGATCCCCAGGTGGCTTCATAGGAACGGAAAAAAAAAAAAAAAAATGGAGATGCTGGCAGGGTCCAGTACTTATAATATTTTCCATTTTTAAAATAATCATTATGTTTGTGCTAGCAGCATGCTTGGTAATCACTTCTGAGCATGATTCTCTACATCAGCACGGCATTCTATCCATTTTGAGGAAGCAGTTGAGGTCAAGAGTGGGTAAGGGCCTCCTTGTTGAGGCCCAGCTAGCTCAGACCCCCAGCATGGACCAACGTCCAGAGAGTCCCTGTTGCCCTTGGTAACATCTCCTCTGAAGACTGCAAGTAAATTGTGAAGGGGAAGACCCGCACTGTGGAGGGGTTTGACCCACAAACAGAAAAGCAGCGTCTTCTTGTGCTGTCAGGGCTGGAGGGGAGGCTGAGCTGAGTCCCAGCGTCCGCCCCTTCTCTGCAGCATGGTACTGGTAATTAGGGACATCGTCGCTCAGCCCCATGTCTCAGACAAGACGGGGGCGGTGGGGCATCACCGGAGGAGACGGAAGATGGATAGCCCTGGATGTTCCTCTGTCCTATTGACGCAGACACACCCGTCTCTCTGTCTCACTGCTGGCATCACCTTCAATTTGGTCAGATGGACATCATGGGGGAAATTTCGTCTGGACCAGGAATCTTAAAACACTAACAAAAAGAGCTGGCTCTTGGGAGAAATGAGGATGGGGCCATTAGAAGTTGGGAGCTAGGGCCATTAGGAAGCAGCCAGGCTATGTTGACACACAGGGGGATTTCTGCTCGATAATGGGAAATGTGAACACAGGTTAGTGCTGTGATTACAGCCTCCTGGAGGGCGGCCCCAAGAGGCCCAGAATAGATTAAGACTCACTCAAGCAAAGGTTGGGGGAAGGGAGGAAAGTCACCTCTTCAGGTCCTGGCCCATGTGGTCAGAGGCGTTCTCCTCCACCTCGCAGATGGCAAGGGTCCTTTCAGGGGCCACACCAGGGAGTGGCTCGTGCATATCGTCTCCTGAGACCTGGAAGGCCTGGACCCTCAAGGCGGGGTGGGTGGCAAATTAAGTACATGCCCGAAACAGAACTCTTGAGAGAGTTTAGCAAAGGCTTTGCTACACCCTGTTTCTGGGGGGCCAGTTTGGCAACATCCATCAAGAACCTCAGAAAACAGACTCAAAAATACACAAATTTATTCTGGAAAAACACTCAGATATCCACACTACAGCTTAGAGGTAAGAAAGGGCGTCAGCATGTTATTTGTACTGGGAAGAATACGAAATCATCTAAATGACCAACAACAGAGGAAATAGCTCAATCAATTATAGTGTCTTCCTCCAATGGCACTTAGCAAACCTTTAGCTATGAAGTCATGTTAATGACATGGGGGAATGACTGTGGCCTGTTAGGTTAAAAAAGTGCAGGTTACATTAAGAAAGCAGGCAGAATGTGATCACAATTCAGTAGAGAAAAAAGGTCTGAAGGAAAACAGGCCAAACTGTCAGCAGTGGTTATCTCTGTGTAGTAGGATTCTGGGTGACGTTTTATATTCCCTTCGTAGTGTTCAAAGTTTTCAAAAGTATCTACACATTGTGTGTGCTACGTCACTCAGTCGTGTCCAGCTCTTTGCGACCCTATGAACCATTGCCTGCCATGCTCCTCTATCCATGGGATTTTCCAGGCAAGGATACTGGAGTGGGTTACCATGCCCTCCTCATCTACACATTAATATGTATGAATACGTGTAACTAACATGCTGACCGCTCTCCCTTCCTTATCTTTCTTACTCTGCTTTATTCTTCTCCACGCTGACGTTTGCCAACATCTTATGCACTCAGTTGTTTCTCTCCGACATGTCAGTGGGTGCTCCATCTTCTTGAATATAAGCTTCCCAAGGGCAGAGCTTTGCCTTGTTCAGAAATCTAAACCCCCTTCCCTCCCTGGCACACAGCCTTAGAATTCTATAAATATCCGCTGAAAAAATTGATATGCTCTTTTGATAATCATAAAAAATGAAATGTTATTAAAATATACAGAAGGAAAGTTTTCATTGCAGAGGGTATGCTCCCCCCTGCCCCCATTTTCATGACTGTGATAAAATCAAACCAGGGTACAGGATGTATCCTGCTCTGTTGTGGTGGTTGGTCAGTAGTAGCCACTGGTTGAGTCCCAGATGGGGAAGAGAAGAGACATGCACCAGTAGGAAGATGGCTGCAGGGACCTGGAGTAGATGGTTTGAACCATGGGACTCAGCCCTCAGGACTGACATTCCCCGAGAAGGCCAGTGTGCACAGGCTCTGTGAATGTGATCATTCTGTGTACAGTGTCCACTTTTTCTCCCAGATAACTTTTATTTCAGTTGTGGATGCATTGTGCATTTCACCTGAACACAGAGGTTTAGAAGGCGCATGGCATACTGGAAAGGTCTGAGTGTACATATTGGTTTAGAATCCTGACCCCACACTTGTTATGACCTCTCTCAAAATACTTAAACCTTCCTAATCTGTAGTTCTCTTACCTGCAAAATAATCCTACTCTACAAAGTTATTCCGTGTATATGATTTGAGATCACATAGTGCTAAGCATATGTGGCTTCCCCCAAAGTCACACCATCCACCAATGCAAAAAATCTGGTTTTCTAAGGATGAGCTCAGTTATAACGACATACAACAAATATCAGTTTCCACACTCATGAAAATTAGGGCCTAGTGCCCTCTCACTTGAGCTGTGAATTCCTCTCTCCCATCATGGTCTGCAGGCCACTGACATCCCAACCACCTGTGTGAGTGTGAGTGCGTGCTCAGTCATGTCTGATTCTTTGCGACCCTTAGACTGTAGCCCTCCAGGCTCCCCTGTCCATGGAATTTCCTAGGCAAGAATAGTGAAGTGGGGTTGTCATTTCCATTTCCAGAGGATCTTCCTGACCCAGGGGTCGACAACCCGGCTCTCCTGAAGGGTTTGATAACCTAGCGCAGGGGTTAACAATACGGATTCCCCGTCCCCATTGGACTTCTGTGTCACAAACGTCTAGGTATGAATCTTTGAGTCTCCGGTCTTAAAGGATCGCCAGGTGATTCTCACGCGCTTTCCAATGTGAGACCCTGTGCAACCGTGTTTCTAAGAACACGCAGAAGAGCCTGTAGCCTTTTCAAAGTCAAGGCCCGAAGTTGGTGTTCTTTCTCCTCGTCCAGGGTTTTCCTTGTCATAAGGGCGACATCTCAGAGCATGGCTCGGTGAAAGAATACAGACATTTGCCATGTAGAATATACACTCCCTCCAAGTGCTGTTCAGTGACATAGCCCTGACATGCCAAGCCTGTGTCTGCAGGGCTGTGGTTAACCACACAACAGTCCTGAATGCCCGGTTCTTGATGAGGATTCCTAGGGTCTTTTTTAATTTACACAGATGACCTAATGGAAATCTGAATCAGAGACAGAAAAGATCTGTGCCCGTTTTCACACCTCCCCACAAATTAATACCCCCCTCACTTCTCCTTATTTCTCCCTTCCAGTCCTTGAAAGCTTAAGTTTTCCATATTCATAATCGTTACATTGATATGTTTCCAAGATACAGTTCTTTTCATTTCATGATCAATATCTTCCCCACTCTCCCTTTTCTGCCATTCCTCCCACACCGTAGAATTTCTTTCTCTGTAGTAATTAATTCTTAACCTTTCTGTGAGGCTTTGCCACTCTCAAAGCTTTTTCATGCCCATTTTCTTATGAGTGGAACCAGCTTCATTTATTCAGATGATAGCTTTGTTCTTGGTTACGATAAAGCATCTCAGGGGAGAGCCATCCAGCAAAATGTTTAGGAGCTCGGGCTCTATAACTGGAGAGACCCAAATTCAGTTCCTGCCTCTTAACAGTGGTGAATTTAGACAAGTAATGTAGCCTCGCATGGCGTATTTCTCTCATCTGTTACAGAGTAGCTATGAGGATAAAATAAGATAATCACTTATAAAGTGCTCAGCACAGGGTTGATCTGAGCTCCATTAATGTCAGTTATTATACTGTTACTATCATTGTCATTAAATATATTGGATAAAGGCTTTTAATGACGGTAGGATGTAAGAGAGCGCCAACCCACTCTGGCCTGAACTCACCCCCAATCTAATTCAATGCAACCCACAGTTTTCAACCCAGAATAGGAAAGAAAGAATCACATTTTGCGCCATGCCCTTCACTGGTTATCTGCCTCATGGAGACATTCTGCCTCCATGTTATATGACATGTTCATCTGGGACAGAAAGATACTTTTTGAGCTCTCACCCTCCCCACCCCACCCCACCCGTCAATAAGAGCAGATATCGGGCATTGCTGGTTAAACTGAAATCCAGACTTTTCAGAGTTTAGAAATGTTTGGGAGGTACTTTTTGTAATTCTCAGCTGGGATCTTTTCAGGCTGGGGTGGAGATGAGGGGGTTCTTCCTGCCAGACTTCTCATGGGAAAGCATGTTCGTGCAGGTCTCGGCAAACTTGCTTGGTTCCAAGAGTTCAGGCTCAGGTAAGCTTTGGACAGGCACCTGAGGCTCTGAGAGGCTTAACTGAAATGAGCCCAAACTTAAATGTTTTATGAGATGCGCCCATCACTCATTTTCTTGGCCAAGGTTTTAGGCAGCCTTGTTGTGGATATGCTTCTGTTGGCACCCGGGAGACCCAGGTGTCCACCGTGGAGCTTGGTATGCTTTGACCTCACCACACCTCCAAAAGCTGCCGTCCACGGGTACGTGTCAGAGCTCACAGCACAATCACAGAGACCTGGGAGCTGTTTCTCCCTCGGTACAGCTTGTCTCGTAGTTCCAGAAAAGCTGGGCCTCACCTTCCCCGGAGCAAAGTCCTCCAGGCTGGGACCGAATTCTCTCTCAAATGTAACGAGTCTCAGGAACAAGGGAACACCTAATTCGAGCATCCTGCCAAACTCCCGTGTCAACTGGGAGTGAAGCAGAGCCCGTCTTGTGAAAGACACACAGTACCCCAGATCAGACGGAGCGCCCGAGGCCACCCGAGAGAGGAGTGGTTACTCTACCAAGACGTGCTGCCCTTTCTGGTTTGGAGAAGTGTCTCCCCACCTGAGTTCAGAATCGTCTGAAAACGTCTCCTCAGCTACTCCCCCCATCCCAGACTGTAAATCCCTCAGGGTCTTGGGCGTTTTTTCATTCCTAGGGAGAATCATATGCCAACAATGGTATTAAAAACTGCATGCCCTGAAAGTTTGAATGGAACACCAGCTGAGAGTCCATGTAATTTTGAGAAAGTTCTTCGGGCTGACAGGAAACGAACTGAAAAGACACAAGTCAGATAACAGCATGCTGACATTCCAACCCTGCATTCACGCGGCCCTGTGGAATGTTCTGGACCAGTCACACTCCAGCCTATCAGAAAGAGGAGTCAGAGCCAGGGGCCCAATAGCAAAAATTCACTATGGGTCGTCGTATTACAGGGTCTGAAGGTGTCAGCGTAAGGCAAGCAGGGATGGGTGACAGCTGGGGTCTCCTGCCACCCCTGGGGCTGCAGGGACAAAGGCAGGATGAGGTCTCATCCGGACTCAAAAGCCAGTCTGCACGATGGCAAACTGGGTGGTGGAGGCTCCCTGGGTGGGGCAGTGACAGTGAAGGAGGGACAAGCCTTGCTTGAGATGTCGAGCACAGCACAGAGCGGGCAAGAATCCCTCTGGCAGGTCTTCACCTCCCAGCCGCCAGACTCCAGCCAGTGTCTCCCACAACTGGGGCAACCAGAAGCCAATTCCCAGGGGACAATGTCCCTAGGGAGTGGGCCTCATAGCAAGCAGTGCCCACATTGACTGAGGCCACTCTCTTGTCATTTTTGCACTCGTTACATAAGAGCAAACTGAAAAATCAGAAAGCCACGATTATCTGAGTGCAAACACCTGCATCTTCAAGTCCAGTATTGTGTCTCAGCCCTGTACTCCCAGTTTTGCATATTATTCCCAATGCTTTATTTTCATACCCCCAGTATCTGCGAGGAGGACAGTCTCCATACAAATTTCTGATTCAAGAAAGGAAAGGCCCTCCTTTCGCTAAAAGGAAGGGTGGCAGGAACGTAGCTGGCGAGCATGGCGAGCAGGACTCCCTTCACTGAAGCAGTGTCAGGATCCCACAAGCGACCGGCTTTGAACATGCCATGTGAGTGTCAGGCTGAGGCAAACGCGCGTCATCGGTGCCCCGCGCTGCGTGTGTCGGTAAAACCATCCAACAGCTTTTCTTCAGGGTGATGTTGACACATGTCAAATGCATTAACATTCCTATTGGAATGACTCATTCAGAGGGAACAGTCATCTCAGAAAGATGACAGAGGGGAGGGGGACAGGCATTTTGCAATCGTTCAAGATATGAAGACCAACTTGTCTTTTGGGGCTTTTAAAGAAGGCAGTCACTGCTATGGCAGCGTTGTTGGATAGTATCATCATCATTGTGAGGTTGTCTGTTGCCTTAGCTTCACTAACAGAAATCTGGAGGAGATCGCCAAGCTGGGGGGACATGAGTGGGTGTGCCCGACCTCTCTCTTCTTCAGTGTGTCAGCAGCGGGTGGTACCCAAGCCTGCAGCGTCTGCCTTGGCTTCAGCCTCCTTTCCCTTATGCTTCTCCAGACCTGAGCTCACTCTCCTCAGGCAGATGGTGTAGCGACACACAAGGCTGGCCTGTGGGGTCAAATTCACGGTGCTGTCCCCCACCTCCATTCAGAGTCTCCTCTCCACAATGGGAGCACGTTGTTACCATTGTGGCTGTTGCTCGCTTTCGCTTTGTTCTGTGGAAGTTTTGACTCTGGTTTTTGCTATGAAAAAAAATGAAACAAGATCAGTTGTAACTGCATGACCCTACTTATGGCCAAAGGCCCAGGGCTGCAAAGAACAGCGTGGCCTTGCCTGTCCTCAACCTCTGTCTGCAGGGAGGGGACTTCCTCCCTCTAGGGGACCTCACACATGGCTCAGTCCCAGCGTTTTGAATCCTACCCTCGGTCACTGAGGAAGGCAGCAGAGACAGGTGGCTCCAGACCAACTCCCCCTCCCGCAGCTCCTCTTCCCCGCTCCTGCCCCTCTCCTTCCTTCTTTCCTCCTTTGCTTCCTCCCACCCTGCCTCCCTTCCTTCCATTCTTTTTCCTGCCTTCTTTCCTTTATTCCTTTTTTAAAAATTCCTTTGAACCTAGTGTTGGTTATTTATCTGCCTTGCTTAGTTAACTTCTATGCAGAGTACATCATGAGAAATGCTGGGCTGGAATCAAGATTGCCGGGAGAAATATCAATAACCTCAGATATGCAGATGACACCACCCTTATGGCAGAAAGGGAAGAGGAACTAAAAAGCCTCTTGAGGAAAGTGAAAGTGGAGAGTGAAAAAGTTGGCTTAAAGCTCAACATTCAAAAAACGAAGATCATGGCATCTGGTCCCATCACTTCATGGCAAATAGATGGGGAAACAGTGGAAACAGTATCAGACTTTATTTTTTGGGGCTCCAAAATCACTGCAGATGGTGATTGCAGCCATGAAATTAAAAGACGCTTACTCCTTGGAAGAAAAGTTATGACCAACCTAGATAGCATATTCAAAAGCAGAGACATTATACTTTGCTGACTAAGGTCCATCTAGTCAAGGCTATGGTTTTTCCAGTGGTCATGTATGGTGATGCGAGAGTTGGACTGTGAAGAAGGCTGAGCGCTGAAGAATTGATGCTTTGGACCTGTAGTGTTGGAGAAGACTCTTGAGAGTCCCTTGGACTGCAAGGAGATCCAGCCAGTCCATCCTAAAGGAGATCAGCCCTGGGTGTTCTTTGGAAGGACTGATGCTAAAGCTGAAACTCCAGTACTTTGGCCACCTCATGCGAAGAGTTGACTCATTGGAAAAGACTCTGATGCTGGGAGGGATTGGGGGCAGGAGGAGAAGGGGATGACAGAGGATGAGATGGCTGGATGGCAACACCGATTCGATGGACATGAGTTTGAGTGAACTCGGGGAATTGGCGATGGACAGGGAGGCCTGGCGTGCTGCGATCCATGGGGTCGCAAAGAGTCGGACACGACTGAATGAACTGAACTGAACTGAACTATAAAACTGTAACCTATCTGTTACCTAAGGCTGCCAGTATTGATCTTCTCGAAGACGTGAAGGCTCGCGTTTCTGGAGCTTCTCTTCCAGATGCAGTCGCGTCTCTTTCCCCTTCTCCTCTGTCCCCCAGCTGCCTGAGCGTAGTTTAGGGGGACCTTCTGAGCCAGCTCCATGGTGTTTATTCGCTTTCCTGTGAACTCAAGATACCCGAGGCCTCTCTGGTTGTTTCCCGGGATATGCCTCCTGTCCTTGCATCTTTCAGATGCTCCCTCTAACTCTCAGAAGTATCCCCATCTTCTGAGAACTCCTAGTTAACTCTCCTCCTAAGAGATCTTTAAACTTGGTTCAGACCCTCAGGTCGTGACTTGTGCCTGCCAATCTCAGGCCCTCCCTTAGATTCACAGAAGTGTCTGAGTATCTGGGCTGCAATGTCTCATGTTTCTCTGTGGCTCCCTAGATTGGTTCTCTCAGGCATCCACCGAAATGTAGAATTCGGCCTTCATTGTTGATTCAGCACCACTGTTGACTCAGACTCCACCAACATGAATTCTGCGCGCATTTGGGTATATTTTACTTACATTTGGTGCAAGTGCTGGGAGTGGACATACTGTGGTTTGTGAGTACCGCCCCCCACCCTGCCCCCAGTCTTACCGGCCCTCTTTCTCCTGCCCCTCATCCTCCCTTATCTCCTCTCCTCTGCTCAGGAGCAATAAACACATTCCTCTCTCTGCCCCCTGCAGAGCCTTGCTATTCAAATTGAGGCCCGCCAGGGCCTTGGCTTCTCTCCCTCCAGCTTGCTAAGGAAGTTTGCTAAAGAAATAGCTTGCTCTTCATGGAAAAACGTTGTATTCTTCATGTAATTAAACCTACCTGCCCACCTACCTACATTTGATTTACTTGTCCTTCTCTCAATTCTCACTGGCACACAGACAAAAGTAAACTTCGACAAAAAATATGGGAGAAAAGAAGAGACTAAAGCATTAAAGAATTGAAAAATCATAGGACGGAGAGAGAGAAGGAGAAACAAAGGGGAAAGAAGGGCAGAAGGGGGAAAGGAAGGGACCCTAGATATCAGAGCTTGAGGCTGACTGTAGCCTCCCGCCTGAACACTGGTTTTAAAGCTGTCCTGTGAATGGGTGTTCCCCGGGGGGTTGTCAGCAGTTGAGACTTGTGAAGCTTCACCACCCCGCCAAAGACCTTGACCTGGTAAGTTCCACAAGGACCACACTTTGAAAACGCTTCTAGGAAATGCCTAAGCTTAAGGCAGATAGTAAGATTTTATAACCTAAACACAGCAGAACTGGGAAGGATTATGTTTATTTTTCTTTTCATCAATTTATTTGAACTGTGCAGAAATCATTCTGCCAGCCTTGATATTTTATTTTAGCCTGAGAATCTGAAGTCATCTCAAGTGGCAGAGTATCGAACACAAGCATTAGATTATCCAGGTTCTTTTTCAAACCCGACCTTAACTTAAACAATATACACATTAGCCTTAATATAGTAGCTTTGCAGACATAGGCACTATCAGGCCATCCAACGGAATGTTGGCCAAATTCCTGGGGCTTTGGGGGGACACTTTAGAAAAAGAACATGGCAGAGAAGTGGTCATGAAATAGTACATGGAAAGTGTCTAGTACGTTGCTTCGAACAGAGTGTTGTGATAATGAAAGGGGACTGTGATTTATTTGTTGAGGACATAGAATGGCGAGCTCCCTGGCATGTGACATCCTTGGTACTTAATCAGTGTCTCACCTCTGAGGAGAGTACCCACTTCAGGTTGGCACTAGTGGTAAAGAACCCACCTGCCATTGCAGGAGACTCAGGAGACCTGGGTTTGATCCCTGGGTCAGAAAGATACCCTGGAGTAGGGCATGGCTACTGACTCCAGTATTCTTGCCTGGAGAATTCCATGGCTGGAAGAGCCTGGCGGGCTACAGCCCAGAGGGTAACAGAGTAGGATATGACTGCAGCAAGTTAGCATGCATGCACACTGCCCCATATTCTTCTACACATGCACCCATAAAAAGGGGAGCCTGTGGCCATCACCAGAGGACTATATTCTCTCTCCAGGAAAATGCAAAGACCCACATAGCATTGTGAGTTTTTCCATTTGCTTTCTTCTCCAGACCTTCATCAAGGCTGCTGCAGGTCCATCAGCTTCGTTCCCCAGAAACTAAAGAGCCTCGTAAGAGCTTCACGAGGGCCATTCATCCAGGGAGTCCTCAACCTCAGTTCTCACAGGTATGAAAGAGATCACTGACTTTTACCTTTCCAAGTTCATAAAGGCAGCTCTTGTTCTTTATGTCAAGTGTCTTATTAAAAGCCAGCTGATGACTATGTGTGAGGTCACATCTGGATGGACAGTTGTATAAAGGACTCATACAAAGGTCAATTCTCTTTGTATCCACTCCTGATCCTCTGGTATTGAAAACAAGTATGGGCATGGTCTCCTTCACAGGATATTACTAATTCAAAGGCCACTGGGCTCAAGATTTCATCCTCCATGCAGATACTCACTTTCACAATCCCTAAGCAGTAGCTTATTCTGCATCCCGTAATTCATGGCATATACATTAGTCATCCACAGGGGGACATAAAAATGCTTTTGGTGTGAACCTAGCTTGTGTGTGTTTCAAGCACTATCTGATTCGTGGGAGTTACTTAAAATAGATGAGAGCAGAGTAAGGTGCCCTTCAGAGAGACTGTCACACCGGCTTGCTTTGTACTTGGTAGATAAATGTGATTCAACCTGTTTGAGCATTTTCGAGGTCAGAGCGAGCAGGCTTGAACGCACACATCTTCATGGCCTGGACCTTCTGCCGGGCCAGGAATATGGGAAACGCACCGCAGCTTCCACTGTACCGTTTAACTCATCCTGGTATCCTTCACTCGGTGTTGGTGGTAGTCTGCCGTGACATATCTGCAATTAAAGGGTGATGTCAGTTGACACAATGCCACAGAGACCAGTTCAACATTGTTCCTCAGAAAATAAGTGCAGGATTCAATCCCGAAAACATTGGTAGTGGTCCAGGGGCTGAGTCATTTGGCTCTGTCGGAGCGTCTGAGCTAGCTGCAACATGTCAGGAAGCCCAGGTTCCCTGCACACCGTGGAAGCAGGAAAATGTACTTTGCAAATAACGCGCTCCTCTAGGGAGCTGCTCTTCCCTCGCAACTCAGGTCTTACCTTCCTCGTGCATATTAACCCCTTTTCTTGCAGCTCACCACCGTGCTGGGCAGGAAGAGCAAAGGCCACACAATCTGCATTGTTGCTCTACACTTTGGGGTGCTTGGAGATTTTTGTTTTCTCTTTTGCTTCTTGCAAAAGAGCTGGGAATTGGAAGATTAACCCAACTTAACTTAGGGGCACCTCCCATTTTGATGGGAATATTTGGAATGTATTATAGACTCGTAAAAAAAAAAAAAAGCCAAAAGTCTACCTAAATGACTCTGTACTCATGTTTGCACGATCAAAATGTCCCACAAAAAATAATAACACCTAGTTTAGAGAAGGGGCACAGGCTGCCCCTCTAAAATGGAGAATGCAGGTATGTCTACACTGACTTCCTCTTCTTGCAGTAACACACTGTCACCAGTTTGGCTTGAAACAACAGGAATTAGTTATCTTACTCTTCTGGACTTCAGAAGTTTGACATGGGTCTCCCTAGGCTAAAATCAGCATAGTTGTGTTCCTTTGGCAGCTCTAGGAGAGAATTAGAAAACTAATTTCCTTGCCTTTTCTAGCTTCTAGAGGTCAGTGCGCCCTTTGGCTTGTGGCCCTTCCTCCATCTTCAGAGCCAGCAACAGTGGGCGGAGTCCTCCTCACATCACAACCCCCTGATTCCGCCTCCCTCTTCCACCTTGAAGGACCTTTGTGTTTACACCGAGCCCATCCGGGTCATCCGAGATCACCTATTTAGGGTCGGCTGATCAGCAACCTTAATTCCGTCTGCAACCATCATTCCTGTTTCCCATGCCAAGTAATAGAGACACATACTCTCGGCATTAGGACTGGACCGTGTTTTTGTTGGGGGGAAGGGGGGGTCATTATTCTGACTATCACAATTTCTCATTTTGGCTGTCAACTGTACCAAGTAAATTCCAATGCAAATGAGTCCTTTCCCATCTGTGCTTCTGCAAAAGAAATACAACTGAAATTGATTTCATACAACAATTACATAAGTGAATGTGGAATTACAAATTTATAGTAGAAGGAGAAAGGTGTTTTTTTTTTTTTAATGCATTTGGTTAAGAGCCAAAGATTCTTAACTAAAAATTTGCAGAAAGTACTGCTATAAACAGATGACTATTAAACTTAAATAGTCATCAAGTTAAGTTAAATTCAATTTAACTTAAATATTTATTAGGAGTGAAAGCAAACATAAGCGTTGAAAACTCAAATCCTTATTTCTCAGCTGTCTCCTCATTTGCCCACAATGTATTTCTGGCTGTTCAGAGGTAATTTCCTAGATTTTATTAACCTGTAACAGAAGGGTTTTACAGCTAAATCCATTCCAGAGAGTAACTCGTTTGTAACCCTGTGTTGCAGCTCTCTAGAGCCAAAGGGGTTAAGGAAAATGAGCATGAACTCAGAAACCTTGTTGCCTGGGAGCTTAAGTCAGTTGAAGAAATGTAGGGGACTTGATCCATTAGCAATATGTAGGTTTCCCTTGATAAAATAATTGCAAATAATGAGAAAGGGCTGGCAGAGAATGAGATGGTTGGATGGCATCATTGACATGAGTCTGAGCAAAGTTCAGGAGATAGGGAAGGACAGGGAAGCCTGGCGTGCTGCAGTCGATGGGGTCACAAAGAGTCGGACATGACTGAGTGTCTGAGCGACAGTAACAACAACAATATATTAAGTATTCAAATATATTCATAGGCACGTATTTTCTGCTGAGCGCAGTTTCAGGCACCCAGCCTATGGTTGTGAAAAAGGCAGGCAGGCTGTCTCCCCTCGTGAGGTTTACTCTTCTAGAGGGAGAGCTTGATAAAAATGTAGATATTTAAAGTTATTGTCGAGAATATATAACAGGACACACACACACACATCAACACACATATATCAGAAGACAGACAGCACAAATTGAATAATTAAGGAGAATTCTGTAGAGGACTGTTTTATGTAGGTGTGGGCAGGTTCAGGGTGAACCGGAGACCCCCAGCAGGGACGGCATGGGCCATCAATACTCTGACCCACACCCCTCCTGCCCACGACTGCTTGTGAGCACGTCCAATGGCCAGATCCAGCCTGTAGCCTGAGGTCCCTGGAGCCCACTGTTGCCCGTAAAGATCAGCCTTCTTTAGCACAGAAGAAGGGGAGGGGTAGATGGGACCCAGAGGGGCAAACTCAAACTTTCCAGCACCTCCTGGTGCAATAGGATCGATTTTAGTTTTCAAGGAAGATCTCTCTTAAGGGGGACATTTGAACTGTGACCACAAAAGGAAAAGAAACCACTGATGCCCAGACCAGGAGCAGGAGGTTCTCGGCAGGAGCCCCCAGTCGCCAGTGCAGGTCCTGCGGGGGGGATTCACCTGGCGAGCTGGGAAAAGGAGAGGTCAGTGTGGGAGCGACAGAGTCTGGTGGGACACAGGTGATGGGAAGTGGCATGGGGAGCAGCTGGCACAAGGAAAAGGAATAACCCAGAACCAGATGGCAAAGGGGTTGTGTTGACAGTTCATCCTCCCAAATCAAAGTTTGCTGTTGTTTTCGAAATAACTTTATAGGAGAAAACATTTTAGCCCTTTTAAAATATACGATCCAGTGGTTTATGGTATGTTTACGGTGTTGTGCAGTCATTCTAAAATATTTCCATCACCCCCAAAAGAAATCACTTCCCTCCCAATTTTCCCCACCTCTCCATCCACTGGCAACCACTGCACTGCCTCATGTCTCCATGGATTTGCCCATTCTGTGCATCTACTGCTATAAATAGACTCATACACTATATGGCCAATTGCATTTGACTTCGTTCACTTAGCATTACGCTTTCAGGATTTGTCTGTGTTGGAGCACGTGTGTTCTATCCCTTATATGACTGAATGATGCTCCAGCGTTTGTATATACCATGTTTATTCTGGCAGTTCTTTATTTGATGGACATTTGGATTGTTTCTACCTGTTGGGTGGTGTGAGTCATGCTGCTCTGGACATTTTTCTGCAAGCTTTTCTGTGGACATATGCTTCTGTCTGTTTTCAGTATATACCTAGGAGTGAAAGTCTGAGTCATATGGTAATTCTGTGTTTCAGCTTTTAAGGAACTGCCAAAATGTTTTTCGCAGTGTTTACACCGTGTTATATTCCCATCAGCGATGAATGAGGCTTCCAGTGTCTCCATACCTACACCAACACTTGTATTTCTCATTTTTAAATTATGGCCATCCTGGTAGGTGTGAAGTGATATCATCAGATTATGATTTTGATTTACATATTCCTAATGAATAGCGATGATGAACATCTTCTCATGTGTTTGTCAGCCGTTGGTTTATTTTCCTTAGATAAACGTCTGCTCAGGCTTTTTGCATATATTCTAATTGGGTGATTTGTCATTTTATTGCTTTGTGAGATTTCTTCATAGATTCTGAATTCTAGACTTTTGTCAGATGTGTGATTTTCAAACACTTACTGTGATTCTCTGGGATGTTGTCTTAGTTGCTGCAGGCTGCTGTAATAAAGCACTGCTAACTGGGTGGTTTACAAACAACAGAGATTTGTATCGTGTAGCTCTGGCTGGAAGCTGTGAGATCAGGGTTCTGGCCTGTGAGATTAGGTTCTGGTGAGAACAGGCTCCAAGATCACAGACTGCCACCTTCTCATTGCATCCTCCATGCCCTCTCAGACCCGCAGAGGGCACAAATCCCATTTGTGAGGGCTCCACCCTAGTGGCTGCATCTAACCCTGATTACTTCTCAAAGGCCCCACCTCCAAGCGCCTCAGTATTTAGTGGGTAGAGTTTCAACATATGAATTTAAGGACACACAACTTCAGTACATAACATTTACATTTTTCATTTTCTTGATGGTGCTTCAAAGGTGCATCGTTTGAAGCACAGATTTTTAAATTTTGTTGAAATACAGGGTGTTATCTAGTCTTTTTTCTTTTCTTTTGTTGCTTGTGCTCTTACTGTCACATTTAAGAAACCACAGCCTAATCCAAGTCATAGGGATTTATTCCTTTTTTTTCCTCTTATAGTTTTAGCTCTTACATTTAGGTTTTGATCCACTTTGAGTTAATTTGCTGAATATGGTATAAAGTGAGGGCTTCCCAGGTGGCTCAGTGGTAAAGAATCCATCTGTCAATGCAGGTGACGAGGATTCGATTCCTGGCTCGGGAGGATCCCCTGGAGGAGGAAATGGCTACCCAGTCTAGTATTCTTGCCTGGCAAATCCCATGGACAGAGGATCCTGGTGAGCTGCAGTCTATGGGGCCTCAGAGTTGGACACAACTGAGTGACTGAACATACACATATGGTATAAGGTAGGGGACCTGACTTAATTCTTCTGCCCTTGGATATCCACTTGCCACAGCACTGTTAGTGGAGAAGACTGTTCTTTCACATCGAATGGTCTTGGTAACCTTGTTGAAAATCAATTGACCATAGATGTATAGGTTTATTTTTGTACTCTCAGTTCTGTTCCATCGATCTATATGTCTGTCTTGATGCCAGTATCACACAGTTTGGTTTTTATTGTTTTTCCATAAGTTTTGATATCAGGAGTATGTCTTCTAACTTTGTTTTTCATGGATTTGACTATTCATGTACTTTGCATTTCCTTATGAACTTTGGCATCAGCTTGTCCATTTCTATCAAAAATAAAAAAAGACGGTTATAATTTTGATAGACTTGTATTGATTCATTGGGGAGCTATTACCATTTTAACAACATTAAGACTTTTTATCTATGGTCATGGATAACCATAGATATCATTTTTCATTTACTTAGGTTTTCCTTGATTTCTCTCAGCAAAGTTTCAGAGTTTTCAGGGTGCACATCTTACACTTTCTTGGCTAAATCCAGTACATTGTTGGATAGAAGTGGTGAGAATAGAAATTTCTGTCTTGTTCCTAATCTTAGAAAGAAAGTGTCCACTCTTTCACCACTGAGGGAGTTTGTTAGCTGTAAGTTTTTCATATATTCTCCTTATCAGGTTGAGGAAGTTAATTTCTGTTCCTAGCTTGTTGTGTGTTTTTATCATGGAAGATGATGGGTCTTGTCAGCACTTCTCAGATTCTCTTTCTGCATTTATTAATATGATCATGTGGCTTTCTCCCCTTTATTCTATTAATATGGTATATTACCTTGATTTATTTTGACCAACCTTGCCTTCCTTGGATGACTACCACTTGGTATCAATGTATAATCCTTTAATTATATTGCTAGGTTCAGTTTACTAGTATTTTGTTGAGAATTTTTGTCTCTATATTTGTTAAGAGATACTATAGTTTGTTTTTTTTCTTGTGATTTTATTTGGCATTAGAAAGTGTTCCCTGTTTTTCTTTTTGAAAACGTTTGAGAAAGATTGGTGTTGATTCTTTAAATATTTGGAAGACTTCACTAATAAAACCATGTGGTCCTGGGTTTTCTTTGTTGGAAGTTTATTTTGTTTAATTACTGACTCTGTGTCTTTCTTTTTCTGCTTGAGTCTTGGTAGTTTGTGCGTTTCCAGGAATTTATTCATTTCATCTAGGTTATCTAATTTATTGGCATATGACTGTTCATAGTATTCTCTTACAAGCCCTTTTATTTCTGTAAAGTTGGTAGTGCTTTTGTTTCTGATTTTGAGTAATTTGAGACTTCTCTCTTTCTTGATTAATCTAGCTAAAGGTATGTAAATTTTGTTGATCTTTTCAAAGAAACAACTTTTGGTTTCATTGCTCAGAGTTTGTTTTTGAAGAGAAGTTTTTCACTTCGTGATAACTGCTTCTGGTTTGGGGGAGTTCATACTGGTTTCTGCAAGCATAGAGGTACTATTCTCTTCAGGGCGTAGTGTTTTTAAAATGATGGCTGTTTTCATTTGATGAATGAAGTTACATAGGTATTGACTTAAACAGAAAATCCTCTCTCTTTAGTGAAAGAGGGTTGGCTACATTCCGACAGATGCAGCAGGCTTGGGATGGTAATAAGGGAAAATCATCCCTGAGGACACTGAAATCTGTTACAGTCACTGCAGGCCTTACCCTCTTTGCCAAAAGCAACTTCAACCAAACACAAATCTCCGACTGTAAACATTTCCTTTATCTGTCACCTGATTCTCAAATGCCTTCTCACCATCTCTCCTTCACAGACAGAGGACGTGTGTTCACATCCTTTTTCTTTATAAGGCTCCTCGTCTCCTCTCACCCCATAGGCCCACAGAAGTCTCACTCAGAGGTGAAGCTAGAAAACAAATCCTGCCAGATAGCCATGAAGCCAGTCTCTTTTCTACATCTGACTTCGCGTGATCTGTCTCCTCTGCCTTCGCGGTCTGCCCTCCCATCTAGGCAATTCCAGTCCATGCTCTAGCATCTCTCAAAGAAAACCCTTTGACTTGTTCTCATCAGGAGAATCATGTCGAGGGCCATCGAGTGGGTGGACCTTGATCCGCTAATTAGAGGAGAGAAAAGGCATGGTATTGTGCCCGAGGCAGGACAGGCTTGCATGGGGGGTGGTCTGGGCAAAAAGTGAGTGGCAGGAAAAGGTGGACAGAGTGCGGGTCATCACAGGACAGCACAGCGTCTGGAACACCTTTCAGCTCCCTGCCAGAGTGGTCCCATGGACAGAAGCTTGTTTGTCTGTTTGACCCCTTGCTCTTTTCTCTCACATTTCCCTCTGGTGGAAAAGAAGCTGAAAGCACAGCGGAGGGACCTGAAGGCATCCTCCTTGTGGACCCAGTGGAGATTCCACGGGGAGGTCCCGCAGCAGAAGCTGATGCCCATCTCGAGCCTTGTGTTAGCAGAAGTGAGTGCTGCAACTCATGACCGGGAGTGTGTGCACGTGTGCATGCTTGCGTGAGACATAGACATGGACCCAGCAGTTCCTCCCCGCCCTGTGCGCACGTGCCACTGCTTCTGCCAAGAGGAGGAGGCCTCTTCCCTTGAATACAGCTGTCCTCCTGCCTGTGTTGATGGAGTGAGACTGCACCTTAAGAAGTCTAGGAGCTTCCACATCTACCGTTTCCTGACCCAAATGTCATGTAAAGAAGATTGGGCCAAACCACTGAAAAATGGGAGAAGACGTGGAGAGGGGAGGTTCATTTGTTTGTTGTCTAAAAAGAAAATGTAGGTGATTTGACTTCTTAAAAAACATAGCTCTCGTTTTGCAATGTAAGTGGAGCAGCTGTGTTTGTGAGTGTTGCATGAGGGGATGGTTGAATGTTGACCTTTAATGTCAGATCCACAGAGAATACCTGTGGATTCCAGAAATGCTCAGTCTAGGCCTGGTTTGTGATGCCTTCAAAGTGTCTCTTTGTTTTCAGGATGGTGAACATGGTGTTTCTTAGACAGAAGATACGACAGGACCTGCGTTGGATGGTGGTCACCTGCTTTGGTCTCAGGCACGTCTTTGCATGGGGAGCTCACCCACTGCCCAGGCAGGAGTTATATTTAGAGAGTCCTATGTTCTCCAAAGTCCTAACAGGATTCCAGCGCAGCCACAAATAAGTCCAGGTCTCACTCATGTTCCGTGCTCCTCTCACAGTCAGCACCTCAAAGGAGAAAGCTAAGGGACCGGGAGGGTTCTTGAGTTCATCCAAGTCTCCTGGGTAAATGTCAGCTGGGTCTTGAATCCGACCCCTGTGAGAGAGAGAAGGGAACCCTGCAGAGCCTGACCCAGAGAAGAGGGGCGGGGCTTTCATGGAGGAGCCAGATTCAAGGCTTCATTGATTCAAATTTATTTCCTTCTTTCTCTCCTTCCATTCATTGCACAAACCAATCGGTTGTATGCATTGGGGAATGTCTTTAAGTACACTTCAAAAAACCGCTGAGAGCTAAATATTTTGGCCCTCATTTTACAGTCAGCTTCAGACAATAACTCGACAGTGACCACATGTTCAGCCGTTGCCGGAGCTAGAAATCTTAACAGCGCCTTCACATTTCAAAGATGACATTCATTATCCTACCCTAGTGTTTCCCAAATGTAAATGAGTTGCCATATTCAATTATACATATATTATAACTTACTCAGTATTTTAAAAATTTATTCACTCTTTAGATAAATCTGTTTTAATAAATTTTGCAAGCTTAGCAGAGAAGAACCAACATGGCTTGTCCCAAATAGAAAGGAGAAATGAAAATAAAGCCCCACTGTTGGTGTCTGGCTGGATAAGAGGCCCTCTCCAAGGTCTTGAACCTGCAGCGTGATCACTCTGTTAAAAGGGCAGCTGCTGCTGCTGCTGCTAAGTCACTTCAGTCGTGTCCGACTCTGTGTGACCCCATAGACGGCAGCTCACCAGGCCCCCCAGTCCCTGGGACTCTCCAGGCAAGAATACTGGAGCGGGTTGCCATTTCCTCCTCCAGTGCCTGAAAGTGAAAAGTGAAAGTGAGGTCGCTCAGTCGTGCCCAACTCTTCATAACCCCATGGACTGCAGCCTACCAGGCTCCCCTGTCCATGGGATTTTCCAGGCAAGAGTATTAGAGTGGGGTGCCATCGCCTTCTCTGAAAAGGGCAGCTAGCAAGTGTTAACCCAAAAGTGTTAGAAACATCCTGACCGCCTGGCTGAGACTTTCTCCTACGTGAATGAGAAAGAATGGAAGAGGGTTGAAAAGGGCAATGAGCACTCAAGAGGGGTCAGTGTTTTTCAGCGCCTTTCTCTGACGTACTATGTAAAACCAGCTCCTGTACCACCTTTGGGTAGCACTACTCTGTGTGGTATTCCTTCCCTCATGAGTCCCTTTAAAAGTGGTCTTGGAAGAAACAGACAAGAAGCATCAAATACAGGGACTTCCCTGGTGGTCCAGTGGCTAAGACTCTGCACTCCCAGGGCAGGGGACCCAGGTTTGATCCCTGACCGGGGAACTAGACCCCACATACTACAAATAAAAGTTCACCTGCCTCAGAGAAGATCCCATCTGCCGCGACCATGACCCAGCGCAGCCAGATGAATGAATGAATAATTTGAAAAGCAGCAAATACAGGGATGTGTGTATGTTATGTTATCATGGTCTCTGACCTTTTTTGACTATGCACGCTTATTATAAATTTCTTGATCATACTTCCTATACACATTTATATTTCATCCTTTAACATTAACTGGTGGGCACCGAGATGCTAATATTTTATACACGTCGTCAGGCATACGAAGGTTGGAATTAAAAGATTAATGTGCTAATCCACTGCATAGTTGCCCAAAAGAAGGCTCTGCATTTCCCAGCTTTGGAGGCTCCGGTGCTAGGCGACAGTGCAAGAAGCATATCACAGACACAGAGATGGAACTCAGGTTCCGAAAAGGCCCCCTGGAGATGGATGGCAGGGGCCTAGGTGAGAAATGGAACTCAGAGCAGAAAGGGCCGAGCCAGTGGGTGTGCCTGGAGCCCCCAGCGGTCTGCAGAGCGGAGAGCGGGAGGCGGTGTGGGAAGGAGGTTTCAGGGGGAGGGGCAGGCAGTCCACGGCGAGCCTCGCAAGCTCAGCCAGGTCAGGGCTCCATCCAGGGCCAGTGGGAGCCGCCGAAAGGTTCTAGCAGGGAGCAGTCCAAGCCACAGAAGGTTCTTCCTCCATTTACATGCCCACGCAAACGTGGGTGCACACACCTAGCCTAACCCCCACAGGAACACAGCAGAGACCTCCCAGCCTCCCTAGTGACCCGCCGTGTGTCGCCCAACACTCATTCATTCCCTCAACACTCATTTACCCTGGGCCGGCCGGATGCCAGGCACAGTGTGGGGGGTGAGCACTGACCAAGTCCCCAGGTGCCCAGGGAGCTTTCAGTCCCATGGAAGAGATACTGAAGCACATGGATAAGCCATTCATCATCTCAACTTATGGGGAAAAATAAGGGGAAATAACTAGCACATGATGGCAATTGGAACAGCAGTGCCTTAGATGAGCCTGTCAGGGAGGCCCCGGGTGTGGTGGGGGAGACCCAGAAGCCAAGATGCTTGCCCGGAGAATTCTGTGGACAGAAGAGCCTGGCAGGTTACAGTGCATGCGGTTGCAGAGAGTCAGACACGGCTGAGCAACTAACACCTTGAACAGCTCCCTCTGGGTGCCCAGAGGTCTGGCGATCACTGCAGTTGGTCTCTCCAAGGAGTTGGCTTGGGCTGTAGACGTATCGGTAAATAAAAAGTCAATATTTGAGTGGCACTGTTGTTGGAACTCAGTGGGGATGAGGGGGAGAAGAGCAGAAGTTGGGGAATGACACAGAAGCCAAGCTCACGATGTCCCAGGGAAAGCCTGGCTGCATAGACGAACAGGGAGACCAACCTCGAGGCAGGACGGGAGGGTCTGTCCCATGTTGAGCCAACTGCATGCAGCTTCTGGAAGGAGAGAAACCTCCCAGAGGACCCAGGGTGTCCTCAAATCCAAGCTCAAAGGGTGGCCTTGAAACATTTCTGTCTCCAAAAAGGTTACACATGCCTGATTCTGCCTTCCAAAAGAGCATCGAGCTATTAAAAACTCTAATGAAAACTGGAAATGTGGTATTGATCAGGGGTGTTTTCTTCCAGTCACCACCAGGCTCTGCAGTGACTCAGAAAGAGCCCAATGCAGGCATGAGTCATCTTGCATATCACCACTGTCACCCTTGGGGGAGCCACGTTGGCAGGGCCGCTCCCCAAGAAGTTTGGGGGACCACCTGGGGAAGGGGCGGGATGGACCCCAGTGGAGTGTTCAGGCCAGACCCCCCTGGTGGAAACAGCAGAGAGGAGGGTCTCTGATCGTCCCCGTGAAGCTGAGCCTCAGCCAGCCCCAGCCCATCTGTGTGTCTCCTCATTTCCTCCTCCTTGTTTCTTCCATCCATCCCCAGGATTGATACATAGCCCTGTGAGCTGTCTCAAGCAAAGGGAAAGAAAAACGGGCATGCATTTAGCAAGAAAACAGCTCATCAGAGGCTCCTAGCAAAGGTTCGCCCCCAGGAGTATTACTTCTGTTTTATTAACCAGAAAAAATGAAGCTTGGCCGTGTCAAGAGATTTATCCAAGAGTCTCACAGCTAACGAGTTGTTGGTCCAACTCCACTGCAGAGAAGGAGCCCATCGGTGCACATTTATGCATCCCATGTGCCAGACAAGAGTCCGCATCCCCATGTGTGACTGTGTGACCTCCACCCTGAGCCCTAGGAGGAGGCAATCCGGAGGTGAAAGACCCATAACAACCCTCCGGGGATGAGCTCAACCCATCGCCTAAGGTCATCTGGACAGAAGGGGCTGGGATTTGAACTCAGACATTCTGGCTCTTCTCCCTGCCCCCGATTTGCTCAAACTTCTGTCCTTTGCACTGCACAACTTTGAGCACAGAATCCCTTAGAAGACAGTCATTCCAAAGCCTGCACCAAGCCCCGCAGCAGGACTCAGGAATGAGATAAAATCAGACAGACATTTTCTATAATGAATGTCACACGGCCCCAGCCAACAGGGGTCCAAACGTGTTCACAGGTGTCCGCCATGTGTGTATTTCAAATGACGGCGAGGAGTCGTAGAGACCTGTCACGTCATGTGGTGTGAGCTACAACACGCGGCTTCCGCTCTCTGAGCCTCAGTTTTCTCCCTGTAGGAAAGAAGCTAATCACTCCTGGCTGAGATGTGCCCAAGCACGTATTTTATGACATCGTGAAATGTGGAGGTGCCAACAAACGTCAGTCCCTCTCCTCCCAAGGAAGTTGGAAAAGAGAAGAAAGAAAGTGACCTGCAGAGGTTTTCTTTATGTTCGATGAGGAAGGTCTTGTCCTTGCTAAAGGATAGAGTTCATTGCTAAAATGGAATTCAAAATGATACAGGAGAACTCAGAGGAACCAGATGATGTGTGTGGTAAGAACAACAGAATGGCAGAAGAAATCTTATAGTGGAAGAACTCCTTATTAGTGAGATTGTATTGTTCAGTCGTGTCCGACTCTTTGCAACCCCATGGACTGCAGCACACCAGGCCTCCCTGTCCTTCACCATCTCCTGGAGCTTGCTCAAACTCATATCCATTGAGTCGGTGATGCCATCCCACCATCTCATCTTCTGTCGCCCACTTCACCTCCTTCCCTTAATCTTTCTCAGCATCAGGGGTTTTCCAGTGAGTTGGATTTTCACATCAGTTAGCTATAGTATTGGAGCTTCAGCTTCAGTATCAGTCCTTCCAGTGAATATTCAGGGTTGATTTCCTTCAGGTTTCACTATTTCATCTCCTTGCAGTCCAAGGGACTCTCAAGAGTCTCTCCAACACCACAGTTCAAAAGCATCAATTCTTCAGCACTTAGCCTTCTTTATGGTCCAACTCTCACATCCACACATGACTACTGGAAAAACCATAGCTTTGACTAGAAGGACCTTTGCTGGCAAAGCGATGTCTCTGCTTACTCTCTCTAGGTTCGTCATGGCTTTTCTTCCAAGGAGCAGTGAGATAGCAGAAAGAAAAGGGTTGGCTTCCCCGTCGCGCCTATTTTTTTGCAGGGGGTGGGGGCGGACAAGCTGCGTAGGCCTCACCCAGACACACTGTAGGCCACACACAGCCAGGACAATAGACTGTCTGGCAAGTAAGAATGCCTTCTGGGGGGCGCATGAGAGTTGGACACCCGGACGCTTACATATTCACTTATTCAGAGTCAGAGCAAGAGAGGCAGAGAAAAAGCAGGTCCCCACCCTCCACTGGGAACAGTGAGCCAACAAGCAGCAGAGACAAAATGGGGAGGAAGCATCCAAGTGTAATGGGAGAGAGGACATAGCAGAGGCAGAAGCCAGGAGGGCAGCGTGGGGGAGGGGACACTGGACCCAGCGGCGCGGGAGGAGGGAGGGCATGGGGGGCTCAGGGTGACATTCTTGGGTTGTCAGTGCGCAGGAGGCGGTGTTAAAGGAGTTGTTCAAAAAACATGGGAGAGAATCGTACACTCTCCGATTTCTCGTCAAGGCAAAATGGTCTCGGTGTGGGGCGGAGCTCAAGACATCTGTGGTTACAGACCAGCACAGGGTGGCCTGAGGGGTGAGGACTCTGCTTGGTTCATCTCGTGGTGCTTGCTGCCCAACACAGTGCCTGGTACACAGCAGGGGCTCAGGCAGTGTTGAATGAACCCGTACCTACGGCAGGAGAGTGGCCGTCTTGATCCCCGTGGACGCGTGCCTGTCCTGGACCACCAGTGGAGCCCAGAGGCCTAGAAGCAAAGTGAGATGGCGGGCACCCGGTGGGGAACCAGGAAAGCCCCAAGCATTCCAGGCAGAGAGCTGGAGAAGGATGGCCAGGGCCCCAGCAGAGAGGTTCCGTGTCCCTTTGCTCTGTGCAGGCACCCGAACAGCTTGGAGTGAAGCTGTAGGCTCTGGAGATGTGAGGATTGGCGTCATGGAGGTGGGACGCTTTCTCCCCAAGGGCGCCGAGTCTGCCAGGACCTCCTTCAGTCTAGACCATGAAGGTTTCCACCTCTCTCTCTCCCCAGGATGAACCCTCCTGTCTTCTTCTTGAGCTGGACTCCAGATTATCAACCTGGACTCACCAGGATTTCAGCTTAAGGCTCTCTGTTGGGGACCAGTCATGGATGGAGTCAGGGGGCAAAGAGAAAGGGCCCTTACTGACCACTTGGTATATGCCCAGCATGTGCTGAGCACTTTACCTGCCTCCTCCAGGCCTCACAGCAGCCAGCAGAGATTTCTTTTTGACCTGGGTCCACGATGGATTACATGAAAGTCAGAGAAGATTCACAACTTGATCAAGACCGAATGTCCACCTGACTCTCAACCCTCCCCCAACAGAGCCACACGCAGCATCCAGCCACATCCACCCGCTTAACCATTGGACCAGCGGTGCTGACGAAGAAGGTGACAATGATCATTTGTCCTGTTCCATCAGAGCAACGCTCCCAAGGTCAGAGAAAAGGAAATTAAGGCTAAGAGAGGTTACAAAATTTTGCCCAAGATTACATAGTCAGTAGATGAATCCTTTAAAGGCACCAGGGAGCCCTTTAGAGTGTACCATGCTGCTGAAACACCGCGCAAATGGGCACTGGAGGGTGCGTGTGAAGGGTTGAGTCTAGGCATACACGTTTTCCTCTTATCCCCAGCTTGGTGCATTCAGGCAGATTGCCCGCATTGTGGGAACCAGTGTGCAGAGTGGTGGGATGGGCCCGACCTGTGGCTTTTCTGCTGCCCTCTTTCAAGGGGCTCATTGCTGTGACACCAGGGCCTTAGGGTCTCATCACAGTGGGGAGGACGGGAAAGAACAGTCTGACAGAAAAACCAAGTTGGTGAAGAACGCCTGGGAGCAGGCGTCCATCTCAGCCATTTCATATCAGTTTTCGTCTCTTATTGATCCATTTTATTTTCCTTTTACAGAACAGGAGCGTCCCTGCAGTCTAGCTCATCAGTGGCCTTTAAAGGTTTCCTATTGATCTGCGAAGCTATTGTCTCAGTTTGCATTATCCCTTTTGGAGACACCCCTTTGCTTTTGGTCATGTCCTGTATTTAGGGAGCATCCTAAACATGGCTTCTTTTCTGGGAGCAAGGAGCAGACATCTGCGGCCAAGGTAGCAGGTGGATTTCAGTTTCTAATGCTTGTGGCACCTTTGTGTGTGTGTGTGTGTGTGTGTGTGTGTGGCGGTGGGGGGGAGTGGGGGAGGACAGGGGTGTTCAGGAGGTCTATGACTCCAGAAAGTGATGGAAAGTCTTGCAGAGGATTGAGGGTCTAGTGAGGACCCAACGGCCTCATTCTAAAGAAGGTAAGTGAGAGTGAGAACAGGAACGTGCACATGTGGGTCATCCCCATGACACAACTCACCATAGCCCTGCAGGTAATTGCACAGATGAAGATGCAGTGGCAGAGAAATAAACAGTTGTTTGTCTAGGCACACTCAGGTTTTGAATCCTGGTTTCACTAGTAACTGCCTGCATGTAGAAATAATTTGGCAAAGGTTCCACAGAGCTTCAGTTTCCTCATCTCCAAGAAGAGGACCACAATAGAACATTCTAGAGTTGCTGTAAGGCTCCCATTGGGTAATGGATCTGATGCCCTTGGCAGAGTGTCAAGCAGAAAGGAAATTCCCAGTGGATATTTGATGATTGAGGGGAGAACCTGTTCACCCCGCTTCCTTAAAGATTCATCTGTCTGCCCTACCCCTTCCCATCATTAGAGGAAAACCTCTTTCTTCTTTCCAAAGCTAACATTTCATGGGAGTCTGGATTTCAGATGCAGAGAAAGTGTATTTGAAAATGGCTGCAGTGTCTGCCATGTCCTAGGTGCTCAGTAAACGTTGGTTGATTCATTTGTCTCTCACCCCTCTCTCCTAAGGAAATGCAAGTCCCTGGTATCTTCAAAGTCCCTTCTTCTCTGCCTTCAACCTCTGTCTTTTCCTCCAACATTCTGTATTGAAACCTGCTTCACTATTTTTTCTTTTTTCTACCAAATGACTTAAACCTTTAGCCAAAGAATTAATTTCTCCCCGATCACTCTTTCTCTTCTTAATGCCCAGGAGCCCCTTCTCACTTCTCTGGAACTCGGATCTCTCTCCACTTCCACGGTTCTGGTCCTCTCCCCTCACTGGCTGGCCCACCCTCATCAGTTCTTTTAATCCTTGTTAAAGGAGAAAAGGAAAGAGATAAGCATCTGAATGCAGAGTTCCAAAGAATAGCAAGGAGAGATAAGAAAGCCTTCCTCAGCGATCAATGCAAAGAAATAGAGGAAAACAACAGAATGGGAAAGACTAGAGATCTCGTCAAGAAAATTAGAGATACCAAGGGAACATTTCATGCAAAAATGGGCTCGATAAAGGACAGAAATGGTATGGACCTAACAGAAGCAGAAGATATTAAGAAAAGGTGGCAAGAATACACAGAAGAACTGTACAAAAAAGATCTTCATGACCAAGATAATCACGATGGTATGATCACTCACCTAGAGCCAGACATCCTGGAATGTGAAGTCAAGTGGGCCTTAGAAAGCATCACTACAAACAAAGCTAGTGGAGGTGATAGAATTCCAGTTGAGTTATTTCAAATCCTGAAAGATGATGCTGTAAAAGTGCTGCACTCAATGTGCCAGCTAATTTGGAAAACTCAGCAGTGGCCACAAGACTGGAAAAGGTCAGTTTTCATTCCAATCCCAAAGAAAGGCAATGCAAAAGAATGCTCAAACTACCACACAATTACACTCATCTCACACACTAGTAAAGTAATGCTCAAAATTCTCCAAGCCAGGCTTCAGCAATATGTGAACCGTGAACTTCCAGATGTTCAAGCTGGTTTTAGAAAAGGCGGATGAACCAGAGATCAAATTGCCAACATCCACTGGATCATGGAAAAAGGAAGAGAGTTCCATAAAAACATCTACTTCTGTTTTATTGACTATGCCAAAACCTTTGACTGTGTGGATCACAATAAACTGTGGAAAATTCTTCAAGAGATGGGAATACCAGACCACCTGACCTCCCTCTTGAGAAATCTGTATGCAGGTCAGGAAGCAACAGTTAGAACTGGACATGGAACAATAGACTGTTTCCAGATAGGAAAAGGAGTACGTCACGGCTATATATTGTCACTCTGCTTATTTAACTTCTATGCAGAGAACATCATGAGAAACGCTGGGCTGGAAGAAGCACAAGCTGGAATCAAGATTCCTGGGAGAAATATCAATCACCTCAGATATGCAGATGACACCACCCTTATGGCAGAAAGTGAAGAGGAACTAAAAAGCCTCTTGAGGAAAGTGGGAAAGAGGAGAGTGAAAAAGTTGGCTTAAAGCTCAACATTCAGAAAACGAAGATCATGGCATCTGGTCCCATCATTTCATGGGAAGGAGATGGGGAAACAGTGGAAACAGTGTCAGACTTTATTTTGGGGGGCTCCAAAATCACTGCAGATGGTGACTGCAGCCATGAAATTAAAAGATGCTTAGTCCTTCAAAGGAATGTTATGACCAACCTAGATAGCATATTGAAAAGCAGAGACATTACTTTGCCAACAAAGGTCCCTCTAGTCAAGACCATGGTTTTTCCAGTAGTCATGTATGGATGTGAGAGTTGGATTGTGAAGAAAGGTGAGCGCTAAAGAATTGATGCTTTTGAACTGTGGTGTTGGAAAAGACTCTTGAGAGTCCCTTGGACTGCAAGGAGATCCAACCAGTCCATTCTAAAGGAGATCAGCCCTGGGATTTCTTTGGAAGGAATGATGCTAAAGCTGAAACTCCAGTACTTTGGCCACCTCATGCGAAGCATTGACTCATCGGAAAAGACTCTGATGCTGGGAGGGATTGGGGGCAGGAGGAACAGGGGATGACAGAGGATGAGATGGCTGGATGGCATCACTGACTCGATGGACGTGAGTCTGAGTGAACTCTGGGAGTTGGTGATGGATAGGGAGGCCTGGTGTCCTGCAATTCGTGGGGTTGCAAAGAGTCGGACATGCCTGAGTGACTGAACTGAACTGAAGCTGTCATCTTCTCAATGAAGAAACCCTGACTGCCCTCGTCGCTCATGTTTTTCTCCTCGACGTTGTTCGCATCCCTTTCAGCCTCCTTCCATCTTTCCCCGTATCCCCTTGGTTTCAATCCTCTTATCCTGAAGCCGACAAGCCCTTGGAGTTCCTTGTGGGCAGCAGTTTATTCTCTCACCATTCCGGCAGTTGGAAGCCTGAAGTCAACCTGTCAGCAGGGCCCTGCTCCCACTAAAAGCTCTGGAAGGAATCTGTCCCATACTTCCCTCCTGGCTCCTGGTGACAGCCAGTAATCCTTGGTGTTCTCTGACTTTTAGCTGCATCACTCCAGTCTCTGCCTCCATGCTCACTTCCCTTTTTTTTTTTCTGGGCATCTATATCTTCACAAGACCTGCTTATCAGGACCCCTGTCACTGGATTCAGGGCCTGCCCTAAAACATATGACTTTATTTTAACTAATTACACCTACAAAGACCCTATAGTGGTGTAATCATAGCACGTCCTGAGGTTCTAGGTAGATGTGGACGTGGGGGGCACGTCACTCGAGCCAGTGCCTCATCCTCATCCTTAGTCTGCCTTGTCTGCCGCCACCATCATCAGATTCCCACAACCCGCTTGGTTCCATCCTTTTAAGGCTGCAAACCTAAAGCAGCTCTGTGTGTGCTAGGCGCTCAGTCCCATCAACTCTCTTTGAACTCTTGGACTATAGCTCCCCCACCCCCTGCCAAGGCTCCTCTGTCCATGGGATTCTCCAAGAAAGAATACTGGAGAGGGTTGCTGTTTCCTTCTCCAGGGGATCTTCCCAACCCAGGGATCGAACCTGTGTCTCCTGCATTGCAGACAGGTTCTTTACCAGCTGAGAAATGTCCTCATTTCTGTAGCTACTATAAGCTGCCTAAGCAGGCTGTTTTCCAATTATAATACAGACTACCTTTAAGTGCCTTAAAAAAAAAGCACGACCCACGGCCCTGATAGACTATAAGCTCCATGGGATGAGTCTAACCTGTCTTCCTTACCCCCGTTTCCCAGGAGGCAGTACAGTTCACGGACGGGTGGTCAGTCACCACCTGTTGAATGAATCCATGGCGAGTTGCTTATCTGTCTCAAGTCCTCTATCTGACTTTGAAGAGTCCTCCATTAACTGTTCCTGCACCATCCCCTCCTGTCAGCATTTGTTGAGTAAAAATTAGGTCCTTTCAATAAGTACTTGTTGGTTGATTGATTAATCCATCAGCCAGGTTTCCTGCTTTTCCTGCTCTGAAGCATTTTTCCTGTGGGTCTCCCTGGGGGCTGGAGCAGGAGGCAGAAGAGGGGTGAAAGGACAGGCCATGGAGACAGTGGGTCAACATTCCCACCTGAGACCTTCAGCCCCCTCCCCAAGGTTTCCATGGGCCTGAACACCCACTCCTAGGCCTTCCAGGAGGAGCAATAAATTTGGGGCCACACACGGTGGGGCTCAGAACACAGAAATTAAGCTCCCTATTAAGAGCAGGTAGCTCAGGTCCTTCTCTGTACAGAAAGTATTCCAGAAAGGCAGGAAGCGGGCCCTATACTGAGGGCACACGAGCAGCCCGCAGGCTCTCCCGATCACCAGCGGGTCTCTTTCGGCAGATCAGCTTGTGAGAGCAGCACAGTCACACACCTTCCAGCGCACCTCACTTGGTGCAGCTTGCACCCATGTCTGCAGAGAAGGGAGGGCCCACAAACCTGGACGAGAGTGCCCCAAGAGTGAAGGCGAAACTACCACAAGTTTCTGTAAGTAACCCCTCTATGGACTGGCTCTAGTAGCCAAAAGCACGGCTATTTTAGGATCCTAATTAAAAAAAAAAAAAAAAGCAGCAATAACTGAGGGGCAGTTGGGGATCCAATCATTTACGTGGATTCGTCAATCATCACAGTTCTTACCCTCACCCAAGTCAACCCCCACCCTCAGTCACCTGCATCAAAGCCCATGTGACCCGAAGCCGAGAAGGTCAGGCATCTAGTGAGTAAAACCCTGCAAGCATCCACTAGGTCATTTCCCTGTACTCTTTCTTCCTAAGGGTCCTAAGTCACCATCCTCTTAGCACGTATTCCTTCGGGGATTACACAACTAAAGCTGGCTTTGTTTCAGTTCCCTTGTATCCATTTCAATAGAATCACTAATGCCACTCATTTTCAGATTTTGTGTGCTTAATAGAATGGGACTGTGAGGTCATGTGTCCAAAAAGATAATTATCCTTCTGGGCACTGATTGAATGGCTTCATTGTCCTTGAGATATATGGAAAGCAAAAAGGACTTTTGTTACGGCTTTACCTGCTGTGTGTGTGCGTGAGTGTGTGTGTGATATTCCTGAAATTTCACATGACTCACTTTCTCCTCCCCAAAATAATAGAAAAGTAACTTTGCCACAGGAAGGGGATTTTTTTTTTTAATCAGCAGATTTAATTTGTATTTTCAGGAAATGCAAGCCCTGCAAAAGTTGTGTTGAGTGTTGGATCGAAGTGTTTATCCCATCTGCCCATTTATCCCATCTTGCCTTTATCTCTTAGCCTCCTGAATTCTCAACACTTAGTCTTGGAGGGACAGGAAGCAGCTTCCTTCGGCTTTTCCACAGTGAAGATGACGTTCACTGTCGACACTGGCTGATGACACTCTTTCCAGCCCTGGAGGCACAGAGGGCCCCAGCTTTGTGGATACGAGCTGGGGATCACTCTTCCTATGATTCTCTGAAGACACAAAAGGGTCTGGGGAGGGACCTCCAGCTTCAGAGTCAAAGCAGGAAACAGCAGATGCCTAGAACTAGGAGTGAGGGTCAGACAATGAGGAGCAATCTAGAACTTTCTCTTCATGCCCCTCAGTCCTTCGTGGATTGGTTACCTCTCTGCAAGCTGTGGAGGGTCCTAGAGTGGCCCCACCTCGAGCCCCAGGGACGGCGCCTCGTCCGTGGCTTCCTGGCTCTTCTCTCGAGCCCAGTGGACTGTGTCTACACCACCGTCTCTGGCCAAGCACATTTTGTTCCCCTTCACTTTGTATTTCTCCAGCACCACCCCCCACCATCCCTCATCTCTAATATGTATCATAGCATTGACCACTCAGCGGTGCTCTGAGATTAGCCCAGTCTAACCACAGGACTGAACATAGAGATACACACACAGCCCGAGGTCTGAGCCTCACCCCGTCACCTGCGAGGTGGGTAGAGCTGGATGAGTGGCTGAGCCCCCTGAGCCTCCGGGTCCTTGCATGGAAAATGGAAGAGGCCACACCCATCTCCCCCAAGACTGGAGGCTGAGACTGCAGGTGCCACGTCCCAGCGGGGGGCCAGGGAAACCAGCTTCTCTGCTAGCATTCTCAAACCCTGTGTTTTCACTCCAAACATGAGCCATGACGTAAAATGTTAAGAGCCTGTTCTGCATTACCTGGATGGCCCTTTGGCATGAACAGTTGTGACCACGTTTTGATGTCAGTGATTACAAGCAAGTTGGCACTTTAGAGTACTAATCTGATGGAGTCTATAAATGACTCAAAGCTATGGTTTTTTCAGTAGTCATGTATGAATGTGAGAGTTGGACCATAAAAAAGGCTGAGCACTAAAGAATCGATGTTTTTGAAATGTGGTCCTGGGGAAGACTCTTGAGAGTCCCTTAGTCAGCAGGGAGATCAAACCAGTCCATCCTACAGGAAATCAACCCTGAATACTCATCAGTAGGGTTTCCCTGGTGGCCCAGCGATAAAGAATCCACCTGCAGTGCAGGAGACCCAGGTTCAGTCCCTGCGTCTGGAAGATTCCCTGAGGAGGGCATGGCAGTGCACTCCAGTATTCTTGCCTGGAGAACGCCATGGACAGAGGAGCCTGGTGGGCTACAGTCCATGGGGTCACACAGGGTTGGACATGATTGAAGCAACTTGCACAGCACTTCCATTAGTAGGACTGAAGCTGAAGCTCCAATACTTTGGCCACAAAGAGCTGACTCATTAGAAAGACCCTGATTCTGGGAAAGACTGAAGGTGGGAGGGGAAGGGGACGACAGAGGATGAGATGGTTGGATGGCATCACCGACTCAACAGACATGAGTTTGAGCGAACTCTGGGAGATAGTGAAAGACAGAGGAGTCTGGTGTGCTGCAGTCTGTGGGGTTGCAAAGAGTCAGACATGGCTAAACGACTCTACAGCAGCAACAACAATCCTCTTTGGAACGATAGCCTCCATCTCTTGAACCTGCACCAGTGCACAGAAGAAAGCCACCAACGCGATCAGGAGGTACCAAGGGGAAGCCAGGGGGACACCCCAGTCTTGGTAAAAGCATGTCCGCAGCATGTCCGCAGGTAGTAAGAGAGGGAGTGGGCTCTTTATTCGCTGTCCACCACTTTCTTGGTGAGGTGGCTGCTCCCTTAATAAAGGCCGGAGCGCCTATCAGGCACACAGCCCCTTTCCACACAGCTGCCTTCTCGGGGCCCTTGTACTTGCCCCTCCCCTTCAAGCTGGAGGGTAGGGCCCCTTCTCAGCCCCTGTTCCAGCCTCTGTGGCCAACCCTGGGGCACCACGTGGTCCCACATCTCAGTGACAAGTCCCTCCGTCTTCTGTTACCCAGCTCGAGCGTGCGTCTGCTCCTCCAACCGCAGGGCTGGTGGGGGCCAGGACGAGGGACTTCCCAGTGGTTGGGGGCAGGTGGTTCTTCTAGACAAGTACAAGGGGAGCTTTGAGGTGAGGAGGACAGTGACCAAACCCATGCCCATTATCGGCGTCATCGTCTGCAGGCCTGCTGGGGGCCTGACCGGAGGAAACCAGGGCGGAGCAGCGCTCACCCCATTCATCACCGGGGACGCGGAGCCTCAGCGCAGGTCTAAGGCGGTCTAGCTGTTAAATGGCCAGGCCAGAGGCTGACCCAGTTCAATCCCTGAGTTGGGAAGATGCCCTGGAGAAGGCAAAGGCTACTTTGTCAAGTATTCTGCCCTAGGGAATTCCGTGGACTGTATCCATGGAGTCGCAAAGAGTTGGACACGACTGAGTGAATTCCACTATACTTCTCTGTGCACTTCCATCTCCGCCCACGCAGGCCAGCCTGTCAGTGACAAGAACAGTCTGGTGAGGCTGAGACACGGGGCTCACGTACCCTGTTGTCTTGAGGGGACTCGTAAGGAAGAGGAGGGGGTCCCTGGGGTCCCCCCCCCAACCCTGGCCAGCGAGATGGACTTTCTCAAGCTCTTTGCTTCTCTGGAGACTGCCCTGCCTCGTTCGCTGGAAGCCCTCTCCACGGGCAGCCTGAACCACCTTCAGAATCCTCGGGGCTCACAGCTGCCCGTCTCTCACCAGGCCACGTGCACACCTCTGGGCCCCGAGCCCTGGCCAGCTGCCAGCTCTGAGCTGGGTCCCCTGTTCCCGGGAGAGCCGATGCCGACAGGGCCCGCGGACACTGACGCCGTGTCCTTGTGGTCCCGGCACCATGTGGCTGTAGGAGGAGGTCTGGCCTCAGGCCTCTGACCAGGAAGGCGTGTGCTGGGAGAGCCGGCTGCAAGACAGGACTTAGGGGAAGGGAGGGGCTTTCTATCCTATCGTGATAAAACGTGTGGTGTTTTGTACCATTTCCTTGACCCCTCCTGCCGGGGGGGGGGGGAGGTGGAAATAGAACATTTTAGGGAAAGCGGGGAAAAATGCACTCCTAGACCCTCATTTGGAAATGACTCTTCTATAATGGAGTCCAGGCATTTTTTCTCTACTGGTGTAGAAATACATATACCCATACTTCTCTTTCTTATGGACGTGTGTATGGTCCATGAACCCTAGTTCTGGAATCACTTGAGAGTTCATTAGAAATGCTGGCTCATGGGCCTCACCCCAGATCCAGCAAACGAGAAGGTGCATTTTAGCAAGACCTCCAGGTCGTCTGAGGGCATGGGGATTACCTGGCCGAATGGGACTTGATGGTGTGACTGTACCATGAAGCATTTCATTAATCCCCTTCTAATTCAAAATTAGGCTCCATCTAAATGTTCGTGATCACATGCTGTAGTATGGTGAAACATGCTGCAAAAATATTCTTTTGCAACCGTCTTTGAGCAGATAGTAATGACAGTTCTCATTGTTAGTACTGTCACATGTCGGGGGCTCGTTATGTGCCCAGCCCGTGTTGAGTGCTTTACAAGAGTCAGCTCTCCCATCCTTATGGTGGTCTCTGAAGAAGGGACGATTACAGCATTTCAAATGATGACATTACTGCTACACAGTATGGTAATGGTGCTAGCACTTGTGGATACTTTCTCTGTCCTAGAGGCGACAGTAACTGCTTCACTTTTTCTTTTCATTTAAACCCCAAACAATCATAATAAACAAGCATTATTATTAACCTTCTTAAAAACCGAGGTAAAGCAATGCTCAGAGGTTAAGTATCTTGTCCAAGGTCACATATCAAGGCCGCAGCAGAGTCCCAGTCCGGGCCCAGTTCTGTCCAGTCTCCCTGCTCACATTCTCCACATCAGGCATGAAGAAGAGTGTGATCATTGCTTCTGGTTCTTCAGCGTATCCTCGGGGCCTCTTCTCCTGATCAGTGCTGGGCTCTCAAGCTGGCTTCATGGGTGAATACACAGAGGGGCTTCCTTGACACTGCCTCCTGGGGGGGTGGGCTTAGTGGAACAGGGTTTTTTTTTCTTTGTCACCGCTTGACACAGCAGAGCTGCAGGCCCTGGGATCCTCAGATGTTCGCACTCTCCGACCTCGTGGCAAACATCCCAGGACTTTGCAGGGAACAATGGGCACTGAACTGCAGGTGACCTGGCCTGCTAATCGCTGCCTGATTGCCAGCTAATCAGTGCCTCTTTGGGACACTGAATCCCAAATCCCTTTGGACTGGGCTGGGCCCTGGCAAGTAGTCACCTGGTTCAGGTGCCAGGGGCGAGGCAGGGGCTCCTGTGTTCCAGCACAGAGCGGTCAAAGGCCGCTTTCAGGGAAGCGGTCACAGGGTCCGTCTCTCCCTGACTGGTCCTGGACGTCTACGGCCTTGTCCACAGCATGGAAGCGAATAGAGGAGAAGGAATTCAGGGGCAGCCTGTGGAGAAAAAGCTAAGTAACACTTGCAGGCATAGAGAAAATCAAAGTCTTTCACTCTCAGAATCTCTGCAGAGGCCTCAGGAGCGCCTCCAGAGGAGGGTGTACAGACAGCAACAACCAGCACCCTCACATCTACCACCGCCTAGGTGGTGGGGAAAAAAAAGCCTTGTTCCGCTAAGCCCACCCCCCCAGGAGGCAGTGCCAAGAAGCCCCTCTGTGTATTCACCCATGAGGCCAGAAGAACTAGAAGCAACTAGAGCCGCTCTGCTCACTAATACTGTGACCACCACCACCCCAGCCTCTGCCGCCATCAGGACCAGTCCCCCTCCATCATCATCAGCACTGGCAAGGTGACCACCCCTCCACCATCATCATCACATCACCCCCAGCACCTGCACCACCATTTCCAGCGTCACGATTGCAAACCCCGCTGCCGTCACCACCACCTCCAGCACCATCGCCCCCATCACCACCACAATCACCACCACCACCATCACCCCACCACCACCATCACGCCCATCACCCCACCACCACCATCACCCCCATCACCACCACCATCACCTCCATCACCTCCACCACCACCATCACCCCCATCACCACCACCATCACCTCCATCACCTCCACCACCACCATCACCCCATCACCACCATCACCCCCATCACCCCATCACCACCATCACCCCCATTACCACCACCATCACCTCCATCACCTCCACCACCACCATCACCCCCATCACCCCATCACCACCATCACCCCCATTACCACCACCATCACCCCATCACCCCCATCGCCCCATCACCACCACCACCCCCTCCACCTCCACCTCCACCCCCACCACCCCTATGACCACCCTCTCCATCACCATCGACAGGGTCCCCGCAACTGCCACTGCCTTTGTCGCCACAACTACCAGCACCTCTGCAACCATCACCACCGCTGTTATCACCACAAACACCATCCTCAGCTGCACCGCCACCAGCGCTTTTACCACCTCCGTCTCCACCACCATCCTGCTGCAGCTGCCAGAACGTCGCCACCACGGCTGCCGCCGCCGCCGCCGCCCACACTCCCATTTCCTAGGAAAGCAACTTCAGGTAGTGTTTTGGTTTTTTTTAAAGCGCTGGTTTGAAAGTCAGACATATTTAGGATCTCTGCCATGAAATACTATATATTTGAGTTTGGATACTTAATTGAAGTTGGAAACTCAACGTGGCCAAAGGGAAAACCTGAGTAATCTAACCAGCTCCTAGGACACCTGCAGACCATTTTTCCATGTCCGGCACCTGAGAACTTCATGGAAGGCCCCTATCATGACTACGATTATCACTCTGCCCGGCTTCCTTTCAGTGCACAGCTTCTCCTCCAGCACCCCTGCCTGAAGATGGATGGGGAGGCGACCGTTTATCCCTTCATCCCTGGTATCACCGGGCCCTCTAGGCTGCCTGATATCCCTTAAAAACACAGGTCTGGGTTGAAGGAAGTTCCAGGGTGGAATAGCCATTTGGGTTTGAATCTGCACCTTCTTGGTAAATGCCATCTGACCTTGAAGATCTCTCTAACCTCCCAGAGACTCCCTGACTCTTCTGGAAAAATGGAGAAAGATCATTTCTTCCTTGAAGGCTTGCAAACAGATTACGTGAGATAAGATAGGGGAAACCCCACCAGATCCCCAGGCATAGAGGAGGCATTCAATACACAGAGTTGACTTTGTTTGCCTGATACTTTAGCTTCTAAGAAGGAATTATCAGGAAGTGGAAAACGCATGCCTTGCACTCCACAGCTTCCCAATGGAGAAGATAAGACGGAGTCTTCCTCTCCCTCCTCCTGGGGTAGCCGAGCCCTACACTCTGACCAGTTCCCCGGCTGTACTGCTAAGGTCTAATAAAAGGTTACCTTTGCCCGGGTGCTTCAGTTCTAGGAAGCTGTTCAATGTTTGACTATATTTCTCCAAACTCATTTAAAAACAGTTCATCGGGTTAGTCCGGTTGAATTATTGCTCCTTGGGAGTTGTCCAAACCCTGAATTTCCTTTTCAGAGAGCTGGATTCTGTGCCATTCTTGGAATTCAACTCCTGGCCCCTCTCTGTGACCCCTGATCGCAAACAGTGTAAATAACCTGCTGTCTCCTGCACCATGAGTGAACTCCCCGGCCTCCTGCTTGCAGAATGGAATCTATCCTCCCAGGCTCCCCAGAACAAGAGTGTTAGGCGAGCTCGTCCACGGCCCTCCTCCACTTCTAGAGCTGCCAGGCACTGGCAGATCAATAGTGCACGTTCATAGGAGGGCCGTGCTCAAAAATATTCAGTATATGCCTGGTCAGAGGAAGAAGGGGAAAAAAAACCTCATTCCATCCAATCATGGTTGGTTCCCCCATAGCCCATCTGGAATCGACTCCATGTGCTCCGTGAAGCTCAGCAGGTTCCCTCCGTGATGGTGGAACATGGACTGCACATGCAAAGGCAAGGGAGGCCAATGATGAGTGATGACCTGCAGAAATGAACAGGTCCGAATTCACTTTGGCAAACCTAGCACCCGGCTTAGGGCGACCCAGGAGTCTCCCACTCACGTTAGGACAGGTAGACTGCCTGCCAGTCTAGTAACGCTTCATGTTCAGGGTTTTCCTCCCTGCAGAATCCCCAGTTCAGCTACCAAGTGGGAGAGAAAGGACAAGGGAAAGAAAACTGAGTGGCTGACAGTCCACAGACTCCATTCGGAATAGTCCCAGATACCACCCCCTACTCTCCAGTTAGGGCTGACTAAGCCTCCTGATTTCCCATCGGCCTGTTGACAGAATCAGATACTTCCTTTGGGCCAGTAGCTGCATGGGGTGCTCTATTGCCGTCTGAGCCCCCAGCAACCCTGACTGTGCTTTCCTTGTTTTTCACTCAGTGCCACATTTTTAAGGACTTCACCTAGCGCCAATCGGCAATCCACCAAATTTCTGCTAACTGCTGCCCATACAGTCCTCCATAATGCACCCCGCTGTCTTATATACCCCTCCTTTCCTCAACTGTGGATCCCACGGTTGCCTCCCTTGCCCAGGAACCACAGATACCCAGGACATCCCCTTTGTTCTCTCTGATGGACCCAAGTGAGGGTTCTTCGAGATACTCCCGAAGTTGAACTGTAGATGCTAGCTAATGCTCACAGATTCTCAGTCTCAGGAAACTCTCTTTAGGATGGCCTCACCAAGTTCCCCATCTCACTTACAACCCAAGAGCATTACACTTGGCAACCCTTGGAATTATCCAGCTTTCTCTTCCTTGCTTATCTGATGAAAGATCTCATTAGGCTTGATTTGGTTTCTCTGAAGACTCATGAATTGAACGCCTCTCCTTGCTTTAGCCACTGGGATTTCTTCCTGCCTCTGCGAGTTGCTTGTCATATCCTTTGCCCCATTTGTATTGCTTGTTATGGTTCCTTTCACGTTAATTGACAAGTCTCCTTCACACACCCTATGTTAGTTCTTAGTCCGTTCGGGGCATTGTGAATATTGTGCTGCCATTTGTATTTTTTTAGCATCATCTTTGCTATCCTTTATTAAAAAGAAACTCCTCAGTTTTTAAATGATAAAAATCATCCTTTTTTTTTTTTTCCCTTAGACTTTGAGGGTTTAGGTCTTGTTTAGAAATTTTTCTCTACCTCTAAGTCATAAAAATATTCTTCTCAATTTTCTTAGTTAACCTTATCACTTTGCCTCTCATTTAATCCCTTATTCATCTGGATTCCACCTTTGTGTAATAGAGGGATACAGATTTTATTTTTCCCCATATGGCCAGTTCCTCTATACCGTCTACTAAATAATCATTGCCGATGATTTATAAACTGTGTTAATCATATTTCAAGTCCTCATTTATAATAGGCGCTGTTTGTGGGTCTCTGTTCTTGAGCCAGTACCATACTGATTTTATTATTATGGTTTTGTAGTATGTCAATATTCTGCGGGCTGTAGCCCTTTCCCATTTCTTCTTTTCCATGATTGACCTAGCTTTCTGGGGAGCTCTGCTCTCCTGTATCCATTTTTTGCATAATAGTTCTGTGTTTCACAACAGTTAAGTCCTGAAAAAAATAAACGCAGCTGGAGTTTTGATTGTGAACTGCATCGCATCGGGTTTGCTTTCGGTCCTTTCAACAGAGAGACGTGTCTGCTTCTCAGGTGTGGAGGCTGGGTTGTGGAGGAGCGCTCGCCCCATACTTCTTAGGTCAGGTTGAAGAGCAGGACTGGACTGGAGGAGGTGGGCCTCCCTTGACCTTCAGGCCCCAGGAGGGAGCCGGGTGGTCACAGAGCTGGTCTGGGCAGTGTTGTTAATGCTTGATCTCTTTTAGAATCCTGACTGCTCAAGAAACCATGCCTCAGGGCTCAGATTCCCCGCCGCACCCCCCAAGCTCCCCCCCACCCCTGTTGAAGCTTGCGGCTTCTTGGCTGGGAGCCTGTTCCCTTCCCCAAATGTTTGTTAGTATAATGGCTTTTTATGGCACTTTATGGAAAAATGAAGGAGGGAGGGAGATGACTGTACTCTGCAAACCAGCCCGTCTTTAACCTTCATTTACTGGAATTTGAGTCTTCTGCCTACCTTGTTAGCAGAAAAAAAACTTCAGAAATATTTTTTTCCCTCCAAACTCGCAACTGGAATGTTCTTTACCTCTTAACTCGGGCCAGGACAAGGGTGGCCCAGGCCCTGAGAAGCAGCCTGTTATTTACCAGAGCGGCACAGCAGCCTTTGCACATTTACAACTGCAGTTATCTGGGGGGCTGGGCGGGTGAGAGTCAGAGGGTGGAGGGTGGAGTCAGAGGGTGGAGGACACGAGACTTGATCCCAGCGGCAGGGTTGGGGGGCTCATGCCTCGCCACCCTGAGCCCCTTTCTCCAGCTTTAAAACAGTCATACCCGGGAAGCGCTTGAGTTTAAGAGGAGCCCTATGGGGGAAGACCGTTTCTCCGCTTCTGCCAAAGGGAGCCCGCAGGCCCGCGGCACAGCCTGTCTCTGATAAAGGGCGGGAATTCGGTTGGAGGAACCAAACCCAGGTCCTCCAGAAATGTCATGTTTTTCTTAGAACTCAGGCCTATATTACACACAAATTGAGATTATCTCGGACAATTATCTGAAATTAACTGTGGTTTTCAAATGAAAAACATTTAGAGGAGGATCAGATAAGAAGGAGACCTATTTATAATACTTGCCACGGGGGGCGAGGCGGGAAGGGAAAACACAAGAGCAGGACCAACAGCAGAAGGCCCCCAAAGGTGCTGCAGGCCCTGCGCGCCCAGGGGCCGCCACCCCCGCCCCAGCCCCTCAGCGGCATTGGAAGGGAAGGCTTATCCTGATTAGCTGTTCCCTGATCATTTCTTAGAGAATATTCTGTTCCAGAAAGAAATACTGGCTTTCTGTCTCATTCTCAAACATAGCCAGAACTGGGTGCGGAACCACTCAGCTTGGCCCAAGTCAGAGGTCTGTTCAGAGGGTCTGAAATATGAACCAGTGATTTCTGGCTCTGAAGTGGTTATTTCCAGGCTGGGACCCTCCTGGAAGGGTTACTAGAATTAGGAGAGCCATGGTGGAAGCTCTGTCTGTCTGGAAGACAGCATGAGAGGATACCACCGCCCGTGTGGTTCCCCAGACGCACAAAGAAAGCACGTGAGGGGCCCGGCAACATCTGCACTCTGCCCTTTCAAGAGGGCAGCTCGGCAAGCCTGCTGTTATCCCCATTTTACAGGTGAGGACATTGAGGCTCAAAGAGATCACCTGGCTAGAGAAAAAAAACAGGCTAGAATTTGAAGCAGGCCTGAGTTCAGAATTCACAGCCTTGAGGGCCACACCATGTGATCACCGTACAACTGGTTTCCCCCCTGACTCCCCTGGCAGAATTCCACTCTGCACATGATGCCTAGGAGAAGCTTTTCCAAGAGGAGGAAAGGATGGAGGGAGGTGTGTTTTGAGGGGAGAAATGTGTTCCCTGGGGGAAAAGCTTCTTGAGGCAAGCGGTGACAATAGTTAAAGTAGGATGCTGGCTGGGAGCTGGGCGGGGTTTCGCACTCCTGTAGACAGAGGAGGCCCTGCTTTTCCTCCTCACCATGGAGGCCCGCCAAGCATCGGGGCCTCCAGGACCAGAGTGTTTGTGCTGCCCCCCACCCCCTACCCCACCCAGACACAGGCTGGCAAAGAATAAAGGATCCCAAACACCACAGACAGCCCCGTGGGGAATATTTAACCCACATACTTCCAGACGCTCTGGCATGGACGAATTCCTTGCTCCACCTTTGTTCCTGGCCAGGAGGAAATGGCATGAAATGAAGGGCAGTTTTTGTAACCTCTTTCAGCTCTAAACCATGTTTCCTGTGCACTTAGCAGGCCTTAATGGAAACCAAACAGGTCTCTCAGGCCTGTCAATTCCCAGCGCCCCGAGTCAGGCACCAACGTGGTTGAGAAAGCTGCACCAACAAAAACATTCTTCAAAAATATCACAGCACCACGTGAAGTGACCGTCGCTAATTCAAAGAGGCAGACATATTTCTTAAAGTTTGAAAAGAGGCGAGTCTTTCACAAGATTCTAGCTCAAGGCCACATTTGGAAAAGTATAATCATGCCCTAGCAAGATTTTGTTTATCTGGCCATTAAAAAAAAAAAAAAACTTTTTAAAACAACTTTTACTTTTGACTCTCTGTATAAGAACTGTTTTTCCAGCTGTATAGTCTGAGGAGGCTAGGAGAGGTCTGGTTTGGACATATGTGTATACACATACACACACACACACACATATATATATATATTTCTTTTTTTTTTTTTTTTCAGAATAGAAGGAAAGTTTCTTACCCAATTTTGCTTGGGCTAAACTGCATACAGAGCAGTTTATTTATGCTGTTTTATCGCACACCTGTTTGGATATGGGGCTGTTTTCTGGTATTTAAACAGACCAGTTCTTGCCAGTGGCTTTATCTGCAGTGGCTTTTGCTGCAAGTGTTTTTTATTAACTCAGAGAGCAACACCAACAGCTCCATGAACATTTCTAGTGAGACGAAAATAACCTAATTGTTACTTACTTCTAACATGTTATCATTGAGGAACTTTATCCCAGGAATGTATTTAAAATATGGTAAAGGCCCTTTCACTGTACTTAAGGGGGAAAGAAAAGGATGGCAAATATTAAAAAAATAAAATAAAATCCTTTAATAAAAGCACTTTTTAAGCCACCTGCTTATTTTGAGCTTGTATTTTAGGGAGGAGGGGAAGCAAGACCATTCAAGATTGTAGTGGGCTAGTTTACACGGTCTCAAAGTTCTGGGGTGGTGGCCTTAGAATTTGAGTGAAAGACCTAACTCCACTTAAGTGACCTTCTGTGATTCATTTAAACTCCAGTCACCTCTCTCAGTAAGATGTGGGTCATAGTGGCTGACCAGTGATGAGATAATTTAACTTCAGTTCAGTTCAGTTCAGTTCAGTCGCTCAGTCGTGTCCGACTCTTTACGACCCCATGAATCGCAGCACGCCAGGCCTCCCTGTCCATCACCAATTCCCCGAGTTCACTCAAACTCATGTCCCTCGAGTCGGTGATGCCATCCAGCCATCTCATCCTCTGTCATCCCCTTTTCTCCTGCCCCTGATCCCTCCCAGCATCAGAGTCTTTTCCAGTGAGTCAACTCTTCGCATGAGGTGGCCAAAGTATTGGAGTTTCAGCTTTAGCATCATTCCTTCCAAAGAACACCCAGGGCTGATCTCCTTCAGAATGGACTGGTTGGATCTTCTTGCAGTCCAAGGGACTCTCAGGAGTCTTCTCCAACACCACAGTTCGAAAGCATCAATTCTTTGGCGCTCAGCTTTCTTCACAGTCCAACTCTCACATCCATACATGACTACTGGAAAAACCATAGCCTTGACTAGATGAACCTTTAGCACGTAGCAATAATTTATAGACTCGCAAGGAGTCAGACATGACTGAAATGGCTTAGCACACACACACGCAAGCCAAAACTTAGTCTGTAGCATAGAGATTTGAGTGTTTGTGCAAAGGGGTTAATTTTATCCTGCAGTTAAAAAAAACAAAACAAACAACAACAATTGGAATACTACCTTACCAAATTGTATTAATCTTCTATTGCTGGGTAACAAATGCCGCCCCCCCCCCTCAAATCTAGTGGTTGACAACAGTCAACATCTGTTATCTCGCAGCTGCTGTGGGTTAGGAGCTCAAGTGTGGCTTTGCTGGGCTCCTTTGCTGTAAGAGGTCTCCTAAGGCCTCAGTGCAGATATTCCTATAGTTTCATCTAAAAGTTCCAGTGAAGGGAGCTCTTCCAAGTTCAACTGCATGGCTGTTGACACCGCTCAGCCCTTGCAGGCTGCTGCACTTGGGGCCTCAGTTCCTTGCTGGCTGTTGGTAGGGGGCACTCCAATTTCTTGACACGTGGGCACGTTCATAGGGCAGTACAAAAAGTGGCAGCTGACTGCCCTTGGAGAGGCAGAGAGTAAGAGAGAGTGAGCCAGGCAGAAGCCACATCATCTTTACAGCCTCATCTCTTTAAAAAATGTACTATTTATTTATGGCTGTGCTGGGTCTTCACTGCTGTGCACAGGCTTTCTCTAGTTGCGTCGAAAGAGGGCTTCTTTCTCTAGCTGCGGGGCACAGACTTCTCATTGAAGTGGCTCTCTTGTTGTGGAACACAGGCTCCGGGGCCTAGGTTCAGGAGTTGTGTGTGTGGGCTTAGTTGCGCTACAACACATGGTCAGGGATTGGACCCATGTCCCCTGCATTGGCAGGTGGATTCTTAACCACTGAACCACCAAAGAAGTCCCACAACCTCACCTTGAAAGTGGTATCTATCCATCCCTGCTCCTGAACCACTTTGCTAGGAGTCGGCCGGTAGGTCCAGCCCACGCTCATGGGGAGTGAATGGCACAAGGGCATGAGCTATCAAGAGGCAGGGGTCACCGGGGAGCATGCTGAGGGCTGCTGACCACCTGGCTAGAGACCAAAATGGGTGCAGACATGAGCCTCAGCTGTGTCCCAGCATAACGTGGCTGGTCCTGGAGTCTCAGCCCCTGACCAGGCCAGGAAGCCCCACGTACTGCCGCACTAGCGACTTCTGCTACTTTGACAGGGGCACGCTGGTGGGACACAGCCACAGTGGCCCTTCCTCAGCTGTTTCATGGCAGCATCTTCAAAGAGGAGCCATCAAGACAGCTGGCAGCTCCCAGGCTGTCCCGAGATGGTAGAGTTCAGATGACACAGCCCCAAGCTTCAACGTCTGGGGTTTTCTCCATCTCCCTTCTTGTCAGCATGCACTTCTGATTTTCCTTTCGGAGCTTTGCTAGTGAAATGGGGGTCACAAGCTCTCTTAGAGCTTCCCTGGTAGCTCAGATGGTAAAGAATCTGCCCACAATGCAGGAAACCCAGGCTCGGTCCCTGGGTCAGGAAGATCTCCTGGAAAAGGAAATGGCAACCCACTCCAGTATTCTTGCCTGCAGAATTCCCTGGACAGAGGAGCCTGGCGGGCTTCAGTCCATGGGGTTGCAAAGAGTCGTACGACTTGTGACTAATACACACAGAATCACTCTTACATCCACAGGCTGTTGTGAGGATTAATGGCAAGAAAAGTTAACATGTATGGATTTTGGATCTCCCAGGCGCCAGGCTTTCTACACTCCAAAACTTGTCCCTGCTTTTATGAAATTCAACTATAGCAAAGAAGAGAAATACTCACTGTCGAGCTATAGAATTATTAGACAAATAATCATAAGGGGAAGTATGAGCATGGGCTGGACAGACCAATCAGAATTGGCTGATTCTAATCAGAGCTGCTGGAAACCCATTCCAGCTCTGGAAGTCCTCTGCAGTGCCAGGCAAGAAACCTTGAGTTGCTCAATTATGTAGAAGTAGAGAATGGGCTGGGGCAGTGGTCCAGAGATGGCCAAGTTGGCCAGAGCGTGGCACTGGGGGCTCAGAGCCTTAGTTAAGCATCAACAACTACAAAAATAGTTCAGAATTTTAACTAGTATTGGTACAGTAGTGGGCCCAAGTTCACTGTCTAGGGTCGACACTGAAAACGGGCACTGTGGAAGGACTTGAACTTGTCCCAGAGGTTAGGAAGGGCTTCAGTGAGTAACAGACTCTTGTCTAGACCTGGAGGATAAATAGAGTTTAGCCATCAAAGGGAAAAGAAACAGCTTTGAACACCAAGGAGACAGCATACGCAAAGACTCAGAAGTGGAGAAGGTGTGATATATTCAGAGTCAAGGCAACTGTGAAGTGAAAGTGGCTCAGTCGTGTCCGACTCTTCATGACCCCATGGACTATACATTACATGGAATTCTCCAGGCCAGGGTACTGGAGTGGGTAGCCTTTCCCTTCTCCAGGGGATCTTCCCAACCCAGGGATCGAACCCAGGTCTCCTGCATTGCAGGCAGGGATTCTTTACCAGCTGAGCCACCAGGGAAGCCCATGGCAAGTGTGGTGACACTAGAAGCAGAGAGAACAAGACAGAGATCGGGGTCACTGTGGGTCACGTAAAGGATTTGTGCATTTGACTGACAGGCATTGTACGATCCTCTGTGCATCCTGAAAGGTCACTCTGGCTGAAGAGCCCAGCACAGCTTAGCATTCCTATCGTTACTTCCCCCTGGTTTCCACTGCCATTGCAAACCCAAAGGTACAAATGGTTAAAGGACGCGCGGGTTCTGGCTGTCTGCCCCGCTGGGGAGGGAACACAAACAAAGTTCCTGGACCTTTGGATTCCACCCAGCCAAGGCTGGGTTCAAGTCCTCAGAAGCAGACAGGCAGTAACAGCAAACCCATCCCCCTGCTTTGAGCAATATTTTAAAGATATCAGCATGACCACAACTGACTTCTTGGGATGGAGGTCCTAAAAATTGTCAGTTGAGGCGGTTAAGGTGGAAATGGAGCGGTCTTTAAAGATGTTGTGATTCTTCCTGCCTGCTGTGAAAATATCCAAGCCCCCTCTTTCCTAACCAAATCCAAATATTTTCTTATGCATCCAAACATAGAAACATCCCTCAGAGGGCAGGATAGCTGTTGGGAAGACAAGCCTCAGAGTGAGCATTTGTTTGAGAACAACCTACCCAAACAGTTCAGCTCACTTAATGACCCTGAAACTCAAATTCTTCCTCTGTCATATTGGAATAAGGTCAGTATCCACCTCTCAGCCTTGTAATGAGGAGAGGAGTGTGTGAGCTCACAGTATGTGAACTCCTTAGCACGATGCCCACAAGTGTTGTGCAAAAATTAGTAATTTGACACAGACATAGAAAGCAAACCTACGGTTACCAAAGGTAAAAGGGACTGGGGGTGGGGAGGGGTAAAGTAGGAGATTGGGATCAACATACGCACACTACTATATATAAGATAGATTGCCAGTGAGGACTGTGTAGCACAGGAAACTGTTTTGTTATAACCTGTAAGAGAAGAATCTGAAAAGGAATATACATATGTGTATATATATACACACATGTGCGCTAAGTCACTTCAGTCGTGTCCAACTCTTTGCAACCCTGTGGACCATAGGCCACTCCCCCCAGGCTCCTCTTTCCATGGGATTCTCCAGGCAAACATACTGATGTGGGTTGCCATATCCTCCTCCAGGGGATCGGCCCGACCCAGGGATTGAACCCACATCTCCTGTGTCTCCTGCTTTGTAGGCTAACTCCAGGGTGGGGAGAGCCTATATATATAACCTATATATATATATATAGCATTTCTCTTCTTTGCTTCTTTGCTATGTATGATACATGTATTTAAAGTGAAAGTGTTAGTCGCTCAGTCTTATGCAACTCTTTGTGAGCCCGTGGACTATAGCCACCAGGCTTCTCTGTCCATGGGATTCTCCAGGCAACAATTCTGGAGTGGGTTGCCGTTCCCTCCTCCAGGGGATCTTCCCGACCCAGGGATCAAACCTGGGTCTCCCACATTGCAGGCAGATTCTTTACCATCTGAGCCAGCAGGAAAGCAATATACATATTTTAATATATATGTATAATATGTATATATACTCAGTTTGGTATTTATCTGTTCAGTTTTGTCTGTGCTGGCTCTTTGCTGCTGCTCGGGCTTCTCTCTAGCTGTGGCGAGTGGAGGCTCCTCTTAGTTGTGGTGTGCGGACTTCTTGTTACGGTGGATTCTCTGGTTGCAGAGCACAGGCTCTAGGCCCCACGGGCTTCAGCCCCTGCAGTACTTGGACTCAGTAGCTGCAGAGCACGGCACTAGAGAGCAAGCTCAGGAGGCATGGTGCATGGGCTTTGCTGCCCCACGGCATGCGGAATCTTCACAGACCTGCGATTGAACCGGTGTCCCCTGCGTTGGCAGGCAGATTCTCAACCACTGGACCACCAGGGAAGGCCTATATTTATTTATATATAAATGTAAAACTGAATCACTGTGCTATATACCTGAAACTAATACCATATTGTAAATCAGCTATACTTCAATTTTTAAAAAATAGCAGTTTAAAAACATACATGCCTCTTCTGGCTAGCTATAGTTGCATAATAAATAACCACAAAAGTCTCAATTTTTGTTGCAAAAATAAGCATTCGTTTGACTCACAGGAAGTGTGGGTTGGCTAGCACGGGCCAACTGGGGCTCAGTGGCAGGAGGGGCCCTGCTGGCCATGCCTGGGCTCACTCACACTTCTGGGTCACCTGCAGTGTCAGCCTCATTGCGCCGCTTGTCTGTCCTTCTCCTCCTGGGAGATCCGTGGGCACATTCGGTCACGAGCTTTCATGGCTACTGCAGAAACACACAAGAGCAGAGAGGAAAGCGTGGGATATCTTAAGGCCTGGGCTTGCAACTGGCTGCCCTGTCATTTTATTGGCACAGTAAGACGCATGGCTGAACAGAAAGTCAAGGGCAGGGAAACGCACTCCCTTCTTATAGTAGACGGAACTGTAAAGTCACCGCAGGACAAAGCACATGATAAAGACAAAGGCAAAAAGTCAAAAGTATTTATCTTGGGAGATCAGAGACTGGCCTGGGTCCTGAAACAGAAAAAGCAGAGGACACAGAACTTGAGTTTAACCTGAAGGATCAGTCAGTTCACTCGCTGAGTCATGTCCGACTCTTTGCGACCCCATGAACCACAGCACACCAGGCCTCCCTGTCCATCACCAACTCCCAGAGTCCACCCAAACCCATGTCCATTGAGTCGGTGATGCCATCCAACCATCTCATCCTCTATCCTCCCCTTCTCCTCCTGCCCTCAATCTTTCCCAGCATCAGGGTCTTTTCAAGTGAGTCAGCTCTCCGCATCAGGTGGCCAAAGTATTGGAGTTTCAGCTTCAACATCAGTTCTTCCAATGAACACCCAGGATTGATCTCCTTTAGGATGGACTGGTTGGATCTCCTCGCAGTCCAAGGGACTCTCAAGAGTCTTCTCCAACACCACAGTTCAAAAGCATCAGTTCTTCAGCACTCAGCTTTCTTTATAGTCGAACTCTCACATCCATACGTGACTACTGGAAAAACCATAGCCTTGACTAGACGGACCTTTGTTGACAAGGTAATGTCTTTGCTTTTTAATATGCTGTCTAGGTTGGTCATAACTTTCCTTCCAAGGAGTAAGCGTCTTTTAACTGGAAGGATAAGTAAGGATTATAAGAAGGAAGAGAGAGACGGTGGCATTCTTGGTGTGAAAGGTACATAAACAAGGATGAGGACTGGGTCGGGAGGGAGGAAGTAATCTATGCCGTGGGAGATAAAGCATGAATAGAAAGACTACCGAAAGATTCAGGGCCTGAATGTCTGTCTAAATGTAGGGCTTTAACCTAGTGGGTGACAGTGAAGAATTCTTAAGTGGAGAGTGCCAAAGAGAAAGCGCTCTGCTCTAGGACCCTGCTTCTCAAAGTGACGTCCACAGACCAGCACATAGCCTCACCTGGGAGGGGTTCAGATGGCCGAGTCGCAGGGCCGTTCCCCAGAACTGCTGAACTGGAATCTCATTTTCCCAGGACTTCCAGGTCATTCTGACACATGTTCTAGTTTGAGAGACGCTGCTGTAGAAGATCAATCTCAATGAATTAAAATGCACAGAGATCGCCGGCAAAGTGGCAGAGTAAGAGTCGTCTGCGATTTCCAGCATGAACCTCTGAGCATCTTATTTGTGGTGACAAGAGACACGGGAAGAGACAAATGTGGATGAAGAATCAAGACATGTTGCTTATGAAGTCGGAGTATACAGAGCACAGGCCACGTGGAAGCTGGGCGACTGGGCTGAGAATGCTGGCACCAGGAGGCGGGAAGGCCAGTGGGAGGCGGAGCTGCCAGGAAGAGAAGGGGTGAGAAGGGACATTCTAGGCATTCTTGTCATGGAAGAATGGGCCAAAAGGTTGACTGTGTCCCCCATGAGGGAAGGACCATTCTTAGGGTCTCCGTCTCATTTTCAGGGCCTGGAGCAATACCTGGCACAGAGTCAGCACTCAGAATATCCTTGTAAAATAAGTGTGTGTGTGTGTATATATATATATATATATATATATATAGCTGGGAGAGATTTGTACTAAGGTGGCAGCTGAAGCTCTTGGAAGAGGTCAGTTAGCCGAGATGGGCAGCGTGGAGCACAGTTCCCGAGCCCAACTGGAGGACCACCCACAGGCCGGCCCCTCAGGAGCTTGTGAGAAATGCCATCTCCTGGAGCCCCCCCAAGCCCCGCCCATCCCCACTGTCTCGGTGAAATCTGAGCAGTAACTAAGCTGCCTCAGAGATTCTGAGGCTTTCTCAAGCTCCAGGACCCTAATTCTAAAGACAGAGAAATGCAATGTCAGGAAGACTTCGGATCCAAATGTGGACAGCGCCCACCACAAAGAGACCAGGAGTAGGGAAGGGAGGAATAGAAATGAACCCAAAGCAAAAGTGGTGGTAAAAAGCCACAGTCCATCGGGAGCCTCTCAGGGGTTACGTGCCTCGGTTTCCCCACAGTCAGTCCACGATGTTGTTTATTCCACCCCTGGGGATAAGGTCTCCATCAGTTTGCTGCCTAGCATAGAAAGCCCTGTTTCACTCTCTTCCAAGCACAGAAAGGAATGGACCTTTCTGCAATGTATTGGACATGCACGGATTAAGCTCCCAGTACAGACAAAGACTTGCCCTGCGGCTGGTGGTACAGAGATTCCTAACAGTCCCCCTCCTGGAAGCCGTCGTTGCGGGGCGTGCTGAGCGGCGGTCAAGAGGAGGTATGTTCAAGGGTGGCTGGGCACCCAGGAGGACTGCAGAAAGCCTCCTCGGGATCTGGGAGGGCTTCTCAGGGGCGGTGGCACACAAGGAGTAATTAGGAATCTGTCAAATGGGCAAGGTAGGCCCACATATTTCCAGGCAGAAAGGCTGTGGGAAAGAGAACAGAGACCCCGAGGTCCCAGGGGGCGTTTGTCCAGGATGCTGGAGGTTATGAGCAGGACGGGCAGGTGAGGCTGGAGAAGAGGCTCAGAACTGCCCATTGATGGCCATCAAGGTGGCTCAAGGGTGGGACCTCGGGGTGGGGTGGGGGGGTTCCCCTCCCTCCTGTGCTGCCAGGGCCTCCTGCCCGCTCCGTGGAGGGCATCACCCGCAGAGAGGGTGTGCGCGGAGCAAGTCCAGGCACCCACCCTCTGACTCACTCTTGGCCCTCGGAGTGCCAGCCTGTGCCGAGAAGCCCAGAGCCGCTGGAAAAGCTGCTGGGAAGTGAGGCCTGGGCCGGGCCAGCCCGCTCCACCCTCTCCTCCCCGTACGGAGGCTGGGCCCGGCAGCAAGGGAAAGGGAAGAGGCAGGCCGGCGGAGGCTGGCGGGGGCCAGGGGACAACTGGTAAAAAAATGGGGAGGCCACCTCACGTGATGGAGGGACTTGGCGATCCTGCGGTGTGATGAGGGCAAAGCTGGCAGCCCACCCCAACCTCCCAGCCTGTCACCCAGCCTCTCATCCAGAGTCTCCAGTCATCAAATGGGAATAAAGGAGACTGACTTACACAAGGTTCTTTGGGTTGACTTTAGGTCTGGACCAGAGTTCAGCAAAGTACTGCCCGGGGCCACACCCAGCCACACCCGCTCACGTGCCAGACAGCCATTGCATGAGACCGCTCGGCCCACGGAGCCTGGAGGGTTTACCGTCCAGCCCTTTAGAGAGGACATTTGTTGAGCCCTGGGCTGGTCTGACATTGCTTCCGGTTCAGCAGGCCTAAGCATCTGAGAGGGAACCGATTTGAAACAGTTGGTCCATGGTGGGAGGAGCCTAGAGGTTAATAGTCTCCAGGGTTATGGGATACAGGCTTCCCAGGACTACACTTTGAGAAACTCTGGTGGAATTCTATCTCCGGGAAGGCAGGGGCCAAGGCCAGGCAGGCAGGCTTTTTTCCTGAAGCCCCAAGCCAGGCGATGAGGCCTCTGCAGGATCCCTGCTCAGCTCCAGCCAAGGGCTAGCACAGGAGCCACACGGGCCACGCTGGCCCTTGTTAGCTTGTGACTACTAGGGCAGGAGACTTAAAAATTAGTGGAGTTGCCTGTGGCCCTACCCCTCTCTTAAAGGCTTTTACCTGATTGAGCCAAGCCCTGGAGAGCCAGACACAGTAAGTCCTCTACACAGGAACCTTCAAGCTGCAAACTTTCCAAGATGCAAACATGTGTTGGAATGTCCAATGAGTAATTTAGATCATGCATCTGGCATATGTTGTCAAGGGCATGTATCCTCTACAAGCGACTGTGCTGTGGTGTACTTTACCGTACAGTCCTATACAGAGCACAGTATCTTTATTTCAAGCCCAGGATGTCCAGAAGCAACTGTGAAAGCAGCCAGTTGTGTACCAAGGCTGACTTTTTTGGACTTAAGAACGTATTGGACTGGGTCTTCCCTGATGGTCCAGTAGCTAAGACCTAATGCTCCCAATGCAAGGGACCTGGTTCGGTTTGGGAACTAGATCCCAAATGCTGCAACTAAAGATCCCGCAATGCCACACTGAAGATGGAAGAGCCCACATGCCACAACCAAGACCCAGGCAGCCAAATAATGTTTTTATAAATTGGACTTACGAGCACACTCCTGGAACAGAACTCATTCGTATGCAGGGGACTTGCTGTGATTTCTTCTTGAATAGCTCAAAGTCATCAGACTTGGGACCATATTATATCTTCAGAAGCCCTTCACTTTTGACATATATTTTATTGGCCAGGGGCAAGCCACCAGTTCTGCCTACACTCAAAAAAAACGGGATGGATGGCAGTGGGAATCAGGGGGGATCCTCCCTAGGGTCTGCTCAGCACAGCAGGGGAAGGTTTCCCACTGAGACCTGTGTGACCCAGTCAAGTGAAGCCCAGTGGGAACAGAGTTCTAGGAGGAGGGAATGGCACGTGCAAGGCCCCTGAGGAGGAAGGGCAGTGTGGCACAGCTGAAAAGGTTCAGTTTGACGAAATAATGTTTCTTATTCTTGGCTGTACATTACCTAGAGAACTCAAAAATGTGTTGTTTTCAAGAATTATTTAAACCAATATGATTCCAAAGTTCTTGACTTAGGGCCAGGCAACCACCTTGCTGGTTTGTTTGTTTTCCCTAAAACCTCCCCAGTTATTGCTGAGTGGGACAGCGGTTAGAGGTTGTCCAGAGGTAGGGAACAGAGAGATAAGGCTATGTGAGCTCAGATCAAAAGTGTTCAGTGAAGAGAGGCCAGGAATAGCTCGTTGCTGTGTTCACAATGGAGATGTCATCCTAAGTGTCTGTTTAAGGAAATCAGATCCATGGAATACAGAAGTGTGGTACTGGAGAAGACTCTTGAGAGTCCCTTGGACAGCACTGAGATCAAACTAGCCAATCCTAAAGGAAATCAACCCTGAATGTTCATTGGAAGGATTGATGCTAAAGCTGAAGCTCCAGTACTTTGGCCACCTAATGCAAAGAGCCAACTCATTGGAAAAGACCCTGATGCTGGGAAAGATTGAAGACAGGAGGAGAAGGGGATGACAGCAGATGAGATGGTTGGATGGCATCATTGACTCAATGGACATGAGTTTGAGCAAACTCTGGGAGATAATGAAGGACAGGGAAGCCTGGGGTGCTGCAGTCCATGGGGTCGCAAAGAGTCGGACACGACTGAGCAACTGAACAACAATAGAAAACAGCATTTGTTTTGGACCAACAAAGTTAGACGTGAATTGGAGTCACACAGAGCAAGATTTGGCTCCAATTGGCCAAAGAGCATCACGGCCGTGTCTCTTTCTAAAGTATCCAGTCAAAGTGTAGTCAGGTTTTCTTTTAAGTCCTCATTTGATCCAGGAAGCTGTGCTGGAGACAAAAGATCTTCAGGCACCTTGGATGTGAGATTTTGACTTCATAGCAGTTAGCACGCATTGCTTTCCAGCCATGTGTCAAGGGATGCATCAGGCATAATTGTGTATAATACTCTATTTAAAACGCACGACAGCACAACAGGGCCACAAAGAAGATGTCAATTCCTACTTCACGGATGAAGAAAGGGAGCCTCGCCAAGTCCCTGGTAGCAGAAAGGTAGCAGACGGGAAAGTGCATAGACCAGAAGTGGACAGAGTTGGCTCTCTGCAAACCCCGCCCCCTTTCTCCTGACCATTGTGAACGTGGGGAAGTTGTTCAGTCCTTTTAAGCCCCAAATCTCCATTCATTAAATGGATAATACTGGTACCAACCTTCCAGGGCGGACAGGCCTTCCAGGTTTTTTCTGTTCCTTCCAGGGACAAAACCAGGCAGCCTTGCTCTGTCCTGGAAAGAAGGGTTGCCTTCTGCCTTTTGCTCTTCTTTCAGCTGCTGGCAGGTAGCGAGGAGAAATTTTCCCACTCCTGAAATCCCAAGTCCAAGTCCAGGGCACTTTGCTGTTAGTGAAGGGGAAACACGTTCATTTTAGCAATGCTATGAAAGAAGATCCTCACGTAGGGAAAGAGAAGATGATTGCTGAGGTACCTCATGAAGTGGAAATGTGTTTTGTTTTTTCATCCTTAAGTGTTCCATTTAGAAATCAAGCAATCTCAAAGACTTAAGATTGGAAAATGGCTGGATGTCCCCCTCCCCCATTTCTCTTCTAAGACTCACTTTTTCGCAGTGAACAGGAGACAATGATACCTCCTCCTAAGTGCTGTTGACAGGTCTCTACAGGGCAGTGTCTGCACAGACCTGACTTGTCACACTGGCCGGCTCCTTGTCATCGCTTTATAAAGAGTCTGTTACTACAAGGACCAAAGGCAGAAGAGTGAGTCAAGAAACGCGATGCACATTTTCCGCCGATTATTCACTCAGCGGCCACATCCACTGGAACTGAAACCAACGACTGTTTGGATTTCCTTCCGTGGTCCCCCTCGTGAGATGAAACTGTACGAAATGGAGGATGACACTGGGTTATGTGAATAACAGAAGCTCTGACATCTCTGACCACGGTTGATTTCTAGCTCCTGTTCTGTAGGAACCTGTGTCCACGGTCACGTGGGCTGTACACTGGCTTCAGAAGCAGCCCCACCATGGGGAGCCCATCGTCCCTTCATCATGAGGGTGGAAGGAGGCATCCCAGGGGCAGGCCTCTTGTAGACACGACATTAAATGGTCCGTTCCGTCCAACCTGGAGCATCTTCTGAGATTATAAATCACCAACCTCCGGCCAAGAACAGCCAAGCAGTGACCCTCCTCATCCCACCCCTGTGCCCCGCCAGTCTCAAAAGATCCAGTCCTGCAATTCAGCACACCCCAGGCCTCCCCTCATTCCTTGGGCCGAGTTCGTAACTGTGACTTCCTCCTGTTGAGTCCAGTGTTATACTGGGAAAGCTATATTTAAGAAAAGCAAAGAAGAACCCCCCTCGACTCCTAAAGGCTGTTTCTGAACACATGTATGCTCTTCAAAGAGCAATGGAAAACAGCTTCAAAATTCTAACTGCTTCTCAGAGAAGCAAGAGAGAGACTGTAGTTCCTTCACGGGCTCCCTGAAAGTCACTGGCTTCTCAGGGTTACTTCTGTTCCTGACAAGACAGGGCATGTAGCCCTCATTTCTCGTATCCCCATGTCATCCATGCTCCCAGCAGAGGCTCCGAATACCTCAACTCAAGGAACGCTGGATGCACCCGATGTTAGGAGTAATTGCTCAAGGATGTTTCCAGGCTCATCATAAATTTTTGTAGTGTCTCGGTAGAGCTGCAAAGAAGAGAAACCTCAACGATGTAAAATGTGGGTGGGAGAGCCTGTCTGATTCACAGTTAGATTTCAGTTTTGCCCTTTTTAAAGGAAAATGAAGGAAATGTTTTATTTGTTTCCTCATAGAACAGAAATGATTGCAAGCAAGATACAGGAGAAGCTGAAAACTTGTTTTTCTTAGTATGCCAAGGCTAGGCAGGAAAGGAGAGAAAATCGAAAGAGAGAGATAGAGAAATAAGGAAGGGAGGGAGGGAGACAGGGACGGTGGATGGATGGAGAGAGGGAGGGAAGAGCAAGGCGGACTTTGCCATCAGGCCCAGGAAAGCTTATGTCAGGGACTCACAGTCTTTCACTATTAATATTTCTTAACTTTAATTTTTATTAAATTAATTTTAAGTTCCTTTAATTATAATTTCTTCTAAAATCGAAGAAAAAATGAATACAATAACAAACATATAATACTGGATCCTGCCAGGATTATATTCATTTTTACACTAATACAGTTACATAATTTTTTTTTAATCGAGGCACAAATGCTGAGGTCCTCGCTGCAAAATCATAACACAGTTGCAGGAAGGAGAGAAGGGTGCCAGGGGGCAGAGAGGGCTGGGTGAGGACAAAGCCAACAGAGAGAGATAGAGGTGAGTATGCTACAACTGCGGGGTCTTGTTCGTGGTGACGGCAGTTGTAAAAGGTTCTTCAAGAGGTGACTCTTATGAGCATTATCTAGTTAGGGAGCCTGGCTCGTGACTTAGATGCAATTACCAAAAGTTGTATTTTAACATTCCAGTGATCATTAATCCACTAGAAAAAGATTTACAAAGGCCATAAATGACTTCTAATCACCCCCATGTCTCCATCCTCTGTTCTGTAACACACTGGTGGGTTTAGATCACTTTAAACCTTTCAAGTCATCTTTGTGATTATTGACCTTTAGGGAAGACCAAAGACAAAGGTCAAATCTTCACCCTCAAGGAATAAGCTTCCTTCTTCTAATATTGAAATAGTTGGGCCTGGCTCTTGGTCTCCTGAATAAGGAGCCATTGCTCCTTGAGGAAATTAGAGCAGTCTGACCTTCCCAAGGCGTCACTCAGCCTACACACTTTTCATTTTTAAGATCAGAATCCAGGTAGCTGGCTTCCAGGCCTGGCTTCGTCCTCTGCAGACTGCCTCCCCCCGCCCCGGAATCCAGAGCTGGAGCCCCGCCCCGCTCCACCCCAAGGGTCTTTCTAAAGCTTGTTTCTCTCAATTCCTTGAGGCTCTGCCTAGCAAGAAGGGCAAACAGCTATGTCAATGACAAACTAACCCATGTAACCCTCTGTAGCTTGAAATCAGTGAACCAAAATCTTCCACAAGAAAGTGTCCTTCTGAGTTTGTCTAGGAAAATAAGAGTCCCATAAAACCCAGCTCAGCTATTTAGTAGGTACGTAATGATTTCCACAAGGTGATCTATGCCTCAGTTTTCTTGTTTCAAATGTGACAAGAAATTCCTTCTATGCTATGTATATGAAGCACTTAGCATATGCTTGCTAAGTATAGGTGTTAGTCAAAAGGGGTCTGTTATCAGTACTGTTGTAATTTAATAATTTTCAATTCAGTGGTTAAGGAGGAGATAGCTATTGTACAAATTTTTAGGTATTGAAGGGTATACAGAAGTAGAAAAGAGCTCACCGGTAATCTTTCCATCTAGATGTAAGCAGTTTGACATTTTGGCATTCCCCAACCCCACTTTCATTATATATATATATATATATATAAATTTTACTAAAGTATAGTTGGTTTACAATGTTAATTTCTGCTGTACAGTAAAGTGATTTGGTCATACTTTTTCATATTATTATTTTTCATTATGGTTTATCACAGGATATTGAATATATCAATAGCTCCCTGTGCTATACAGTAGGACCTTTCCGTTTATCCATCCTATATATAGTATACTAGTTAGCATCCACTAATCCCAAACTCCCAATCCTTCCCTCCCTCACCCCTCAACTCACTCATGTTTAAAAGCATTTCAGACAGAAAGTATGGAAACTAATAAGAGAGTTCACCAAAGTTGCTAGATTCAAGTCCAGAACACACAAATCAATTGTACAATTCTTATTGAACATAATTACCAAATGCATTATTAAATTGGTATGATTTACAATGGCAACTAAATAATAAATACTTGGGGAAAAACTCTAACACAAGTATACATAATTCTATGATAAAAAATAGAATGTGTCATCTTAAATCATAGAAGAAAATCTCAGTATGCAAAGATATAGATCATGGTCATGGTGAACAGATTACAAGCGGGCAGTTCTTCCCTGTGTCTCCTCCCTGTATATACCCTGAGCTTGGTATTGATATTATTCCCATTTTACAGATGAGAAACTGAGACTGAAAGGGATTAGGTGACTTGTCCAATGTCACACAGGGAGTAACTGTCAGAATCGGGACTTGAACTGGGTCTGAGCACCTTCGATGTCTGACTTATATGGTAAACATGATCTACTGCCTCTATTTTGAAACTCTGGCCCATACTTTCACCCAGTTATTCATTCTAGAACCATCGAATCTGTCTAGTTCTCCATGAGGGGAAGAGGCATGGCCGCCTTTCTATCTCTGAAAACTGATCCACAAAGTAACCATTCTGAACCCGAGTCTGTCGCTTCTTGGGATTTGTGATTGGCCAGTGTCCTGATCTACCCAGCCCCCTTCCTCCCCACCTCCATCCCGGGGAGAAAGAGTGGCCGTTGTCCTCCAGGTGCCCCGGAGCCCCACTCGGGGGGCAGTGAGGGGCCCCAGGGCGCAGGGACCCGCGTGGCAGTCTGGACCACGTGGCGGGCCGAGGCTCACACAGGCCGGGCGGAGTGATTTGCAATCAGTTGCAAGTGATTACACATTGTTTCCCATGGATAGGCAGAGGGAGCCCTGAAGGGATGATGAGATGCAGCTGATGGAAAATCACAGCTGACTGTCAACAGCATGAGGCTTCGCACTGCCCTCCAGTGCTATAGACAAGTCCTCTCCCCTGCAAGGGCCAGGAGCACACTGAAGAATGTTAATCCTTAGACCCTTCATGGTGCCATTGACCGCAGGGTCGCCTGGTAAGTGTTAGATAATCAGTTAAGTGTAGGACAAAGAGACTCCCTCCAGACAAACCGCACAGGCTCTGGGGCTCCAAATTGCCCTTCTAAGGGAGAGCCCAGGTCCAGGACCGGCGGCCGGTCCACAGCCCGGAAACCAGGGTGGCCAAGGCTGGAGTCCTGTGACTTTGCGGGGCCCCCAGAGAGGCAGCTTTCTTTGACGGGGGCGTCACCTGGGCAGGGCTAGGGAGGGAGCTTGCATGACTTCCTTGCTGTGCTCAATGAGAGAATCTTTTTAAATGATCCTGCCATGGATCACTTCGCTAAGGACCAACTTGAGCCCTGTTTACCCTTCTGTTGTCAAGGAAAAACAGCTGTTTGCTTAAATTGAGGTCTCCTTCCGTGACGGTCATTACTGCCTCCCCAGTAAGAGATAATGGACTTGAATTTCCCAGCGAGGTGGGAGCTGCTCCAGTCTTGACTCTCCTGGTGAAAGATGTCCGTGACCCAGAGTGGCCTTCCTGAGGAAGGTGCTAGTCAACTTCATCTTGATGTTTCATTACCCTTCCCAGGGGGCGTGCAATGAGGTCCCCACTCAATGGACTTGTTAAGAGCACAACTCTGGTTCCGGATCTTTAACCCAGTTTCTTCAAAGACCATTCCCATCCACGGTGTTCAAGCTGCAATGTCCCCATGGACTTGTTGGAACCATTGATAATAACAGGTAGAATCTGGCCAATCCATGATTGACTAATGAGTGCCTAAAAGAAAGGGCACACAGTCAAAATGGTCAGACCCTTAGCTAAACGATTCGTTTTTGTTTTGTTTGGCTAACTGTAACTGAACATTTTATTTTGTTTTGAGAAAACCGTAAGTTCACAGGTAGTTGCAGGAAGGAATGCAGTGAGAGCCCATTAGATGGTACCGTGCTTCCCTCATCGGTAGCACCTTGCAAAATTACAGTGTAATCTCACAACCAGGATACTGATGTTGCTGTAGTCCGCTGATTCTCACACATCCCCAGTTTTACTCATTGGGTATATGCAGCCCGGTGGCATGAGGGGAGTCCTGGATCCAACACCACAGTCAAGATTCAGACCAACCCCACGACCACAAGGTCCCCTTGACCTGCCCTTGCACAATCTCCCCTCTCTGCCTCATGCCTGGCCCTTGGCATCAACTCATCCACCCTCTGCATACTTTTCTCTCTTCAAGAATGCTGTATAAGACTTGTGGACAAAGGAGATGGGGAGGAAGGAGAGGGCAAGACAAACAGAGAGAGTAACATGCATACCACCATATGTAAGATAGATAGCCAATGGAAATTTGCTGTATGACTCAGGGAACTCAAGCCAGGGCTCTGTGACAATCAGGAGGGGTAGGAAGGGGTGGGAGATGGGAGGGAGGCTCAGGAGAGGGGACATATGTATACCTAATTCATGTTGATGTATGGCAGAAATCAAATCAATATTGTAAATCAATTATCCATCAATTAAAATAAATTTTAAAAAGAGAGAGAAAAAGAATGCTGTATAACTAGAATCATACAGTATATGACCTCTTGGCGCTGGCTTTTCTCACTTAGCTTTCACTCAGCATAATTACCTGGATTCATCCAGGCTGGTGGATTAATCAATTCTTCATTCTTTACCACTGAGTAATATTCCATGGTGTGGTTGTTCTGGTTTGTCTAACCACTCACCTCCTGAAGGTGAATGAGGTTGCTTCCAGGTTGGAGCTATGATGAATAAAGTTGCTCTGAATATTCATGTGCGGGCTTTCGTGTGAACATCTATTTTCATTTTCCTGGATAAATATGCAGGAATGCAATGGCTGGGTCATATGACAATTGCATATTTAGTTGTGTAGAAGGGGGCGAACCAATCACGAGTGGCTATATCATTTCCCACCCCTGCCGATGGTGTCTGAGCGGCCCACTTCTCTCCAGCCTCACTAGCGTTTGGTGGTGTTACTATTTGTTACTTTGGCCAGTCTGATAGGTGTGTGGCAATATCGCACTGTGGCTGCAAATTGAACGTACTCAGTGTACTCCAGGACTAGCAAAGCTGAACGTGTTTTCACGTGTTTATCTGCTATCTGTGTCTCTTCCTCAGTGGTTTGTCTATCATGTGGTCATTGTTCAGTCGTGTCTGACTCTCTGTGACCCCACAGACTGCAGCACACCAGGTTTCCCTGTCTTTCACCATCTCCTGGAGTTTGCTCAAACTCATGTCCATCGAGTCAGTGATGTCATCCAACCATCTCATCCTCTGTCATCCCCTTCTTCTCTTGCCCTCAATCTGTCCCAGCATCAGGGCCTCCAGTGAGTTGGCTCTTTGCATCAGGTGACCAAAGTGTTGGAGCTTCAGCTTCAGTCCTTCCATTGAATATTCAGGGTTGATTTCCTCTAGAATTGACTGGTTTGATCTCCTTGATGTTGAAGGGACTCTTAAGAGTTTTGTCCAGCATCACAGTTTGAAAGCATCAATTCTTCGGTGCTCAGCCTTCCTTATGGCCCAACTCTCACGTCTTTATTTACATGTCTACTGGAAAAATCAGTATTCATGACTTTCATCTATTTTTTAAAATTTGCTTTTTTTTAATATTGAGTTTTGAGGGTTCTATATATTCTAGAAACTCATCTTCTGTTGGATATGTGACAGGCTCTTTTCTCTCAATCCATAGCTTTCCTTTTAATCCTTCAAGTGGGATCTCTCACAGACCTAAAGGTCTTAATTTTGATGGGACCCAATGTATCAGTTGTTCCTTTTGTGGATCATACTTTTGGTATCAAGTCTCTTTGGATCTCTTTGATACACCTAGATCCTAATTTTCTCATATTATTTTTTTTAAGTTCTACACTTTTATGTTTTCCACTTGCAGCCCTGATCCACTGGAAGTTAATTTTTGTATAAGCTCTGAAGTTGAGGTCAGGATTCTTTTCTTTGCTCCTGGATGTACAGTGGCTCCAGCCCCATTTGTTGAAAGGCTTTTATCTTTTCAACAAAAGCTCCACCCCTACTTGTCTTTCCATCCATTGAATTGCTTCTGCAACTTTTTCAGAAATCAGTTGGGCATATTTGTACGGTAAATAGTTTTTAAAATTTAAGTGAAGCAGCGAAGTCACAGGACGATATGTATAGTGCGGTCTCATTCCTCTTTGTTAGCATAAGCTTATATATCCACATAGACACGTATACATATTGACTATGATGTTTATTATGATTATCTCTGAAGGTTGAAGCAGAAAGATTTTCACCTTATGTACTTAGAAAGGTTATAATTTATTGAGCATTTATTGTATGACTGGTGCTAATTAAAAGTTTATAATTCATTAAGGAGCTATTGTAAACAGTAATCATCACGATCATCATCACTGAGTTACTACTAACTCTCATAGAGCAGATACTGTTCTTGAATGCTTTACCCATGTCCTCTTGCTTGACTATCACACCAACCCCAGGGGGTAATTTCTATTGCCTGTGAACGTGTATAGTCTTTCAGTCATGTCCGACTCTTTGCAACCCTTTGGACTGTAGTCCTCCAGGCTCCCTTGTCCATGAGATTCTCCAGGCAAGAATATTGGAGTAGGTTGCCATGCCCTCCTCCAGCAGATCTTCTGACCCAGGAATCGAACCCACTTCTCCTGTCTTCCTGCATTGCAGGCAGATTCTTTACCCACTGATCCATCAGGGAAGCCCTAGGGTTTTTCCCCCAAGCAAACTTCTAAGACTTCTAGAGTATCCTAATGTACATACTTTCTAAAAAGAGATCATGTTTAAAATAATCTCTGTTTTTGAGAACTGCGCTTGCCTGGTTTCCGATGGCTCCTGAGGATAAGGTGATCTCTACAGTACCTTCCCTGTACTCCAAGTAAACAAGACAAAACCTGAAAGCTCAGTGACAGGACAGGACCCCAGGCTTGCTCAAGTCTTCATGGCCTAGAGTCACCTCGCCAGAATGTACTCAAAGGCAAACAGAGAGCCTTCTTTGAATATTTCTGCCTTTTTTTTTATGTCTTTATATTATTCCTTTTATTATAGCAAACCCCTAGAAAGGAAGTGGTAAGTAAGTGTTAAGATATACATTAACTAAAATATATAAGTATATTAACTTATATATTAACTAAAATATATAAGTAATATATAAGTATAACTAAAATATATATAATCACTGGAGTAAAAAACACTCTCAATCACCCCAAATCCTGCAGATGAAGAAAAATAAGGGTTTATGTATAGATTCCATAGCACTTGCCCTCAGTCTCTTTATTTTACACATTTCCGATTTACTGACACCTCCCCATGTCCCCCCAAGTGCCACAAAAAATAAAAACTATTGATTAAATAAAATTAAAAAAAATAAAAACATTTCAAGTGGAATTATTCTTCCAAGTGCGGTTCCTTCTACCCAGGAGGTATTTCTTCGTTACTCATCTCCTTTCTCTTCTGATGGCCGCTGGCTCAGTCTGGGCCTTTGTCACCTGTTTCTGCCCGTACCCTAATTATCTTCTGGCTTCTCCTAACTCGAGTCTTCCTTCTCCAGTCAGCCGTACCCACGCCGCCAGGTTGACTGCCAGAAGACGCAGCTCTAGCCGTGTGAGTCCCTTGCTCTTCGTGGGCTCCCTGAAGCCTTCTGATACAGGTACAAACTCCACAGTTTGGAATTCGCAAAATTACTTCAATCCAGCTCTCTCTGCTTTGCTCCCTGCCCTTAACGTTGCCCTGCCGAGCCCTGTTCCCTCTGCAGGGGGGACCCTTTCCAGGACGGCCTCCGCAGCTGTGTGCTTCTCCTCGGGGGGCCTTCAGCAGGCTGTGCTCCTGGGATACTGACCACTGGCCTCCTCCTTCAAAGCCAGCAGAGACCCCCCTCCCCCAGGAAGTTTTTATTTTTTCTCTCATATTTCTCCAAACTGACCAACACCTTGAACATCATCTTGATAATCCTCAAGTCCACACAGCAGCCTGCGGTGTATAACCCCTCTCTTGGTATTCTTGCCCTGTCATCCGTAGCCTGCCTCCAGCTGAAACAAGAAAGTGAGGGGAGTTCCCACGGTGAGAATGTGGCTTGTTATTTTCATTTATGTTAATGAAAAGTTGAAGGTGAAGGATGTTTGCTAGAAGTTTACTGATATTTTAATGATAAGTGTGACTATCTTGCTGACTCAAATAGTAGCTTTCAAATATGGGAAGAATGTTGTGTTAAATTTTTGTACCATTCACAGTGTCATAGTTGGAGACATGATTTGAAGGTTAATCTGTATTATTGACATTGTTTCCAGCATTTTCATATGTCTGGAGAAACAAAATCACAGTAAACTGAGCCGTGATTAGTAGTGTTTGCCTCTTTTCATGGTGCCAGTACTCCCAACATGGTTGATTTCAAGCTACCGGTTTGACATCAGTGAACACAAAGTTGAGAAGAGATGAACAGTAGCACATCATTATGTGATATTTTTACCATAGACATACAATGGATGTAAATAATCTAAACAAAATAGTCGAATGTAAAATAATTAGGAATGGTCAATTAATTTTCAACAAATTTTCAGCAATGCATTTCAGTGGCAAAAAAGTCTGTCTATATGAAGAAAAAAAAAAAAGAAAAAAGAACTCTGACTCATATCTTACACCATAGACAAAAATCAATTGGCGAAAGTTTCACTGGCCTAAACATAAAAGCTAAAATTATAAAGTTTCTGTAAAGAAACTAGGAGAATATCTTCACAACATTTAAGTGAGCAAAGGTTTCGTAGAACACAGGAAGTACTAATTATAAGGGAAACAATGGTAAAAATGGACTTCGATTTAATTAAGCAATTAGCTTCAAAAGATAACTTCCTTTAAAAAGTAAATAAGCAAGACTCAGACTTGGAGAAAATAGTTTTAATACATATACCTCACTTAGGATTCATATTTAAGTTATATACACATATATACAACTGCTGAAACTCAATATAAAGATAAATGACACCATTTAAAATAAAATAGAAGACTCAAATAAGATCGTAACAAAGAAAAATATCAAATGAAGCACATGAAGAAATGTTCAAGATTAGTCATCAAGAAAATACAAATTAAAACCATGACATAATGTTATACACCCACTAGAATGACTAAAATAAAAGAGATTGGCCATGCCAGATATTAATGTGGACCCAGTGGGAGTGCAAAATGGTAAAGATCACCTTGAAAATCAGTCCAGCAATATCATGAAAGTAACCCTACACCTTCCCCATGACCCAGCAATATCCCTCTTAGATGTTTACCCAAAAGAAATGAAAGCGTATATACACAACAAAAGAATTTTTATAGACACTTCGTTAATAACCGTGCAGAGAGCCCAGATGTTCATCAGCATGAAATGGATAAACTATTGGTGATATAGCCATACAATAGCCTACAACACAGCAAGCAGAGGTAACAACTACTAACACATTACAACCTGGATGAACGTTCAAAACATTGTGCTGAGCAGAAGCCGAATACAAGCATACTGCTGTGTGAGTCCATTCAGCTGAAGTGTTGAGACAGGAAAAACTAATCTCTGATGAAAAAAAATATGTCTAAAGCTTTTTTCGTATTACCTCCAAGAAAGCCAGTCAATGTAAAACTCTTAAATGGGCATGCACACACACATACACACACACACACACACACACACACACACACTCCACAACCTTCTGACAGATGATACCAAACGTGACTTAGCCGTCTCCTTCACTGAAATGCAGAAATTGGATTTCTTCCCCTCTGCTTGTACAGAATCCTCTGTACTTAAGAATGCAAACTGTAAATCAATATCCACGTCTTAAAGGTGACATTTCAACAACTGTACATCCTGGAGCCTCTCAGGATCTCAGGATCGTTTTGTTCCTGTCGAACGTCTAACCCTGTGAATAATTTATGGGCGTCCAACTCCACACCTTGCACTATAGTCTTCAGTGCCTTCCTTTGATATGTGTGCATCTTCATTCAAATAGTTGGTCATCCATTCAAAACGTTACTGAATGCCTACTGTGTGCTGGCACTGGATTGGGCAGTGTGAATGCAGCAGTGGAAATGCCCAGTCTGAGCCTGGAACTTACATGGGGAGGGGAAAAGGAGAGACGCCAGGGTACAGATTGCACCATACATTTCACTTGTAATGATTGCTTTTCCAAAAATTAATTTATTTTTGGCTGCCCTAGGTCTTCACTGCTGTATGTGGGCTTTCTCTCATTGTGGTGCTTGGGCTTATGGCTGTGACTTCTCTTGTTGTAGAGCACGGACTCGGTAGTTGTGATGCATGGGCTTAGTTGCCTCGTGGCAGATGGAATCTTCCCAGACCAGGTATTGAGTCCATGTACCCCTGCACTGACAGATGGATTCTTTACCACTGGACCACTGGGGAAGTGCATGATTGCTCTTTTAAAAAAAGGAGTTAAACAGTGCAGGCCTCTTATGAGCGCATTTACCAAGAAGTCTTCATCTAGTCTTGGATAGATGGAGAATAAATTAGGAGTTTGTAATTAACATATACACACAACTATATGTAAAGTTCCTGATTGGAGAGACTGACTGAGGGGCAAACTGGGTCTTGTTCTGATGGGCGGGGCCATGCTCAGTAAATCTTTAATCCAATTTTCTGTTGAAGGGCAGGGCTGTGTTCCCTCCCTGCTGTTTGACCTGAGGCCAAACTATGGTGGAGGCAATGAAGACCACGGTGACCTCCTTCAAAAGGTCCCATGATGCACTGCTGCACTCAGTGCCCCTGCCCCTGCAGCAGGCCCCCGCGGACCCACACCTCTGCAGAGACTCACGGGCACTCCCGGGCAAGTCTGGGTCAGTCTCTTGTGGGGTCCCTGCTCCTTTCTCCCGGGTCCTGGTGCACAAGGTTTTGTCGTGCCCTCCAAGAGTCTGCTTCCCCAGTCCCGTGTAAGTTCTGGCGGCTCTGTGGTGGGGTTAATGGCGACCTCCTCCAAGAGGGCTTATGGCATACCCAGGCCTGCTGCACCCAGAGCCCCTGCCCCTGCGGCAGGCCACTGCTGACCCGCACCTCCACAGGAGACACCCAAACACTCAAAGGCAGGTCTGGCTCAGTCTCTGTGGGTCTCCTGGCACACACAAGCTTTTGTATGAGCCCTCCAAGTGTCTCTGGCAGGTGTGGCGTTTGACTCTAAACGCGATTTCACCCCTCCTACCATCTTGCTGGGGCTTCTCCTTTGCCCTTAGACGTGGAGTATCTTTTTTTGGTGGGAGCCAACATTCTCCTGTCGATGGTTGTTCAGCAGGGAGTTGTAATTTTGGAGTTCTCACAGGAGAAGATGAGCACACGTCCTTCTACTCCACCATCCTGTAGTTCAACCATCACTGATGGTCGCCGTTTTGTAGCAACTGAACTGAACTGATACGTAAAGTTGATAACCAACAGAGCCTATTGTATAGTACAGGGAACTATACTCAATATCTTATAATAACCTATAAAGGAAAATAATCTGAAGAAGAATGTGTGTGTGTGTGTGTGTGTGTGTGTGCGCGCGCATGTGTGTGTCAGTTCAGTTGCTCAGTCGTGTCCGACTCTTTACAACCCCATGGACTGCAGCACGCCAGGCCTCCCTGCCCATCACCAACTCCCGGAGCTTGCTCAAACTCATGTCCATTGAGTTGGTGATGTCATCCAACCATCTCATCCTCTGTATATCTATCTATCTATCCATATATCTGTATATATCCATATATAATAGGGCTTCCTGGTGGCTCAGTGGTAAAGAATCTGCCTGCAATGCAGGAGACACAGGAGGCATGAATTCAATCCCTGGGTCGGGAAGCAACTCACTCCAGTATTCTTGCCTGGAGAACCCTGTGGACAGAGGACCCTGAAGGGCTACAGTCCATAGGGTCGCAAAGAGTAGGAAATGACTGAAGTGACAGAGTACACACACATTCATATATATACACACAAAAACACACACATGTACATATATATATAACTGAATGTGCAGTACACCTGAAGTTAATACAACATTGTAAACCAATTATATCTCAATTAAGTAAGACAAGGAGGACTTCCTGGAGGAAGAAGCTTTCAAGCCAGGCTACCAGTGAAGTGCAAGAGTTTACATGGAGTGAGCTGATGTTTCAGGTGACTGAAGCATTGTGTCAATGGTCCTGATACACAGAAGAGCATGATGTTTTCAAGGTTCCAAGAGAAAGTTTATCCTTGGGAAAAGTAGAGACACAAAGTGAGTCTAGTGATATTGACAAGGTTTGAAACAAGCAGGACTGTGTTAAGAATCTCTGATTTATCAATAAATAAAATCAGAGGGAAGCTATTAAAGAGAGTTGCACTTTAGACGGATGCAATAGTTGGGTACAGTGTGTAGAATAGACTGGGGAGTGTATGTACAAGCTGTGGGGAGACCAGTTTGAGGTCAGCACATGTACAGCATAGACAAATGCCTCCGCTGATGTCCAATGAAAGAACTGCTCTGAGTTCTGTGGACTACCGAAAAATCTCTGATAGCCGTACTTTGAACAATTAACAAATATACTGGCATTGCTTTTCAGACAGAAGATGGAGATCTGAGAGGCTTACAGGAGAAAGAGTTAAGGAGCCCGTCAAGAAGAGGATGGACAGACCAAAGAAAATAGCCCGCGGCAACAGATACCTAAGATACAGGTGTGTGCTGGTTGTTTTTTCCTTTTTTATCTGGAGTCTGTGATCGAGAGCTCACTCTAATGATCTCAGAACTCTACCAAATGCTTCATATTTATGAGAGTTAATGCTCACCTCCAACCTGCAAGTCATGCAGTGTTACTGAATATTTTTTACAAAGAAAGAACGGGAAGTTAAGAGAGGGGGAGTGCCTTGTGGTTATATAAGCTGTAAGTAGTAGAGGTGGAACTTGAACTCTGGCTCTTCACCACCAGGGTTGGCGCTTCACCACCTCTTCAATCTCCTGTGCTGGTTCTCCTTTGCTCTGTTCCCTTTATGTTGGAGAACAGTTTCAGGTTTTTCTGTACTTTGTCACAAATACATAGACCCTGAGGTCTGCAAGGGTCTTAGACATCAGATGGCCCAGTCCTCTTATGTTACAGGGGAACTGCATGAGCCTTAGGGCTATGCCAGGAGCCACCCAAGGTCCCCAGCAAATGCTGGGCAAATGAGGATAGAACCTGGAGTCTTCCAGCAAACCAGGACCAAACCCTCAGACCAAACTTGTTCAGCTCCTCTGTTCTCTCAGCAGATGGGGGGATTTTGCCATCATAAAGTTTTACTGAGCCTGTGGCCTTCATTGGTCGAGGGAGAGGCAGTTCTTACTTGAGGAGGGTATTTTTGAGCTCATCTCTTATACATAATTGCTTAAAGAACCAAACCTATAAAGCATATATACATTCTTTTAAATATTCTTTTTCATTATGGTTTATCCCAGGATATTGAAATAGTTCCCTGTGCTACACCGTAGGGCCTTGTTTATCCACTCTGTGTATAATAGTTTGCTTCTGCTAACCCCAAACTCCCACTCCACCCCTCCCCCCGCCTCCCCCTTAGCAACCACACATCTGTTCTCTATGTTTGTGAGTCTGCTTCATAAACAGGTTCATTCGTGCCATATTTTATACTCCACAAGTAAGCGATGTCGTATGGTACTTGTCTTTCTAACTTCCTTCACTTAGTGTGATAGTCTCCAGTTGTGTCCATGTGGCTGCAGATGGCATCGTTTTGTTCTTTTTCTGGCTGAGTCGTGTTCCGTTGTATGTATGTCCCACATCTTCTTTCTCCCCTCCTCTGTCCGTGGACACTTAGGTTGCTTCCATGTCTTGGCTGTTGTGAACAGTGCCGCAGTGAACACTGGGGTGCGTGTGTCTTTTTGAATTGCGGTTTTGTCCAGATATATATTCCCAGGAGTGGGATTGATGGCTCATATGACGTTCCATTTCTAGTTTTCTAAGGAAACTTCACACTGTTTTCCATAGTGGCTGCACCAACTTATTTTTGGGGGTGGGGGGCAGTTCTTAAGCATTGGTATGTGAGCAAGGCGATCATCAAATGATTGATATGAAGCGTCAGACAAGTTTGAGAAAAGAGGCACTAGGTCTAGACAATGAGTTTGTCTGGTCTACCTTTCTCCAATGGGAGGAAGAAATGTTACTTAACCTGTATTAAATGTTGAATGTTTTAGAACTCGCAGCTGGACTCATTGCTTAATTATTCACAGATTGCTTAGGGCCAAAAGCTGTCTGCTGGGGCAAGAAGGATTCTTTGGTTACCTGAAACTCCAATGCCGATAGAAAAATTTCCTTTCACAGCAGCAAAGGAATAGCCCCCATTAGATAGAACCGTGGACTCATTAAGCTTTCCAGAAGGGAAATTTGCATTATTTAGACTTCAAATTATACATTAGTACTTAAATGTAACTCAAAGTACCTACAAGATATTTGATCCTCTCTAGTCTTGGGTAATTAAATGCAATCAACATGTAGCTACTCCAGATTCTGGAACTTAGCAAATCTCTCAGCAATTCTTGTTGGCAAAAGAGCACCCAACTGGGAGCAGTCTCTGCTGGGTGGGAGGGACTCAGATTTGGCAAGAGCAAACTCTAGGATTCAAGGGAGACCCTTCATGTTTCCAGCAGAAGATGTGGGACTCATCTCTGTTGTGAATAGGAGTATTTGAAAAGCTCAGTATCTTCCAGAATGCCAGGGCTTGATGATTTTAGCAGAATTTTTCACTTTTCAGAGATGCCGACGACCATCTCTGGGTGCATCTAAAAAGAAGTTCTACCTTCAGTAATGTGACAGAATGGAATTGATTTTATATTTTCAAGATAAAGAACATTAACTTTTCCCACCAGAAGGAAATCTCTGCAGGCTGATTTTCCTACAACTCTGTCATAAACTCTCCTCTCTGATGAGCAGGTATTTTCTAATTTCTGGCCCATCAGTATGTCTTCTCAACCCCTGGAGAGGCACGGAGCTCTTTCCCCTTCCTGCTGGATTAGCGCTATGACTGTCCCTGACTTGCTGCTACCATGAAAAAACTCACTCAGAGCTGTGGCCAGCAAACAAAATCCCACAGGTGTTTATTTAAAAAAAAAAAAGTGATTCAATGAGTAGATTGGGATTAAACTCTGAAAAATTTTAAATTTCTTTTCCACTGTTTGCTGTTTGTGCAGCCTGGGACAAGTGAAGTGACTTCTCTGAATCTCAGTTTCCTTGTGAACTTAACATTTGTTGGTCATCACGATGACAGCATGAGATCCCTCTACTCTTGTATCTTGCAGTCTCTGGAACAAGGTGAATCCCATAATTATTCTCTCTCTGTTAAAAAAAAGAGATACCAATCCCATATATCGTTTTGCAAATCCAGAATCACTCACCTTATTTCAAAAAGGACACTGAGAAAACTTAAAAGGAAAGATAGATAGGACTGAGAGTTGAGCAAGGTTCTGAACAAAAACAAGAGAAAACCAACAATAACAGGGGATTTGCCATAATCATTTCTGAAGCTCTTTCCTGAGTAAAGTGGGACTCTTGCACAATGGCTAGCTGTGAATTTGACAAACAGAATGATTGTTTTGGTCTGTGGTAGGTCAGAGAACAACGGTAGACCAGAAGGTCATGGAAAGGATTTAAGTTGGGTAAATCTTTCATCCCCTTCTGACAGTTCTAGTGGAGTCAGCCTTGATAGAAACTGCTAATGTTAACTTCTGGGTTTCCAAGGACCCCCACACAAGCCGACCCTTTGAGTGTTAACAGGTGCTGTTGTGTTTGCTTTGGATGCGGTAATAAGTGCAAAGAGAATGAGGCCTTCCCTAGATTCTTAGACATGATCGCTTCTTGGATTTCACTGAATTGAGGAATGAGGTTTCTTACTGAGGCTGTAAGACTAGATGATGAGCTCATAGCCCCTGTTTGGTAGCTGCTGTAGGCAGGAGACCAAAGCCAGGCTTTCAGCTTCCATCTAACACATTGTGAGGAGCAAACTCATGGTCACAAGACCTGTGTGTGTGTGTGTGCTCAATCGTGTCGTGACCCCATGGACTTTAGCGCACTAAGCTCCTCTCCATGGGGATTTTCAGGAACAACTACTGGAGTGGGTTGCCATTTCCTACTCCAGGGTATCTTGCTGACCTAGGGGTCCAACTGGAGTCTCGTGCATTGGCAGGTGGGTTCTTTACCACTGCGCCATCTGGGAAACCATCATAAGATATATTTTGCATTTTCAGAGTGTGTGAACTTTTTGCTCTGATTGCCTTCCACTGGTCCCCAAGCACACCCTCAAAATTCCTGCCATCAGCCACACTCATTTGTGGTGATAGATATGGATAGGATTTCAGGGAGGCTTGCAGCTTTTTATTTGATGATGAAGAAGAGAGAGTATTGTGCGTGAATCAGCCTATCTCCCATAGCCTCATGGTATCAAGATGAAGAAATGTCATCAAGAAAATCAAGGCTATACACATGAGTGAAAATGGCCAGTAGTAAATCTGAAGAGGGAGTTCTGCTGTTTAAAATAATGATAGTATCAAGAGTTGGACTATTTAGAGCAATTCCCCCTCCTCGCTATCTCTTGGAATACGTTCCAAGAGCCCCAGTGGCGCCTGGCACTATGGATGGTGCTGAACCCTGCATACACCGCGCCTTTTCCTGCACTTCTGTAGCTGTGACAAAGCTCTTATTTAATCAGTTACCTTTAACCTGGGGTATTGAGATTCTGCCTTGTCATTTCTTTAGCACAGGATTTTCTTCGGATTTTGGAATTTATGGTTCAAGCCCTTGCTCTTTGTAGGCTCTGAGGACCCTCAACTTTTTCAGTCCAGGGGGCTCTTTCCACTCATCCTCTGGAACGAGAACTGGCTTGGGGGTCAGCTCCAAAACAGGGGGCCTGAACTCCTAACCAGAGCACCCTCCCCCTCAGGCCCTAACCCAGCAGCAGTTCACACCTCTCATTCTTTGAGTTCCTCCTCCCCTTTCCATGACCAGACTTTAAACTTATGGAGTCACAGCTTTCATCTCTGCTTCCCCAGCAGATTTCCTAATATACTGCATTCAGAAGGTGCACCATAAATGTCAGATGTTATAACAGGGAATGGGAGATAGCTCAGTCAGAACAAAACCAGAGGGAGAATACAGGGGCCTCTGACAAGCCCACCCCATGGGATCTTTCCACAGGGGTAACTCCAGCCAGAACTGGGAGAGACGCTTCTCCAGCACTTCCCCAGCTAGGATGGGTCCCTCACTATGTTTCCAGAACCATGCTCTTCCAGGACTTAGGAGAACACTGATGTCTCAGAGGAAATGGAGCTCAAACTGGGAGATGGAGGTGTTTTCTCAGAGAAGAGCCAGGCATCAATCAATCCCCTAGACTCCCAAGTGTGCTTTCCAGGTCAAGACTTGAGAAAAAGCCCAGCCTCCTCTTTCTTCATGCCCTGCACTCAACTCCTGTGACCCAACTGCCCATCTTAGGCCGCCCAGCTGTCCACTTGTTGGTACAGTCCTTAGACCCCCAGGGCTCCACTAAGGAGTCTGTGTGCCTGTGTCTCCAAGAGGCCCACCTCCTGCCAATTTGGGAAACAGGCAGAATCACGTTCTTACCTCCCCACCCCTTCCTCTCCTGCTGTGTCTAATACTGCCTTACATACAGATTGTCAAAAACACATCTGTCTCCCTTCTCAATGGATGTGGTGGGAATGACTGTTTCCTATCCAGGATCTTGGGAACACTTGGCTCTTCTGTTGGGATATAATCCCCCAGGTTACATCACGGCGACAATGTAACAGTTTGGGGACTGGGTTCTGCCTCCCGGGTAAGGCCCTTGAGGTTGCAAGCCAGGTCTTTTCATCACCATCCTGATAGGAATCTAGCACCAGAGGCTTACGCATATTTGGCAGTTGGTACATATTTATGAAAAGAAATGGGATGAAACGATCTGGAATGAATAGATTCATTAAATGAGGCGTGATCCAGCATACCAGCCATCTGCAAAAGAATGTAGCTATTTAACAAGCATTTAAAGTATCTCTGATTCCTTCAGTTGGTCTCGATAATAATCTTCTTTGGGTAAAGGGAAGCATAGAAATGAAAAAGTATGTCAGAATCTCTGTGAACCATGGTACACTCCCTAGAGTGGCTGAGGAGGAAGAGAATGACAGCATCAAGTGACGGAGTGGGCATGAAGCACCCTGAACTCCCACACGTTGTTGGAGGCAGAATACAACTGCGGAAAACTGTTTAACAGCTTCTCAAAAAAGCTAAACACACATCTACCTAATGACCCAGAAATTCTGCTCCTAGACATTTAACGAAGAGAAATGAAGGCGTGAAGAAGCTTGTCCGAGAAGATTCATAGTGACTTTACTCATGAGAGCCAACAACTGGAAGACGATGAGATGTCCACTGATAGGAAAAATGGATAAATTGATATATTTGAAATTGAATATTATTCAGCAAAAGAAATAGATAAACTGCAAAATACACAGAAGCAAAGATGAGTCAGGGAAATAATATGCTGAGCCAAAGAAGTCAGACACAAAAGCCCAAACTGTACATATGGTTCTACATGCTTGAAATTCTAGCATATGCAGAACCACGCTACAGTGGTGGGAATCAGACCTGAGGCTGCTTCGGAGGGGAAGAATCGACTGGGAAGTGGCACAAGGGGCCTTTCTGTGGTTAGAGGTAGCGAGGCCACACAAGCACGTGTGCTCTTCACAGCACAGCCACCAGTGTGCTGAAGAGCATCTTGCTGTGTGTAAAATTGTAATTCAGAAAATAATTTGGGATTCATTGTTTGTCAAGTCTCAGACAAAGAAAAGCCTCGAGTTGGGGAGCAGAAAGCAGCCTGGGAAAGTCATGTGGTCCCACCCTTCATGTAGATGGAGAGCCCCAAAGGAGAAGTGACGTGCTCACAATCACTGAGGCTTCGTGGCAGAAGCAGGACAAGAACGCAAGACTCTTCCTGGCAGGAGAGTTGGAGCCATTTCCTGGGAATGTTGAAAATCACGTCCGCCCTGCACTCTCCTGGCTTTAAAATGATCAGTTAATTGGGCCCTGAACTCCGGTCAGCCTAGCTTACCCGTCTGCCCCGGGCCCCTTCACAGCCTTTTCTGACAATCCTTCACCTAGGAGGATGATTTCTGAGGCCCTGTCTCCATGAAGGCCAGTGTGGAGCGAGGCTAGCTATTAATAGGAGAAACCAGAGTTGCGTTGCCTCTGAATATAGGAACTCTGGTTTCTCGGTCCTTCTTAGGTGGTTGGAGCATTTCTGAAAGAGATTCAACAGTTCTGAGGACAGGCAGAGGAAACTAACAGCCAGGAATCAGACAAAGGTCATTGAGTCAAGGAGAAGTGGGAGTGAGGGGTGAGCCCCCGGTTACCCCATGTGGCCCCTGCACACCGGGCTGGTGGTCCTCCTCACTCGCCGGACTCAGGACCCTGCTGCTCCCCTCCGCTTCCACCACTGGCTCTCTGCCCTTTACCGTAACCAGGCATCACTTGGATTCCCGGGAGGATAGCGGAGAGGGTCCATGATGGTACGTGGTCTCCAGACCCATCCCTCCTGAAGAAGACAGAGAAGGGACCTTACTAAACCACAGCACAACCCTGAGGCGAAACCTGGATCCTGAATCTTAAATACACCAGGACAGGATGCTCGCTGCAGAATCTGGCTACCCTGGGTATCAACTCAGACGCAAGGGCTCCGGCGGCTGGCTGACGTTGCTCCTCGACTGCTCCTTGTTCAGCCCGGGTGTCCTCAGCAGGGCATCCTTCGCTGAGGACCTCTGTCTGTCCACTCTTACCAGACGTGGCAATCGTGGGAAGGTGGCCGTGATTCACCAGCTAAAGGTTCTCTCTCTTGGAGACAGGAGAGCTAGCTAACAGCCCTGCAAAATTTCGCTGCCACCTTTTAGGGGCCACCTCTTATTTTAATACCAGGTACTCCGTAGATGCTTTAAAAGCAAACAAAGAGACATACTGATTGGGTAAAAAATGAGTGAACTTTGCTTTCTGAAATCTGTGGCTTCTCGTCTCCATGTATCCTGGGGGGAGAACCAGCTGGAGCTTCGGAATCCAGTCAGTCTGGTATTGAAGGTTTTGAGTCGCTTTGCTGTGATGCGCTTGGAACTTGTCTGAGCCTCAGCTTGCTCAAGTTCTATTAATATGTGGGGAAAATAATAATACTTAAAGCAGGGGTTTTTTAGCCTGGAGCCCTTAAAATTGAATGTCATTTTGGGGCACATATGTATTTTTATGAAGAGGAGAGTTTTAGATTTCATCAGATTCTTTAACTAGGTCAGTGACTACTTAAAAAAAAAAAAAAAAAGAAACCACTCAGCCTTAGACTCTTTCATAGAGATAGAGATAACATATACGAAGTGCCTGAGAACGCCAGCTCCACTCCAGTTTCTGTACAAACCCCAGCTGGGTGGAGGGAGCCAACCCTTGTGTTTCTGCAGCTCTCCAGATACATCACCTTTTGAGCAACCAGCCAGCACATCGCAGGCAAATCCTTTCTTCGCTCTGGCCTCGGTTGGAAAAGTCAGACTCGGTGTTCACCCAGACCTCGCAAGTGTTAATATCCTCACTGTCTGCAGAAGGACCCACGTGATTAGCTCTGCACCTCATTCTCCAGAGGGCGAAGGAGAGCAGTCTCTGCCTTTTAACTCCAAGAACATCTCAGTCGATGAATGGACGTTAATTCCTGGTGCAGAGACAATCAGGAGTCTGGGAAGAGGGTGGGAAGATGTTCTCAGGACCCCGTGAGGAACAGAATAGACGGTGACCTTCAGGCTGGTTCATTGGTCAGGGGTGGTGGGGTCACGGTGCCAAGGTTCCAGAGGAACAAATGGGCTCAGAGGCAGAGTGCAGGTGGGGTCGCGACTTCTCCGCTCGCTTCCAATCTCTCAATCAGCTGCAGAAAGGAAACCGAGATAATCTCTCATGTTAGGAGGATATGAATTTTTTTGCATAGATTTAAGCTGAAAAGAACCTCACCAGTGCTCTTCCTCTCTGGCTTGTTTCCAGGGGCTCTTAAAGCTGTCTCCTGAGAAAAGCACATCTCCTGTTGACCTCTAGGTTAGGGCAGCCTTTGAAACGCACTCTTTAGATGGCTTTGGAGAGGGAAGATGGGTGAACTAACCGCCCCCCACCCCTCACCTGGTGTGAAGGCATCCAGGGGAGAGGCACAGAGAAGCTGGTCGCCCTGGTTAGGTTAGTTCTCACATGGATGCTTTAGAGGCTTCCCAGGTGGCTCTGGTGGTAAAGATCCCACCTGCCAATGCAGGAGATCTAAAAGATGTGGGTTCAATCCCTGGGTTGGAAAGATCCCCTGGAGGAGGGCATGGCAACCTACTCCAGTATTCTTGCCTGGAGAATCCCATGGACAGAGGAGCCTGGTGGGCTACAGTCCATGGGATTGCGAAGAGTCGGACACGCAGGGATTCATTGGTTGTCTCCAAGTGTAGGCTGAGTGATTGTGTTGAGCAGAATACGTTAGATGGGAAATTGCGGCGCTGGCTAGGTAAATAGGGGAGACCGCGCATTTTCCGGATGCTGGGTGTCTCCACCCTTCCTATGAACTGGATGCCTCTGTGTTGCGGATACCTTAATGTCATGTTCGAGTATGGCCTACTAATGTCTTTCATCCAGCTTAAAACACGTTTAGTAATTTGTCAACACACTGAATTTTCTGGACGGCGGAGCTCCCTGGGGAAGCAAGGGCTGGGCCAGGTTCTTTGCCATCCAAGTGGGTCATGGGATAGACTGTCTCCTGGAGGGGACCTCCACCCCAGGGAGCTGCTCGACCTTGGAATGTGGGAAGGCCTGGGTGCTAGCATGCTGATGGGGCGAGGGGTGGGAATTGCCCCACTATGCGGAGTGCCCTCAAAACAGGACTCAGCCCTGGTCCTGCCCTCCAGGAGCTCGCAGTCTAGCGCAGGAGGCAGAGGGCTGGCTCTCATCTACAGCATGATTGTGGATGCTGTGCAGCCGCTGAGTCAGGTCTGACTCTTTGCAGTCTGTTAGGTGCTGCGAGCAACACCCACAAAATCCCTCCACGTCCTGGAGCAAGAAACAATAAACTGAATAAATGCATGCATCCTGTGGAGCGCTAGACAGGAAGGTGGAGAGAAATCTGGGGAGGCGAGTGGGAAACGTGGGGGCAGAGGGCAGTGCAGAGGATGGGCAGGGGAAGCCCCGAGGAGAAGGTGACCTTTGCGTCCACGGGCAGCGGAAGCCTGCAGGGAAGGGTGTCCAGACGAGGGGAACAGAGAGCGCCAGGACCCTGGGTGAGAGGAGGCCTGCAGGAGGGGCAGTGCCTCCCTGGCCCCCAGCAGGGATGTGCAGAAGACGGGAGCGACTGAGGTTTCCGCTCCAGCTGGACCCTGACCCACTGGTGTATCTGAATTAATAGAAATCTCGGCGTCTCCGGTGTTTCCTAACCCCCGACCCACTGCCCATAGCTCTAACCGTCTGTGCCATAAATCAGTATATTCCTGTGGTACTGAGAACAGAGGCCCCCCCAAAGGTGGGCACATTCTATACCAAGTCCTTGGGAGCATGGTATCCTACACAGCAAAAGAGACTTCGCCGATGTGGCAATGTTCAGGGTCTGCGCAGGGAGATTATCAGGGATTATGGAGGTGGGCCATCATAATCACCAGGGTCCTTCCAGGGGAGGGACAAAGGAGACGGGACAGAGGAGGCAGAGGTCACAGGGACACAGGGTAGCAAGCCACGAAGTGCAGCAGCCTCTAGCAACCAGAGAAAGAAGAACTGCGTTCTCCCCAGGTGCCCTTGGAACCCACACAACCCAGCCAGCACCTTGATTTTAGCACCCCTACCCCTGTCCCACTGAGACCCATTTTGAATTTCTGGACTCTAGATATGGAAGATAATAAGTTTGTGTTGTTTTAATGTTGCTAAGTTTGTGGGTTTAGTGATTGTATAGGCAAAAGGAACCTAAAACAATTTCAAAATTATTTTCTTTAATAAAAAATAAAGTGCAAGGCCCCTTTCCAGTTCTTTGCAAATAATAGTTCATTGTTTAATCTCCATAAAGATTCCTCAAAGTAGGTGGTGTTAGTATCTCCATTTTCCAGTTGAGGTCTTTCAAGCCCAGAGGGGTTAAGTAACCTGCCTGGCATCACACAGCTCCAAGTGACCCGAGCAGGATTTGAACCCAGGCCATCTGGCTCCAGGGGTCAACACATTTCTGCTCCGATTGATTTTCGTGCACTGGCATCAGTGACCCCAGCAAGGCCCTTGCCTTTCTCAGGACAGACCGTTGTCTCCGCTCTTGTGTACTCTCACCTCAAGTGGACATCACAGTGGCGGGCACACAGACAGTGCTCAGAAAGGACCTTGCTGCTGCTGCTGCTGCTGCTGCTGCTGCTGCTGCTGAGTCGCTTCAGTCGTGTCCAACTCTGTGCAACCCCATAGACAGCAGCCCACCAGGCTCCCCCATCCCTGGGAGTCTCCAGGCAAGAACACTGGAGTGGGTCGCCATGTCCTTCTCCAATGCATGAAAGTGAAAAGTGAAAGTGAAGTCGCTCAGTCATGTCCGACTCTCAGCGACCCCATGGACTGCAGCCCACCAGGCTCCTCCATCCATGGGATTTTCCAGGCAAGAGGACTGGAGTGGGGTGCCATTGCCTCCTCTTTGGAAACCACTAAATCAATATGGAAACTGAGACTCACTTTCTGTTTCTGAGGGAAAATACAGAGATAATCAGTCTTTTGTTTTAATTTTATAATGTGACCCACTACTCTTTTAGAGATACAATTCATAAAATGTACAAATCTTTTAAAATGTGCAACTCACTGGCTTCTAGTATATTCTCAAGGTTGTACAACTGTCACCACTAACTGGTTTAGAAAGTCTTCATCATCCCTCAGAAGAAGTTCCATACCTGAAAGCAGTCACTTGCCCCTTCCCCACCACCAGCCCCAGAATCACTAGGCTGTTTTCTCTCTCTCTGTGAATTTGCCCTGGAGAAGGAAATGGCAACCCACACCAGGATTCTTACCTGGGAAATCCCATGGACAGAGGAGCCTGATGGCCTACAGTCCATGGGGCCCCAAGAGTCAGAAAAGACTTAGCCACTAAACCACCACCACCATGAATTTGCCGATTCTGGACATTTTACAGTATATAAATGCAGTCATTGAAAATGTGACTTCCTTCATTTAACACAATGTTTTCACGATTCATCCACATCATAGCTTGCATCAGTCCTTCATTCTTTTTTTCATGGCTGAATAATATTCCTTCATGTGGACGTTATATAAATGTGTGTGTCGGCTCACCAGCTGATAGGCATATGGGTTGTGTCCACCTTTTGACGATTATGAATGACCCTTCCAGGGACATTCATGCCCTCTGTTTCCTCACGCCTAAATTAGAAAGGACAGTCAGACAGGACCCAGTAGCTTCCAGAACCCTGTTTGCAGAACCCTGCAGGGAAGTTGCTATTCTTACAGCCATGGCTCTCCAGTGAGATGCTGAGACCCGCCCCCCGGAAATGAATCCTCAGTGTCAAGGGTCAGCGGGCCCCCTGGAGGGCCTGCAGTGTTCCCTATCCTGAGGGAGGCGGGGGGAGATTCCCGAGCAGTTGTCTCTACCATGTGTCTCCCCAATGTGCCATGCCTTCCCCTCCTGGACCTCAGTTTCCCCATCTTTAGAGGAAGCTCTTCACAAAATGGGGGTGCTGATACAAGAAGATGGAGCAATTCCAAGCTAATGTGCTGCTGTGGTTATGTTTTTTCACTGGACCCCCTGAAATACACCATATTGTACTGATTTATGGTGTGCAGGTCAGATGGATTGCATCCGCTGAACAGAATACAGTTACCTTTTAAATGTAATATGGTATGTAATGATTTATAATGGAATGTTTTCAGCATATGCTCTGAATAGAATCATGCTTTTGAGGATCAGTTGGAGAGAAGGAAAAACAGTTCCCCCCAAAGCTCCAATAACCAAAGGCCATGGATACCTGCTCTTGTCAATAACAAAGAAAATCTATTGGAAACCTTCCACACGATAAGGAGGGGACTGCATCGCGAGGTCCCATTTGGGTCTACCAACCCTGACTCTAAGACCAGCCCTGACTCCAAGGAGGCTTGTACCCCAGTCATGAGTGTGAAGCCAGGAATGCCAGGGCTGTGACCACACCCCACCCTTGTCCCAGTGTGTCCTGGGGGGCATGTCAGCCAGCAGCACCGCCAGGAACAGGAATACAATAGCCCCCATTACGGTGATACATTGAGTAAGTGCTCTTTCCATTCCAAATACAGCGGCAGGAACCAGCGAGGCAGTGGCCTTCTCCTGCCCCAGTGCAAGTTAAAAATATAGCCTGCCTCTGTGCACACTCCCATCTTAGCCCTGCACATTTAAAAATACACCCGTCAGTGGCTCTGCATTTGAAAATGTATTTTGCATCTGATAATTATGATGCATTTAAAGGGCAAAATTAGAAAGCGCAGAATTAGGCTGGCAGGCTTAATTAGCCCATTCTTTTCTCTAATGGGTGAAATTTGGGCAACTGTCTGCTCGAGGGGCACAAAGACCCCCTAATGGGGCTGGTGGAAATTCACCCGCTCCTCTGTCAAGCCCGTCACTCAGCGAGCCGGGTGGGGGATTCACTGTGCACTGAGAAACGTGAGCCCCTCGAAGCAAGAAGATTGCCCCCTCTTGTCCTCAGGAAAACCACGTGAGTGCGATTACAAAGTCATCTATCAACAGATAATAGAGGGCCGCGCTGGGGCTTCCCAGAGGCCTGGTGCAACCAAGGTGGTGACAGGGGGTTGTCTGTAGAGGCAGCTTGAGGTGTACCCTCCTGAAGACACGTCTCCCCTCCAGCCCTGGCCCTGCTCAGCAACTACTGAATGCCTTCCTCTACTCCCCCGGGAGGGCTGGCCACGGCTCCCAGGTTCCTGAGCTATTCTCGGATGGCTCAGGGAGCTGGCCAGGACCAGTTTGGAAACTTCTAAGGACCTTCCAAACGCCACACGCCTGGATTTTCTGCAACCTGATTCCACGTTCCTAATAAAGTTATCTCGATGGCCACGCCGAGCCTTCTCTGCACCCAAACGGGCGGATCCGTCCCGGCCTTGGAGAGGGGAGTTTTCTCTCTCCCAGTCGCCATAGCCCTTCACACGCCAGGACAGGCCCCGAGTGGAGGCGAAGTGAGCCCAGGTATGAGTCATCCTGATGAATCAGATGTGTCCCTACTTTTTTTTTTTTTTTGAAAGCTGCGTGCTTCTTCAAAACAGAGACAGTGTTGTTCTTGTTTGCAGCCAGATCTAGAAACCCTCTGAGAAAGAAGCTCTCCTCTGCTGTGCCCAGCACACACAACCCAGAATGGCCCATCCCCACTCAGGCCGCCTGGAATTTTCTGAAACAATCCGTGGGGTGGCCGCAGAGCTGTGGAAGGGGTCTGAGATCTGAGGCAGAACCCAGACCCTGGAGGCCTGCTTGGTCTCAGACAAGACATTTTGACTCTCTGAGCTGAAACCTCAAACATGTAGAATTGCTATAAAAATGCACTTGTTGAAGAGAACAGTGTGCTGTCTACCCCCCACGCTGGAGATATTCAACACTGTTCGGGGACATATTTAATTGTCACAAGTACCCCATCTTTACCATCCTCTATGTGGCATTTGACGCTACAGAAAACTCCTTTGGGTTGCTAACAATCAGTCAAAATTCAGGACTTTGTTTTCAAAGTTTCATAATCTTTATAAAGAAAAAGCATATAACCCCAAAGTACAGAAAGAAAGTGGGGGCAGAGCAGGGAACCCATGTCCTTGCCATATTCCTACAGTTGACGCTCTTTTTTTTAAATCCAATTAACACGTCTTCAGGACCATTTTTGGCCATTTCCTTCCCAACAGCCAAAACGGGGAGGGGGAGTGGGGAAAGAATAGGTTGCTAAAAAAAAGTATAAAGTATTTCAGTTTCTAAAGCCTAGTAATTGGAATTTCTTCAGCCCTGAGCAGAATGGCTTTACCCAGAGTCCAGTCGGATGACAAAATGGTAGCGTCCGCCAGGACTCCGGGGGGAGAGAGAGAGAGAAATATACCTGGCAGACCCCTTGTAAGTGTGAGAAAAATCAGGAAGGTCTGAGTAGGGATATCCTGGAGCCTCTTAACTCCTGGCAGAAACACCTTCACGGTACAGAGTACAAGGCTCTCTTAACCCCTTGTATTTGCAACACAAAAAAGGGGCAGTTGTTGTTTGGTCGCTAACTTGTATCCGACTCTTGGTGGCCTGCATGGACTGCAGCACGCCAGGCCTCCCTGTCTTTACTGTCTCCCGGAATTTGTTCCAACTTGGGTCCACAGAGTCGGTGATGCCTTCCAACCATCTCATCCTCTGCCGCCCCTCTTCCTCCTACCCTCAGTCTTTCCCAGCATCAGGGTCTTTTTCCAATGAGTCTACTCTTTGTATCAGGTGGCCAAAGTATTGGAGCTTCAGCTTCAGCATCAGCCCTTCAGAGGAAAGGACAAATAGCATTCCGTGCGTCTCTACAGGAGAAAGAGAAAGAAGAAATGAGCCAAACTCTGCCACCGTGGGATAAACAGGGCCCGGGTGATGCTGAAAAGCCTTCCACCCGCCAGGTTTTTAGGGTGCTTGATTTACCATTCAAGTGAGCACAGCTGCGGAGAGGGGACCCGGCTCGGAGCCAAGAAGGGGAGAGAAGGGGAACGCCTAGAACACGGAGAGAGAGGATTGTTTGCAGACTAGACTATTAAATTGACTTGGAAATAGTGTGCCCCGTGCCTCCCTGCGTAAAAGAGTTGTCTATTTCAGATGGAGGACCACAAGCTCCCAGACAGAGCCCTTGAGTTCTGTTTACGCAGGGCGCTAATTGCAGTCACAGAGCCCACCCCGAGTCGTCACTCCGCTTGGGTCCACTTGTCCCTCGCGCACTTCCTCGGTAGCAGCCCTATTTACGGATCTTACTCTTGGCCCCCAACAATGTGCATAAATGGGAAACGTGTAATTATTCATTTTATTGCTATTGATGCAGCCGATGCCTATTGGCCATGGGTCTTGGACAGCAAGGATGCTGTCCAAGTGGGTGGGTCTATCTGGAGTCAGGATGACCTTCTCGTGGGACAGGATCTGAGCTTCACCATCACCAGAGTTTTGCCTACAGCACTTCCGGAAGCCTTGGTTTGGGGTCAAGTTCACGTTGCATGGGAGGTGGCGGCATTGGTCCCTGGTAGGTCTCCCTTTAATTCTGAAGTTAGCAGCAGGAATAAAAGCCTGTGCACGTCCCTTAAATAGGGGTCCATGGCTTGGTGAAATGCTCCTGTCACTGACCATTGTCACCATCAACCAGACCCTGGGTGGTGACCATCACCTTGAGGGTATCCAGTTGGAACTGGCACATTGGTGCCTCTTGGCCAGCCTCCTCTACCCTTTATCATGCCTTTAGCCCCTTAAGCTGCCATGCAGACCCCATTAAGCACAAGAACCAGTTTCTCCCCACCTGAGAACTTGGCTCCACTGTCCATTTCCTGTGACTGCCCTAACAGTTCGCCCTGAACATAGGGGCTCAAAGCAGCTCACATCTTGTCTGTAACAGCTCTGGAGGCCAGAATTTGGTTCAAGAGTCTCGCTAGGCTACTGAAGGTTTTGGCAGGGCTGTGTTCCTCCTGGAAGCATTAGGAGAGAAGCTGGGTCTTGGCTTTTCCAGCTGCTCGAAGCTCCCCACATGCCAGCCAGGAGTGGCACGCTGAGTCCTTCTTCCATCACCTCACATCGTCCCTCTTTTGCCTTCCCTTGCACTTTTAAGAGCACAGGTGATTACAGGGGACCCACCCTTATAATCCAGGGTACTCTCCCTATCTTAACATCAGCTAATTAGCAACCTTAATTCCACCCGCAACTTTAATTGCTCTTTGCTGTGTAATCTAACAAGCACAGATTCTGGGGAGCAAGATGTCTTTGGGGGCCTTTATCTGCCTACCACTGTTCTTGTTCTGATGGTCTGTGTCTCACGCCCTCCTCTTGGTGCTTACACAACTAATCTCGCAGGTAGCATCCTTGTGTGATCATCTTGGATTCTGGGACTTTCCTGCTCATAGCTCAAACACACTTACACAGCCATGCACACGCATACACACACCATCCACCCCAGCCTTCTGGGATGGACCAGAACTAGCATCCAAGCTCTGTGAGGACAATTTGGGGCAGTAGTTCTGAGTGCTTAGAGCACTTGGTGTATTGGAAGCACTCAAATGCTTCTTGGAAAAAATCAATCAGAAGAGTGAGTCCCGCCCCAGGCATGGCGTAATGACACAATGCCTGGGCCCTGAAGTCAGATCCAGGGTTCACTTCTTGCTTCAATACTTAAGAGTCTCTGGAGACCTCCATCTCTAAAGTGAGGATACAGACCCCATTCCAACCAGGCTGCTGTGAGAATGAGACCATGTTTAGTCGATGGCCTGGGCTGTAAAAGTGCTGAAAGAGCTGAGGCCAATACTGTCTTCATCGCCCTAGCCGTCACCATCTCGGAAAACAGTCATGGAGGTGAATAAGCACTTAAAATGTTAGAGGAGGGTGTGGGGGGATGTTTGCACTCCTGTTTGGGAGACAGAGTTCAGTTCAGTTCAGTTCAGTTCAGTTCAGTTCAGTCACGCAGTCATTTCTGACTCTTTGCGACCCCATGAACTGCAGCATGCCAGGCCTCCCTGTCCATCACCAGCTCCTGGAGTTTACTCAAACTCATGCCCATTGAGTCGGTGATGCCATCCAACCATCTTATCCTCTGTCATCCCCTTCTCCTCCTGCCTTCAATCTTTCCCAGCATCAGGGTCTTTTCCAATGAGTCAGTTCTTCGCATCAGGTGGCCAGAGTATTGGAGTTTTAGCTTCAGCATCAGTCCTTTTAATGAATATTCAGGACTGATCTCCTTTAGGATGGATTGGTTGGAACTTCTTGCAGTCCAGAGGACTCTCAAGAGTCTTCTCCAACACCACAGCTCAAAAGCATCAATTCTTCAGTGCTCAGCTTTCTTTATAGTCCAACTCTCACATCTATACATGACTACTGGAAAAACCATAGCCTTGACTAGTTGCTCGCCGCTCCCAGGAGACAGAGTAGGAAACGGTCGGTTCTAAGGGCCAACTCCAAGAGGTTTCACTGATGTGTGAACACTTGGGCGGAATCTGATCCAGATGGGTCAGAAAGGTGGGAGTGGGGAGAGGCATTCCAGGAGAGGGACCAGCACAGGCCAAGGTCAGAGGCTGGAGCTCCTGGCCTGTGCAGGGAGCTTCGGGTGATGAGTGGTGGGGGAGGGGCAGGGGGTTACCAGGCTGGCGAGGGGGCTGACACAGGGGTGGGGGGGGGGGGGTGCTTGTGAGCCGGCAGGCCCTTCGTGCCGGGCTACATTCTGACGTCTTGAGCTGGCTGTGGGTAGGCTGGGACTGGCACTCATACACTCATCACTACAATCCTGTGCTTTCTCTCTCATTCATTTACCCACAGGGACACGCATATTAGACACACAGTGGGCACACAAAGGATGCAGCACACCAGCTTCACACACTCACTGGATGCACAAACAACACACCAACTGGGATGGCGGATGCATGCGGGGCCTACGGCTTGTGGGCCAACACGCTCTCAGTCCATGCACACACAGGACACGGGCCCCCAGAAGGCACCACAGACCATGTGGCCCAATGCACACGCCCTCAGAGGACACACCTGGGAGTGTGCATGGCCCCATGGACACACTGGCCACACACACACACACAGGCACACGAAGAAGGCACACTCACTACCCATGTGTCCACCCAGAACGCTGGCCTTGCATGGCCTCCCACACACTTATTAAATAGGTCTGCACTCAAAACAGGCTTCCCAAGTGGCTCAGTGGAGATGAATCCACCTGCCAATGCAGGACCCACAAGAGATGCAGGTTCGATCCCTGGGTTGGGAAGATCCCCTGGAGAAGGAAATCGCAATCCATTCCAGTATTTTTGCCTGGAGAATTCCATGGGCAGAGGAGCCTGGTGGGCTACAGTCCACGGGGTTGCAAAGAATCAGACACGACTGAAGTGACTGAGCACGTAAGCACGCACTCAAATACACACACACTGAACGTAGACACACACTGTTTAAACACACAGACACACTTTGACTGTGCACACGCAGACCCCTCATTTCTTTCTGGAATGTGTCTGGGTTCCAAGGCAGGCAGCCCTTGCTTGGCCTGAGGGAGGCTCTGAATATCCTCCCAGCCCCGGCAGGCAGAGCAGCTCCGAGACCTGTTTCGGATTACACGGTTTACACGCACCTCTCTCCCCCACCGCCAGGAGTGAGGGCGCGGCAGAAAAAAAAAACACTGGGGCGGACCCCAGCTCCCATCTCGCCACCACCCCAGGCCCCCGAAGCCTCCGCAGCTTGTGACAGCGGGACATCTTCCAAAAGCACTGCTGGGTCTTTTGCAAGAGTTCCCCGTGTGTGACTCCCCGCCCAGGCCCTCCCCTCCACATGGAGCTGGCAGGGGGCCAGGCCCCGGGGGGTGGGGGCGCAGAGTGGAGCACTTCCCAGCACCATGGGCGCCCTCATCAGCTGCACTCCCCGGAGCCCATTTGGGTGATGAACCAGCCAGCTCTTGAGCTCTGCAGAGAGGAGTCCTGCTCAGCATCTGCCAGGTCTCTCCGGGGCCCAACACAGCTCCCCACAACTCCCACGCTGTTCCGCAAATTGGGTCCCAGTGAGCTGGAACCTTGTGCCTTTGCCTGAAGTTCTGACAAGTTGTAGTTTCCTGGCGGCGGCCAACAAGGGGCTGCATCCTCCATGTGGGTTAACAAGTGGAAGACTCAAACGGGCCTGCCACCCCCGTCCCAGTTCACTTGCCCCACTCCGAGAGCTGATGAACCAGATCATGCCTTGCACTGAGTGCAAGGCCTCCTCCTTGAGACCACCCAGTACCCTCAATCAGAGTGGGCATCAGCACACAGTGCCCAAGCCCAAAGCAGTGGCCACATCCGTGCAGGCTCGCAGAGGGACCTCAGGGATGGAACTCAGATGTTATCCACAGCCCCCGCACCTAAAAAGTTAGCGTGAATCAGTCCCAAACCCGAACTCCATGGATAGCCAAGAATCCAGGGGTGCCCTCACCTTTGCTGTGAATTCCCTCAACAGCCATGTCCTCATATTTCCCCTGGCTTCCCTGGTGGCTCAGACAGTAAAGAATCTCCCTGCAATGCAGGAGATCTGGGTTCGATCCCTGGGTTGGGAAGATCCCCTGGAGGAGGGAACGGCAACCCACTCCAGTATCCTTTCCTGGAAAATCCCATGGACGGAGGAGCCTGGCGGGCTACAGTCCACGGGGTCGCAAAGAGTCAGACACGACTGAGCAACTAAGCAAACACACCTGAGCTCACAAGTGCCCGCAGGTGGCTTCCAATACCTCCCTCATCAGCTTGAATAAGAGGCCCATGTTTAAAAGGGATTTCCCCAACAAATCCCCTCATCGGAAGCCTTCTGAGGGCAGTGGTCACAGGAAGCGGGGGCATCATGGCAGCAGATGGCCGGTGGCCTCACCAGCTTGAGTCCCACACTTGCTTCCTCTTCCAGCCCTCTCTGGAGTAACACACAAGTCCCTCCCTGTCTTCATCTGCCTGCTCACATTCAGGCCCAGAAAAATCAGTTCCTACCATCCCCTAGCCCACCTTTTTGAATATTCTTCTCTCCTGAGAACGGGTGTCTGCCCATAAGAAATTCTCACAACAGCCGCCAAGAAAAGATAACACTCCTGGTAACACTGCAGCACGAAGCTGTGTGTTCATAAGAGAAATGCCTCCAACAAAGAAGAACAAACGTCACCAAAGCGAGCCCCCAAAGTGAGAGCGCTTCTGATATTAGGGAGAAGTCTGACAACCCCCCAGGTGGAGAAAGTGAGATGACTGGAATCTGGGCGTCCAGTCTGACCCTCGTTTCCCCAGGCAGCGCGAGTCGGCTAAAATTTGAGTCAGAAGCCGGCACCCCTGATGAGGCCCCAGGAAATTTCCAGCCGGGGGCAGGGTCTTTGTTCCAGGCTGACAAGAAAGGCCTGAACTCCAAACAGCCACCCTGCCCCCAGGTCACTGTAGTTTCTCCAGGCCAAGAGGAGGAGAGGGCCTGGGGCGGTTACAGGCCTCCTGCAAGAGGCAACTGGGAGCCACTCCGACACCGGAGGGCTTCCTTTCAACAAGGTCTGTTTGTTCCCCCAGGAGCCCCGGGGACTCTGTGCCAAGGCCGAATGACTCACTGGCTCCCAGGCCTGGCCACGCTCTGGGAGACGCTCAGCCAGGGCCCTTCTTCCCGCAGACCAGGCCCATGGTCCACGTGGGCTCGACCAGGCGAGCATGGGTGGAAATACCGCCCCGGGAGGGCACCCCACTGAGCCCCCGGGCCTCACCCCAGGGTGGGACTCGCCCATCCGCATGTGCTGGCTTCCCGTGAGAGCTCAGACACCATCGCTTCACGTGGGCGCCCATGCCCCTCCAGGAGCCCCTCCAGGAGCCCCTCCACGGGAAACCTCTGACAAGGACGTCCGCGCTTTCGTGCGCCAGTGTGGGTCCTCATGCCAGACAGTTTGAAAAACACCCTTTTCAGTATTTTAGGAGCTTTCCAGAAAGGCTTCTTTGTTGATGAGAGAAATCTCTTTGGATCCGTCACGGTCACTAGTAAGATCTCTTCATGGACGAAAAATGGATACAATTTCAGCCAGCTGGCCTGATGGGATGGAGATTCAGCCGAAGCCGTCATCTATTATACAAAGACTTACTACTGGCCCTGCGTGATAGCTGTAAGAACTGAAAGAGGAAATAGTAACTCCTGCAGCAAGGTAATTACTCTAGGCCAAGCGGTGCACTGCGCCGAGTCCCTTACAGACACCATCTGACTTCACCCCCGCCATCCATCATGGGGCTCCAGCGAGTGCCAGCATCTGGACACCCGCTTTGGGGAACATCTGTATACCCGCTTTGAGGAAACTGATGCCCGGAGAGATTCAGTTGCCTGAGTTCACTCAGTAAACATCATGAAAAGTGAAACTGAAGTCACTCAGTCGTGTCTGACTGTTTACAACCCCATCCATGGACTGTAGCCTCCCAGGCTCCTCCTTCCATGGGATTTCCCTGGCAAGAATACTGGAGTGGGTTGCCATTTTCTCCTCCAGGGGATCTTCCCAACCCAGGAATCAAACCCGGGTCTCCGGCATTGCAGGCAGACACTTTACCATCTGAGCCACCAGGGAAACCCCTAATAAACATCATGTTACTCACCAAATAAGTGGGGCAATAAGATGTAAAAGGGTGCTTGGCCACCTTAGAAACCCCAAAATTCTTAGTACTTTGTAGGTATCTTAGAAGCTCGTGTATTAATTAGCCATGGGTATGCTAATTATAAAACTAGTTTATTCATTAAACACAGTTTCCGTGTCCTCAACCATATTATTCCCCAGGCAAGTTCTTTCCTAAAACAGGAAGTTATAAACCTACAGGTGATCTTGACTGGTTTTCCTGTTTCCTCCTAGTAAGGGCGATGTCACTTATTCTTTCAACGAACATTTACTCAGCATCTCCTTTAGGCTATGCTTTCTGTTACCGGTGACCAAAGGGACATGAATTTGCAATCTGGGGCAGGTTTATCAGCCTCAGCGCTGCTGACATTTGGAGCCAAATCATTCTTTGTTGGGGGAGTCTGCCCTGGGCCTCTGAAATGTCTAACAGCACCCTTGACTTTGACCTACTAGATGGCATGCCTTGCTGGGCTGTGCCACGCTGCCCAGTCGTGTCCAACCCTTTGGGACCCTGTGGACTGTGGCCCACCAGGCTTCTCTGTCCATGGGGTTCTCCAGGCAGGAATACTGGAGTGGGTTGCTATGCCCTCCTCCAGGGGATCTTCCCAACCCAGGGATCAAATCCATGTCTCTTTAATCTCCTGCATTGGCAGGCAGGTTCTTACCACTAACACCACCTGGGAAGCCCCCCAAAGATGTGTCTAAGTGAAAGTGAAAGTGAAGTCGCTCAGTCGTGTCTGACTCTTTGCAACCCATGGACTGTAGCCCACCAAGCTCCTCCGTCCATGGGATTCTCCAGGCAAGAATACTAGAGTGGGTTGCCATTTCCTTCTCCAAAAGATGTGTCTAGACATCGCCAAATGTTCTCCTGGAGCAGAATCACCCCACTCAGGGACCAGTGTTTCACAGAAGAAGGGAATCATTAATCAAACACTGATAGCTATCAGCACGGGGGTTCAGGTGACTAGCCCTAAACCCAGTTTTCTGGGAAGAGATGACACGTCGGTGGAGATACAGGCCCTGGTGGAGTAGCCAGGAAAAGCGGTCGCAGAGCAAAGGAGATGGGCTTTGAGAGCATCTCAAAGGTCCAGGAAACAGCAAGACCCACAGCATACAGGGAAGTGTGGTCTTGAGTTGGAGTCTGTGTCACTCAACGTTCAGGTCAGAGCTCTGGGTGAAGACGAAAGCAGAACGTGTGCAGTTGACACAAGGCAGTGAGAAGTGGCAGCTTCTGTGTTGCGGATGGCGCCGTAATCATGGTGCGCGGGAAGCATGTGGTGCGCTGCTGCGTGATGGCTGAACCTCCGACCGCCCAGGGGAGGCCTGGCCGAAAGACAGGGGCACGAGAAGGCCTTGGGGAGGAGCCCTTCTCACGCTCATGTGTGCCTGAGAATCCTCGGGAAGGCTCTGAAAGCACCACTTGTTGGGTCCCAGCCCCAGAGTCTGTGACTCAGGAGGTCTTGGGTGAAGCCAGAGAGTTCTCATTTCAGAGTAGTTTCTCAAGCAGTGCTGACTCTGCTGGCCTGAGGATTAGCCTTTGAGGATCATTGGTAGATGCCTCAGTTTCCAAAGATGTAAATGACACTGGGCCCAGATTAATAGAAAGCTGGTGTCTCCTACAAGGAGAAGATAGTGTCCATGCTTGGACGACAGCAGGTGAGTCAGGAAGAACCCTGAACACCTTATTTTAAGGGGAACTAGAGGGTTCCATAGGAAAGTGAAGAAGTTAGGTTATATGAAAAGTGGTTGAAGGATGTGGGTGTTTGGTCCAGAAGAGAGAAGTTGTAGGAAAAATCTTGGAGCGGCTTCAAATAGCTGAGGGGCTGGACTGTGAATAAAGGTTTTGATTCATTTTTTTTTTTAATCCCCTAGGATCAAGCACATTAGTTTAAGATAAGGAAAACCAGGGTGAGAGGCTCAGGGACTGGGGCTTTCCGTTCACCATAAAGCAGAACCTTGCAATAGTTAACAACTACCGTGCAACAAGGTCCCTTAGCAGAGGAATGTAAGCCATAGATATACTTTTAAATCTCCCAGCAGCCAGAGTATAACAAGTGAAAAGTAAAGAAGAAACAGCTGAGATTAATTTTAATAGTACTTTTTAACCTCCTGTTTCCCAAATATTTTCAGCTTTGACATGCCATCAGCATAAAAGCAATTATTGAGAGACTTTGCAGACTTTGGTTTGCGTTGAGGGTTCTGAGTCTAGAATCCTTGCTGTACAAACAGCGTGTTTCCCCTGGACCCGCCGGATCTCAGGCGCGCTGCTGGCACGTGTGGCCCAGGGCTCCCGTCCTGGACAGTCAAGCTCTAGTGACTCGTGTCCATCACCGTGGCGTGAATGAGTCCTAATTCTAACCAGCTGCTCTGCCCTGTTACTGTCTCTTGGGCTTTAATGACATTCATATCCCACTCATACATTCCTATTTTAAATTCGAATGAACTCATTATTATCAGCTTATATATATATTTTTGAGAATTTCCTAACGTGTTTTCAGTTATCTGGAAGCAGCCTGGGGCACCCTAAATAGAGACGGCATCAGGAGTCTTGCTCCTAAGTGACAGGAGACTCAATTCAACCCAAATTAAGAACATGCCAGAACCAGGGCTTAGCTCCTGTTTTGAAAAGTCCAGTGGTAAAACTGGCTTCTGGTGTGGAGGGATCCAGATATATCAGTCGTGTCCCTGGGAACTTGTTTCTGTGGTGGCCCCAAATTCGCTTACTTCTGTGCTGCCTTTATTCTTTGCCTGGGTCCCCCAAGGCAGAAATATGGCCTCAGCAACTCCATTCTTCAATCATCCTTACAGCCAGCATTCCCTGTAGGGGGGGTGTGTGTATGTGTATCTTCCCTACACAGGGATCGAATCCAAGACTCCTGCATTGCAGGCAAATTCTTTACCTACCGAGCCAGCTAGGAAGTGCCCCGTGTAGAATCAGCTACTCTTTTCAAACAGTTCTAAAAGGTCCTAGATCTGAGGCTTCTGTACTTGGACTGGTAGTGGGTCACTTGTCCCAGAATACCAGCATTGTGGATCTGGTCAAAGCTGCCATCTCCAGAAGCAGGACCCAAGGGAACCAGCCCCGTGTGAACCATAAGAATAGGCTTGGAGGATGGGATCCCCAGAGGAAGGGGGAGGGTTTGACAAGCACAAATACCCGATGTCCCCCTGAGGTGGGCATTCACCATAGAGGCCAGGGGATCACTTTGTCCTGGATGGTGAAAACTGTCTTTGGAGAAGGTCCACTTTCTCTTTACTATTAGACACTGCTTAGAATTTCATAGGTGAGGAGCTCAATTTAAGACATGAATTCTGTGTTTGGGTCACAGTGGGAATCTGGCTTTCCTTTTGACCTGTCTGCTTTAAGAAGTCTTGTGCTAGAACTTCCCAGCTCGTCCAGGGGTTATGAGTCTATGCCTTCCAATGCAGGACACATGGGTTGGGGGGATCCCTGGTGGAGAAACTAACATCCCACAATCCAGGGGGCAACTCAGCCCATGTGCTGCAAAGAAGTTCATCTCGAATGCCACAACTAAGACCCAACTCAGTCAAGTACATAAGTAAATATTTTTTGAAAAGTCTTGCCACGTGCAGCTGAATTTAAGTGACAGACTGAGATCAGAATGAGGAAGATTACAGAATAAACCTAAACGTACACATTCTCAGGAAATTGAGAAGCGTGAAAATGGAGTCAATGAGGTTATATAGTCTGTTCTCTTTCCCCTCCCAGTGACTCTTCAACCAAGATGGTGATTGATCTCTGGGGCCAAAGATGTAAAAAATCTTGAAAGACTCAAGTCTGTCTCGTTCAGATCCCTGAACGTCCAAAACACAAACGGGCTGTGCATTTCATCTGAATACCCACGTCCCTCACTTGCAGGCTTTCTCTCCTGGAGCCACTTACTTGCCTCATGTGCCCACTGATTTCCTGTCCTGGCGTTCAGTCTCCCTAAAGCCATGTGCTTTGTCTGAGCAGACATATACCCAACTGGTTCCCAAACCCAGCCAGCAATTAGGTAGGTCCATGGCTGATGCCTGAAATCTTTTTATGTGCAAGTTTAGGAAAAAACAGAGGACTACAAAAATGTTATCAGACCAAAGGGCTTTATTTTTTTTATTTTTTATTTTTCAAAGGGCTTTTAGAGACAGTAGTTTCTTTATTTCAAACTAAGGTTTATTTAAAAGTAGCAATGGCCAGAAAATATTAGTAACAACGTGGTAAGAACCACCCCTCCCCAATACCAAAACTTTTCCTTCCTGATTTGTGGGTGTCTGTTCCTCCTTCAGGTGTCCCCAAAATTCTCTAAAGAGTTCTCCGTGCACTGTTTCATTCTAACTCTTGACCTGAGTCATTCATCACACTGACCAGAGGCTCTTGAGGCAATATGGCTTAAGGGACTTAGACTGTCCCAGATTCAAATCTCAACCGTGTATCTAGAAAGCTCTTACATTTGTCTGGGTCTCAGTTTCTTTGTCTATTTTTTTTTAATGAAAATCTTGTCTTGCTGAGTTACTTTTAAAGGTGCATGAACTAATGTACGTAAACTGCTTGGTCCTAGGCACTCAGCGGAGAGTAATGTAATTATTATCACTGCACTGTGGTTACTTGTTTATAAGTCAGTCTTTCCCTTTAGACAGTGGCCTCCTCTAGGGCAAGGACTGTGTCTTATTAACCTTTATGTCTCAATCCAGAATATATAGAAATACATGTTTGTTGGCCTAACAGGGAGGCCTGGTGTGCTGCGGTTCACGGGGTCGCAAAGAGTTGGACACGACTGAGCGACTGAACTGACTGACTGACATGACCTGAGTAAAGAAGTAGATGCATATAGATGAAGAAAGACAAGTCAATCCACAGTCACTCTCTAGGGGACCGTGGCCCTGGAACTGTAATATTATACCATGCCAAACCCTTTCCTTTTCAGTTGAGTCTTTGGACCCTCTTAGACCCAATCACATGGTTCTGAAGAAGCAGTGCCCACGGTCACATGGGCAATCTCATGGGATTGAGACTGATTAAGAGCTAAGGGTGCTGAGTCACGTTTCAGCGTCTTTTAAAATATCGCCATATGATTAACTGCATAAAGTATCTTCCTCATCTACCTGTTTTCAACCACAGTGACCAAGCAGAGACTTAAGTTCAAAATAATACCGTTTGTAAATTGAAAACGTCTGACATGGACTTAAAACCCCAAAGTTTGATTTCTGAATTCAGCCGCCAACTATTCCTTTAGAACTAGAAAGACTGCCTATGTATTTTCAACTTAAAAATAGATGCATGCTTCTCCCATCAAAGTCAACTACGTCACATCATTCCAAGTACCTTTAAAGATAAAAATCCATGTCAGGGGGTCATGAAAGGCAATGGGCTCCAGAATTGTTTCTCAGCCCCAAACTCTCTTCTAAAAAGTCATTCCTTACCTGGATTTGAAAACCCCCTCAGTCCACACTGTTAATCTTGTCCTAACCATAGTTTGTAAATACAAAACCAAGGGCTGAACGTTCCCTTTGGTAGGCTGCATTTTTGTAAGTCCCGTATGAAACCTCCATGTGGGCATGACTAATGGATCCTCCTAATTAAATTTTTACAGCATTCCAGGGCTGGAGTGTCAAATGTTTGCTTCCAGCTTGTCTCCTTGTAACACTGTCAAATAAGTCTCCCCTCCCCCTCCCACACACACCTTTTTTAGGGTCTGTAGGCTGCATTCCAATGTCATATGAAATCAGAATTTGGTTGATGAGGAAGAAGAAATGGATTGCCAAATAGTTTTTGCAAGCCAGCCTACCTTCATCTATTTAGAGAGATTGAAAGGATAAAAAGTAAAAAAAAAAAAAAAAAGAAGAAGAAGAAGAAGAACCTTTCAATTTACATTACAATTCTGTGTGGGAAGTTGAGAAAGTCACTTCCAGTGGGGAAGAAGACCATCACTGTTATTATAAATCCTCACTCCGAAAGACTACTCTGTGCATTTAGCAAGATGGAACTTTACCTTTGAAAGTGTATTTAAATTCAGGAGACTCTGTGGACTCCAGGAAAGAGGGGTTTGCCGAGTCCAGTCTGAAGCACATGGTTTCTTGTTCTTTGTTGTGTAACTGGTTTCAGAGAAAAAGCATGCGGCTAGACCGTTTGCTTATCGTTTGCATCGAATGGTGCGAGTTCGTCACAAAATGATCATTTGAGACTGTGTCTGGAGTTGCTCAGGGGAAAACAGAAGCAGAATCTGATTTCTGAGTTGAATGCAGGTCAGTCTTGGGACAGGATGCTGTGGGTTCGAGGCAGCGTGCTCCCCCAGTGAAATCACAGAGCCTGGTAGAGACAGCTTCTTGGAGCTAGACGTATCGGACAGTCAACCCCTGCGTGTTCTCCAAGCCAGAGAGGCCCCCAGCACCATCCATGACATCTCATCAGAACCAACTTGGGAGCTGGTTAACAGGCAGGTTCTTGGACCACAACCCAAACCTTCTGAGTCCGAATCCGGAAGTGGAGGCAGGGACTCTGCCTGCCAGAGGGCTCCTGGGGAAGCCCTACCAGCCTGAACTTGGAGATCTTCACTCTGGGGTCATGGAGGAAGACTGAAACTCCACACAATCAGGGGCTGGAGGTCACAAGAGCCAAACCAGGCATGGAGTGATGAGGCCAGACAGAAACCCTTCCCAGGGAGCCAGGTCGTCAGCACCAGGAGAGGGTTGTCTTCCTCCAGACAGAAGATCCCTGTGGACGCAGAGACTCACCTCACCCCCACCCCCCCAGAGAACCCAAGATGACTCTTCTAGCCCAAGGTCCTCAGGAATCAGTCCTAGCGGGGACCCTCCATCTGGGGTCTTCCACTCCGTCTTCTCCTGATAGCCCACCCACTAAACGTGTACTCAGAAGTATGCTTACACAGGCACTCAGAGCAGTTCACGCTGACAGACCCACCACCCTCGAAAATAAGACGATCACTTGTATGTGATTTGTGCCCATTTGGCTGCACACATGTGCCTGAGCAAGGACACACATGTCCGTCTCCACACCTGCTGGCCCACATGTCCTAACCCAGGGACAAGACATCTCTGCTCCTGCCGAGGTAAACCCCGCTTCAAAACAGTTTCCCTTCTAATTCATTGTAGGAAAATCACTAACTGCAAGCAGTTCCGAAAACCATCTCTCTCCGAGAGCTCTGTCCTGACGTGGGGACCAGCCACTCACTCCACAGCAAACAGTTGTCTGGATTGTCAGAAGTTTACGATGCACCTGAGCAGGACTCCTTGGCGGCTGTCCCTCCTGGACCCTGATCCTGGGATGAGCTCAGTGCTGTGTTATCCAAGGACATGGAACAGTAAGGGAGACTCCACCAGGCTTTGGCATCAAGTAGCCCCATGAAAGTGTCTTTGGCTGACATTGGCTGTGAGAGCGTGGGCAAGCCTTGAACTAGAAGTTTGTGCAGTTTCAGCAAGGCTGTGTGTGAAAGCTCCTAGCCCAGTGGCCTGGGGCACCCAGTAATAGGAAGTGATTGATCGGGAGTGAGTGGACCCTGCAGAGTGCCTGCCTTCCAGGGGCTTTAGATTCTGAAAAGTCTCACTTTGAATCTTGTCCCCTCCACCTGTTGCCTGGAGATTCTGTGTAGGTGTCTCAACCTCTCTGAATGTCAACTTCTCATCCCAAGAAAAGCAACACCCACACCAAACTCACAGAGCCATCGGAAGACTCATGTTAGTGGATCATAAGAACTTAGCCCATGCTAGGAAAGGTGACCGCTTAGAAAGACATGGTGCTTTCTGCTCCTTTTTATTCTTCTCTAAAATGAATAGCCCATGAGAAGGCAAGATGAAGGTAGCTGCTTCCCCCTTAGGGTAAAACTCTAGACGGGAAACTGGACTGGGGCAAGGAATGTGTGGCTGTTGGAGAAGAGTTCATTGCCTGTAGCAGAGGTCACCGAATGGTCATTCAGAAAAAGCCAGTCCCTAATTTCCTTTGTCACCTGGGCTGAAGGAAACCTCCCTTTGCCTGGGTTCAGTGTTTGGATCAGACTCCCCACAAAAGGGAAGGGGTTTCCACTTGAACTGAGGGCAATTCTTCCTGAAGGGCCTTGCCTTAGGCAGCCTTTTGAGCCTGGTGAGATGGTCTAAATAGGCCTTTAGGGTTTGTTTATGCCTTTAGACCTAAGAAGGCTCTTTCTGCTTGGCTGTGTATCCTTGGGTGACTGGTTTCGTCTCTCTGAATCCCTGTTTCTTCATTTTAAAAGGCTGATAAGGTCATGCCTCCTCCGTGGGGTTCTCATGGGACGGGGCACCCAGTGTCATATTGAGCGGGTAGTTAACTATTGTGGTGGCCGAGAAAAGAGGGCGCCCCCGGGGCCCCTGCCTCTTTAGCCTCCTCCTTCCCGGACAGAGCCAGGTCGTCTCAGGCATTGCTTTAGGCTTAGCCCTGGACTCCTCCTGGGTGGAGGACTTACTAGCTGATCAGATACCAAGGATGGTTGGGAAATGAGGGCCTTTAAAAATCTTTCCAATTCCTCAAAAAGTTAAACATTATATAGCCCAGTAATTCTATTTCTAGATGTATTACCCGCAAAGAATGGAAAACAGGTCTAATAAATACTTACACACAACTATTGCTGGAGCACCATTTACTCCAGCCAAAAGGTGGAAGGAGCCCAATGTCCATGGATGGATGGATGGATGGATAGACAAAGTGTGATATGCGGTATATGCATAAAATGGAATAGTATTCAGCCATGGAAAGAAAGAGTGTGGGCACGGCCGCAGCATGGCTGGGCCTCGAAAAAGTTTAAGAGGCCAGACACAGAAGGGCACATCTTGTGTGATTCCATTTATATGAAATATATAGAATGAGTGAATCCCTAATGTCAGAAAACACGCCTGTGGTTTCCAGGGGCCTTAGGAGTGAGTGAAATGAGGATACGGGGTTTCTTTGGGGGGTTGAAAATGTTCTGGGACTAGAAAGAGATGATGGCCACACAGCGTCGTGAATGTTCAGAATGCCAGAGTTGTACACGGAAAAGTGGTTATGTTTAGGTTATAGCAGTTTTACCTGAATTAAAAAAAAATCTTTCACGCCAACCTTTTGGCCTCTCGACGCCAGCATGAAGAAGACAGAAGGAAAAGGAGGCAACAGTTGCTGGAGCGCTGGTTTAAAAACTGTGCACTGTGAGGGCAGGGCGGTCTCCTCGGCCTCTTTAATGAAGACAAAGAAGGCAAGAGCTACTTAGGTGGGAGGCCACCGTCCAGCAGATAGATGGCAACTCGAGGAACGCCAGCCATCGGCTTCTCAGGAGGGGTCAGCGGCTCAGGCGTGTTTCTTTTGAAGTCGAGTCAACACATGAAGTGTGCAAACACCGCTGCGGATCTCTTTGTCCCAGCTCCCACTCGACCCTCCCCACCAGCCCTCTCGTCTTGGCGCGCGTCCTGTTTTCCGAACAGCAGCTGCGCACAGTTGAATAGTAAATCAGACACCCTAAAAAACCGTTGTCTTAAAACAATGTCTCCGATTTCCCAGATATTTCATTTCTCTCTTCCTTCCCCCAGACCCTTGCCTCAGACAGCCTGGGAATCGGCCCATTCAGGTTCGAGCCTTGTGCGGTTCTGCCAGGGGGGTCGCAAGTGGATTCCCTTTATTGCGAAGTGGTTTCGGGGCAGAACTGACAGGCAGAGTACATTTCAGGCTGCTTCTGTGCTCCATTAGGGGATCTGTTGTTAACAAATGCTCTTGAGCAGGGCGTGGCTGGGCGGCTAAGGTTTTCTGGGGACACATCTCCCCAGGATGAGGCCCAAGATGGTAAGGATGGTAAGGATGTTGGCCCCAGCCCCTGGATTCTCGCTAGCCATTCTGCAGAAAGCCCATCCTGGCAGCCCCCAGAGAAGGCTCTGCTGGTTTCCAGCTCACTGTCTAGGGTTGGGGCAAGTTTCCTGGAGAAGAGCCAAGGGGTTGTGGGGAGGTCTCCTCCCCAAGGGGCCGTGCCAGGCTTCGAGGCAGATCCCGCCACCATGCCCGCCTAAGCACACGCTCACAAGCCCTGGCCCTGTGGGGGTCAGCTCAGACCCCAACTTCATGCGAGTCAGGGTTTCTCAGCCTCAACCCTGTTGGCTTTTAGGTCAGATCATTCTTTGTCAGGGGAACTATTGACATTTAGAAAAGTCAGGTGGCTTCTCAAAATCAGGTGGCTGCTAAGCGATAGGGTGTATCAGATATTCACGAAGCAAACCCTTGATGCCACCTATTGTGTATCAGCACTGCCAGCCAGCAAGTACTTATTGAACACCTACAAGATGTCAATATTCGGATACGGTAAAGAACAAAATATGCCCTGTCACTGAGGAGGGGATGGAAAATAAACTTGTAAACCAGACTCTCAGCACTACTGACCTTTGGGACTTGATGGCACTTTGTTTTGGGGGCTGCTCCGTGCTTTATACGGTGCTTAACAGCTTCCTTTGCTGTCTGTAGATTCTAGTAGCATTCCCGACATTTCACAGCCTGAAATGCTCCAGACATTGCCGGCTGTGCCCAGCCTGGGGGGGAAGGGGAGGTCATCCCATGCTGACAACCTGACTTGGAATTTACGGAAACAACCTGAAAGTGAGGTGGAGTGATCTGAGTCAAAGGAGAGGCCTGTCTGCCCAGAGAGAAACAGAGGTGTTCCAGAGATGACCTCGGGGAGGAATCTTCAGAGATGAGAGCAACCCCAGGCGTGAGACAGTCCGCCCTGCTGAGCAGGACGGCAGTATTTCCATCAGCAACTGGACCAGGCAGTTTCTCCGAAATTACCTGATTTCATCACTGGTTTATTATCAGCGTCCCCCCATTAAGCAGTAACATCTGTGAGACCAGGCAATCTGTCCGGCCGGTGACAGTAAGATGCCAGAACCTCGAACCACGCCAGACACGGACGCCAGAGGGCAAATGACAGGATGAATCATCCGGATCTTCTGCCTGTGAGACCACTGCGACTTCTGGTCCTCTTTCCCTGACCCTCTCTTATTTCTCCCTCTCCATCTCCTGGCTTTTGCCCCCTCCCCCTCGGTACCAAAACTTACGCACGCATGCTCAAGGTCAGAAGCGGTTACAGACCCCCTCCCACAGACAGACACACATTCCCACCGCAACGCGCCAGCAGGGAATCAGAAGGAGAGACCGAAACATGTCCCTGACTCCGTGTTCTGAGAACGTCACCTATCCCGAGCCCAACAGCATGTCGCCGGCTTGCAGAACATACCAGAAACCAGCTGGCCTCGGAGCGCCTCAGCAAGCGTCGCTCTCTCACGGTTGGAGGGCACCACAAGGTCTGTGTCCCGGCCGAGAAACCGTGTGACCCTTTGCATCAGGGAACTACCCTTTACCGCCACATTTATAGCGAAAAAGAACGTGAGAAAACCACCTCCTCTGCCCCCCACCAAAGTAACTGCCTAAATGACACACCCACACCAACTCTGTGGTTCGGAAGCCTGTAGAAAGCAGTTCTAGTCTGTTGGCAAAGACTAGGAAAGGCTGGCAGGGTAGGCAGTTCAGAAAATGTAATCTTTTACTTACCCAGATGTATATGATGCTTGCTACATAAATTTGAGGGCACTTTGCTAAACACTTTATATATACTACACCCAAAAGGCCACAACTGCCTTTCTGATTGAGGACAGTGATTGGGAAAGAGCAAGGCAGGCAAATAAATTATATGTATATGTACTTATTTTTAACATGTTCTGCTACCCAGGCCACAAGGCCTCTCTCAGGTAACACATGCGTGGCAACCTAAACTAGAAAGGGACCTCTTGCTGGAAGAGAATGGAACTCCACTTCCTCTCCTCCTGGGCTGTGACTGAACGTCTGTCTGTTCAGAGAAAGGTTAGATCCAGTGGCCACTGGGCTAAATCAAAGCCTCCACCTATTTTTCCAAAGTCCACATAGAGGAACTGTTAAAAATTTGAAGGCAGTATTATTGATGCAGTGATTCTGACCCCAAAGTGTATTTGAGTTGAAGGAGGAACCAGGGTGCTCACGGAATACAGAGGGCAAATCAGAGAAATGAGCAGAGTTTAGAATTCCTCCCAAACACCAATGGATCTCCTGTGACTCGGGGTGGTAAGATGTCCGCTGGGCTGTGTAGGCTCTAGGGAACGCCTCTCGATTTTTTACAGATTCCTCTGTTCTTCCCATTACCCCCAGATAACACTTATAATCACATTGTTTGAGCATCATGTATGTATCTGTTTGTTCTAAATACTTTCTATGACAGCAATGTTACCCAAAATGCAATGAGGTGCTGTTGTTATCCACGTTGTACGAATCAATAATTATGACCTAGGGAGTTAAGGCAGATCTTCAATGTTCACCCAGCCAGTAAGTGGTGACGAGGGGACTTGAATCGTCCATCACAGTCAACACTGCCTAATACCGGTGTGTTTCACTAGCTATTCACTTTCTGCCCCGGGGGCACTCCCAATCCCTCCGTGGCCTCAGTCATCATGTCTGTGACAGTCATCAAGAATGTTTCAATTTCCATCCCAGCTTCAATCTGTTGCTCACGTCTGCCTGAACCACAGTGCTTCGAGCAGCCGAGCTCAATGGGGAAAACGTTATGCGATTGGTGATGTCTGCTCTGGGTGCAGAAGTGGCCATCGGTGGCACATACACCGTTTGCCATCCTGCGTTATGTGTCGTGCAGTTTCCAGTGCCGACCAGTACTTTATCTTCTGAACTCCAAGTCCAGATTTTCAACTGTCTCTGAGGTACCTTGTCTCCACTGCAGCACCCCACTGGCCTCTCAGACTCCCCAAAGCTGGCTTCTTCTCTCAGGGTCCCTAGTGAGGCTGAAAAATAGCTGTTTACACAGCTTTCAAGTTTGAAGCCTGAGAGTTGAGCTTAGCTCTTCTGTCTCCTTCATTCAATACTCTAACTGTACGTTTTTTCCATTCTACTTTTCAAATACTTTAAGAGTTGGCTATGAGCTCTCACGTCCCACTCCTTGAGTCTAAGATAGGTCTCCTCTGAAACAACTGCAAGAACCAGCTGACCAGTGCTCCTGCCTCCAGACCTGCCAACTCACTGCCAAGTATTCTTCCCTGAACCACAAACCTGGATATGTATCTTCCTTGCCCACTTTGTGGCTCCTCTAAGGTCCAGACTATTCAGCTGGCATATGAGACCAGTCTCCATGAGTTCATTTTCATTTTTTTATGTTTTTTGATGTGCATCATTTTCAAAGTTATAGAACTTGCTGTTTTTTTTTTTTTTTAATGTTTTGTTTTTTCGGCCATGAGTCATGTGAAATCTTAGCTCCCCATCCAGGGCCCAAACCCCAACTCCCTGCACTGGAAGGCAAAGTCTTAACCCCTGGACCTCCAGGGAATTCCCCCACCATAAGCTCTTGTGCTGACTGTTCAGATGTCTCCCGGTTTCCTCCATGAGTCACCCCGTGGCATGGCACCTGTTCTTCAGCAGTATAACCACCCTACTCTACCAGCCCCTCGCCATTCAGGCCTGGGTGTCCTTGCTCACATGGTTTCTCCCCCTGAGAATATTCTGCACATTTAGTGATTCTTTATAGGAACCTCCATGCCCTCAGTTAGCAGGCAGCACCCATCACAGATTACCCCCCAGCTCTACGAAGCGCTGTTTGGAGGACCAGTGGGGCCATCACATGCCATCCACAGAGCGGCTGGGCCTTCCCCTGCCTGTCCTTTCCTGAGGCTCCTTCAAAGCCGCAGCTGTTAGCATGGGATTTACAGCACCAAGGTATCCTTCAGACAGGACCCCCATGGAAGCTGGATGGTTGAGACCCATGACCTCAGTCACCCCCCAGCAATGTCCCCTGGCACTGCAGCTGATGGATTTTTGCACCAGCTTACAGCTTACTATTTCAGGGCACACGGCTCATGCCAGTCTCATAGCATTTGGTGTTGATTTAAGAATGTGAGCTGCTTGAGGGCAGGGGCCAATTAGAAACATCTTTCCCTTCCTGTTGTACCTGGACTTGGTATCTGGGACAAGGCAGGCAGTCAAGAAATGGTTGGCCGAGGACTGAATGGAATGAAGCAGACAGTAGATGAACCTGTCTCGGCATTTCCTCTATTAGAGTGGGGATCTTGGTCAGATTTTGTAACCTCTCTACTCCTCGTTTCCCTGACCACAGGACTGGGATTCATGGTAGCACCCTATGGGGGGTTCTTCAGACTTTGTTATTGATGAGTAGCAGATGGATGGATGGATGGATGGATGGGTATTCCTGCTGATGAATAAGTGGATTAACAGATAAATAAGTTATTTAATGGATTCATTTAATACATGTGTAGTTACAGAGAAATATCTTTCCATCACTGCCAAGAACCACCGGCAGCCACACACTAAATACAGTCACCCAACCACAAATGGTGCCCCAGGAAACAGTCGACTAACAGCAACCTTTGCAGGCCTAGGGATGGCATGAAGCCTCCCTCTGGGCACTCTTTTCACCAAATACCCTTCCCCAAAAGAAAAGGGCAGGGAAGGGTGGATGAGAGAGGAAGGAAAGGAGAGATGGTAAGAGTGCACACATGCCCACAGGCTCAGAGAAATGGCTTAACGCCGAGCCATCCTGTTGCTTCACCCTAAGCCTCTGCCCTTACGTGCGCCTCCCCGGGAACGGTGTTCGGGCCTGAGGTTTACTCTTGCAGAAGGTGCTGCAGACAGGATCTTGAGCTCCCAGTCTCTCTGCTTCTAAGTTAATCTGTCATCTCGGTAGTGCTCGAGTGTGAAGAAGGCAGGAAGGTGGAGAGAGACACCCCTGAGTGCTTCTTCTCTGACCTGTTAGAGGTCATCCCTCATCTGCCTTGGATCTCTCACCTGTCGCCAAGAGAACTAACCCACTCTGAAAACCCAGATCTTCCTGTCGGGGCGCTCTGCGGACCCCCAAGACTTCTCTTTGGCCCCTCCCGGCTCGGCCGTATCAGCTGAGTAATCTCCCCCAGCGTTCTGACACACAGCTGCAAGAGATGAAAACTGTACTGTTGATAGATGAAACTTTGGATAAGATTACATGGTTTTGAATATCTTGATGACATATTTGTCTGAAAAGTCTTTTAGAGGACGGCCTAATATAAATGCGCGGAAATGTTTCTAATGACTAGCATTTGTCTACAGACTTCGTTGGAGAAATTAGCATTCATGTGTCTTTGGATGTCATTTGCATTTGTATGTGGGGACCAACTTTTGAATAATCATCTCTTCCAGCCCAGAAGTGTTAACTATTTACTCTGAACACAGGCTGGTTTCCTTCTTAGGCTATCGGGCTGGGTCTGTGGTGTCCAGAAATAGGGTAATGATGTAATGGGCATGTATCCCACGGCTCTGAGACCACTGGAACCTTCTAAGGAGTCCTCAGACACCTTTTGCCCTAGCAAATATTTCCTTGGCTCTGCTGCTTTCTGGCCTCCTCCACCTCACTGTTGTAATCACCTTCCCTCATCCCAGGCAGCCTCAGTTCTTTCTGCAAACTCCAGACCTGCAAGGGCGAAGGTTGAGACCTCTCTGGCCACGAGTCTGCTTGGGATTCTTCCCAGGACAACATACGTTCCGCTGAAAGGCCACAGAAAGGAGTCAGTGTGTGCAGACATCTTGGGTGCCATTCCCTTCCATGGTTTCATAGCAGTCCTTTGGCTGAAGTCCAGGGTAACTGTCCTGGTCCAATTCTGCAGTAAGTAGGAAGAGAACAAAACGTCTGGATAGAGCTAAACAGAGCAAAGTTCTCACAAAGCCCTGATCTGCTCTGGGATGTCCAGGAAGAAAATTAACCTCTGTCGGCATCCATTTTTGCATCCATAATTTGGGGAGGTAATTCCACCAACTACCCAGAATTAAAAAGACAAGAGCAGGTCATGCATCTGAAATGCCAGGACTTGGCACATAGTAGACACTCACTGCATGGCTCTTTTCTGCTCTGGCACTTCAGTATTTCCTAACGTACCATCGGCAACAGCATGAAGGCTCCTGATGGAGATTTTTGAAAAGAGCAAAAAAGTGATGCTCTGACTTCAGCGTGAGATTCATTTGGGAGAGTTTCACAGAGGGAGCTTCTGTTCTGGGGGAGCTGAATGGCTTCGAGGGTCATTCTCTGCGTGAGCTCTGGGTCTCCAATACCGTTCCCCTGTGCACGTTCATTCTCCGAGGGCTTTCCCGTCCGTGTGAGAAGAAACCCCAGCCTGTTCTGCCTCGAGGGTTACTCTGCAGGCAGGAGGCCCAAGGTCAGATGAGGCCCACTGCAGGCTCTCCTCTGGGGCTCCGCACCTTCCACAAAGCAGGTGTTTCGTGACTGCCGGGTACATGAATGGGTGTGGCTCTGTGAATCCTGGCTGCCCCACGCTGCCTCCTCCTAGACTGTGGAGCAGGAATATCAACAGTCTGCGTTTCCAAGAGACAAGTGTCTCTAATAATAAATGAACCGCAGCGGCAGCAACAGGCCTAACATTACTGGAGCCCTCGGTCAAGGCCAGGCTCTGTGCCGTGTGCAGTCCAGGGCTGATAATGTTGACACCCTATGGGCCACTGCCAGCTGTCCCCTCCCATCCCAACAGAAACTTGGATGGAGGATGGGAAGAGACGGCTTGGAAGCCCTGGGATGATGGCTCCAGGGTGCCAGCCTCCAGGCTGCTAGTTATGCTATTTCTTACACTCAGTCTCTCTTTTGTTGTAAAGCATAAGCAGCTCATTTCAGGCATCACCCTCTCTTAGAAATATACCCCCAAACCTCCAGGTCTGGGGGATCTGTGTTTCCATACATGACCACATGCAGCCTTTTAGAGACTCTGAGAACTGGAAGTTGAAAGATGACGATTAACCCTGCAAGTAATTAGGAATGGCAGCACTCTCTGGCTGGAAGTGAATAAGCAAAGTTCAGCTGTTCCCATGATAACAACTGATTTGCCATCAATGGAAAATAACGCTGGGGTCAGGGAGTGGGTGGGTGACCTGCCTTGCTGACACCGAGGGCCCGTGCCCTGACTGAGATTCGGCTTGGCGCCGGCCCTGGGGCGTTCCAGCTTACATGTCACAGGACATGTGTTATTCCTGTCCTAAGCTCAGACTTGCTTGTCTGTCTGTCCACAGCCTGGAAACTTCCGGGAGGACGGGGCTCAGCACTGAGAAGAGGATGCTCAAGACATGTCCACAGGATGAGCAAATGTGCTCGCTTCCAAGGTCCTCTCCACCCGCCGGCGTGTCCCAGCCTACAAATGACTGTTCTCACATGCTGGGGTCTCTCTCTGTCTCCCCCTCTCTCTGACTCTCTCCATCTCTGCCTTTGTCTTTTTCTGTCTCTCTGTCTCTGTCTGTCTCTCTGTCTCTCTCAGAATGGTGCTAACAAGGAGGGAGGGGTGGAGGATTGAAACCTGCTCCGTCAAAATTATTTGATCTGCTCCCCTCTCTCCGTCGGGTCCCAGTGAACACCCCACAAGCTCCCTGCCACCATGTTAATGTCCCGGGCGATGCTATCTGGTGGCCCACATCTCATGCCAGAGGCAACACCCGCTCCCGAAGAATTGCAGCCCGCGTCCCACCCTTCCGAGAGAGGCAGAGCCCATCTCCCTTGACGCCTGGGTGGCTGAGGCGTTTTTTTTTCTTGAACACTGTACCTTGAGAACATTTTTATGTGCCTCTTGCTAAACCTGAAACTTGATGTTGGGATTGTTGGTGATCCTCCAAGAGGCCGGGCCTCCAGTTCAGGCACCAGAACACACCTGGCCACTCCCAGAAGCACTTTTCCCAAGCGCCAGGAAGCTACACCTCGTCCTCGGGGTAGGAACAGCTTGGGAGAATGGCCCAGAATCTTCCAGCATCACTTTCATTCTGTTATCTTGAAACAAATACATTAACCTGCAGATGTGGCTACTGGATGTAGCCTCTATTGAGACTGACTCGATTGGCCCCCCGGTGCAAACACATCATTAAATGAATACACATGTAACATATGCATTTATAATTGATGTGTCTGCACACTTCTCCCTGTCTTTTGCCACTCGCCCTTTGTTTTAAATATCACTGACCGCCTGCCGACCATGCCGTTCCTCCACGCACTATTATTGAGACATGGAGTGATTTAAAGAAACATATATAAATATCTCCCTCCGACACACCGTTCGTTCCACCCAAATCCCTTTAAGGAAACATATATTCCTACGGTTTATATCATGTGAGTTACTTTTCATGTATTGTCTTTTTAAATATTGATTTATTTGGATTTATTCGGCTGCACAGGGCCTTAGTTGTGGCACTCGGAATCTTTAGTTGCAGCGTGTGACCTCTTAGTCTCGGCATGTGGGATCTGGCTCCCCGAGCAGGAATCGAAGCCAGGGCCCCTGCGTTGGGAGTGCGGAGTCTTAGGCCCTGGACCACCAGGCAAGTCCCTGGGTCATATGCTTCATAATGAGAAAGCCACAGTGGCAAAGCTGGCTCTGCGTGTTCGTCTGCAGAGGGTGACTCCGCGGGGAGGGGTTTAAGAGGAGGCACGACTGAGACTGTTTCTGACCTTCCGTCAGGACATTCAGAGCCTGGGCCGGATGGTGAGGATGGGTGGGCAGTCAGGCGCCAAGTATGAAGGCAGAGCTCACCGTGGCCAAGGGGCTGTGTTCTACGCAGGAGCCCCATCCTCAAGGGCTCCGCAGAAGCTTCTGGAACATTTGCTGGTGGAGATCGCTGTGGGCACACAAGGGGCCAGGGGCGGGGTATCGGCAGCTTCTTTCCCGGATTCGGTTCTGTGTTGCCGTTGAGCTCCACCTCCTCTCGCACCCCCGCTCCATCCCCCGCCAGGTCCATGCTGTGCTTCTCTCCACTCGGGTTTAGGCTCCAGGAGGCAGAGATGAGCAGGTGGGCAAGCTCCCCAAGCCTGCTGGCTTCCATGTGGGTCAGGCCTCTGAGTAACACCGGGTAGGGGGTGTGTGTGTGCGCCTGTCTCCCTCCCCTCGGGATCACTTGTGTCCTTGACTGAAGGTTACGGCTAGAGTCAGAGTCAGGCTGCCCTGTCAATCAGCTCTCTCCCTCCCCTCCACTCCTCCTTCTTCTCTCTCCCTGTATCTCCCTCTCTGTCCCCACCTCTTTCTCCCTCTCCTCCCCCTTCTCCTCTGAGTCCTGGAATCACACGCTCTTCCCTTGCATTTCCCGGCAGCAGGAGGTGGTCCTGGCTCGCTGGGGTTGGAAGCCCCAGGAAGCTACACTTCCCCTAAAGGCTTCTCTGTGCCCTGTGCTCCTGTGCCTTGTCAGCATTCCCTTTCTTAAGACTCCTCTTGGTCCCCCAGGTCCACTCCTTGCCAGGACCCAAGAGACACAGAGTTGTGGATCAGATACAGTCACATGGGTATGCTTCTCCCAGGTGCCCAGAGGACCCCCCGGAGCGGGGCCTCCTTTGCGATACCTCACCAGGACCTTACTGCCTTCCACAGCCACCCCACAGACTCCGGGCCCCCGAGTCAGAGCTGAGCTATGTGAAGGGGCAGAGCGCAGACCCTGTGGGTTACACACATGCTTCCTCCTGGGGTCCTCAGTCAAGGGGGATGACGCGACATTTCATCAGGTTAAGTGATGAGGCGACTGCCCAATCTTACTTCTCATCAGGCTCTCGAAGGCTGCAGAGGCTGTAGAAAAGCACCTTGAAAGTCGTCGTGCAGTAACCCAGAGGACGTGCTCCCATCTGGTTAGTGTAGTGGCAGCCTCCAAACTAGGCAAGGAGTTCTTGGGTCAGGAAACATGGCTTTTGTATAGCGTGTTGTCTCTCTGCAGGGTTTACCCCGGTGCCGTCCGTGTGCCCAAGAGCTCGGGAAACGACTGCTCTGCAGCAACTATTCAGCTTGTGATCTTTGAAGGAAGGCAAGACAGTCTTCTGGGGCTTCTGAGAGGAAGGCAAAGAGTACCTACCCATGTCTAAACTCTTAAAAGTAGAGGCAGTTACTTTGCCTAATTCTAGAATTATATCACAAATTCTGTACAAATCATATTTAAATGGATAGTCCTAACATAAATGACTCTGAAGGGAATACATCAGGTAGAACAAGTTGACTGCTTCAGCTCCTTCAATTTTATCTGTTTCCACTATAGAAGCTGATTATGCAAAAAAAATAAAAAATAAAAAGCCACTTTGCTCATTCAGTATTCTTATAGCTAGGAATGGCTTTGTGACTCATTCCTGAAAAGTAAGATAAACATTCCAGTGGTACCATCAATTTCCCTTTTGTTTTTACCATCTTGGAATGCAAACATGATGGCTGGAACTTCAGCAGCAAACCTTGGGAAGAGGAGGTGATAGCAAGGAGGGAAAGATGAGAATTGCAGAGACAGTGAGGTGTTGACCTTGATAATTGTAAGCCACTGAACTACTGATATTAGTCAACTACCTCCATAATTGTTTATGCATTTGTGTGTATGTATGTGAGAGAGAACATTAACCCTTCTTTATTGTTGTTTAGTAGCTCAGTTGTGACCAACTCTTTTGTGATCCCATGGACTGTAGCCCCCTAGGCTCCCCTGTCTATGAGATCTCCCAGAATACTGGAGTGGGTTGCTGTTTCCTTCTCCAGGGGATCTTCCTGACCCAGGGATCAAACTGGAGTCTCCTGCATTGGCAGGCAGACTCTTTACTGATGAGCCATCAGAGAAGCCTAAATCCCCATTAATTAATTATTCTGTTTCTTGTAGCCAAAGATATCCCTATCTGGTAGTCAAAAATGTGCTGATAAAATAAAATTACTTCTCTTTCTCCAATACCTCATTGGCTTTTCACATTGAAATCTGCATAGGGCAGTTTTCTAAGTGAGAGGGCTCGTTCAGGATTAATTCAAGCCTGTTTGACCCACCACCCTGCCTAATGCCCGAGACCCCCTCTCACCCTCTTCTTAGCAGCTCTTGAGCCCCATGAGAGCAGATGCCAAGTGACATTTACACCCCTAGTGATCAACACGGCAGTTTTCATGTCACTGGCATTGGATTAAAGATGGGCCCTGAAGAAAGAAAATAAGCTTCATAAGGTCCAGAGAGGGTGGTATAGTAACTACCACTTATTGAGGGACTAGTACATGCAAAGTGTTTTCCAGTCCTCATTTCCGACACATCATAAAGTATCTGTAGCCCCATTTTACAGATGAAAATCCTGACACTCAAAGAGTTTGCATAGTTTGGCCAGGATCCTGAAGCTTGTAAATGACACAGAAGAAATGTGAACCCCCAGCTCCCCCATAGACGTCTTCCCTGTGAGACGAACAGTTCAGATCATGGAAACCACCGTGGGGACTTTGTTTTTCTCACCTCAGCATCTGAAGACACCAGCAGACCCAGCCAGGTGCCGACCAGCCTTGACGCAGACTCTGCGTGAAACCTTCAAAGGGTCTAGAATTCAGTCCCCGGCAGGTTCCGAGGAGGACGGTCTGGGGCTTTGGAGAAAGCTGCCTTTTCCACCGTCTCATTTGCATGCTGGATGTCTACTGAAAGTTGCTATGGTGATCCGTTTGACCAGAAGTTTCCGCTGAATCATCCCAACACATATATGAAAACAGAGATGTGGTTTGGGGACCCAGGGCCCGCAGCCGGGGGAGACGCTTCCATCTTTCACTTGTGACTCACTCGTGGTCGTGCGTAGGCCCAGCTGGCAGGGAGGCGAGACCTCTGGGGCAGGTTTCGCTCCCCGGCGAGGTTTTGCACGGCAGGGCGCACACAGTCAGTCCCCTCTGGGGACGCAGAGTGGAGCAGGAAAGGAGGAACCCCTGGCTCATTCCAGGGCTCAGGTCCTCTGGGCAGATGTCTCTGTTTGGAGATACACACACACACCCCCAACCCCCGCACCAACAGCCAAGGCTGCCATGGGTGCCTAGGTTCAGGTGGCCCATCTGGGAGCCGACCTGTAAAGGCAGGAGGGGGGCGGCTCTGAACCAGCAGGGAGGGAGGGCCTTAACCGTGTGCTGCAGGTGCTGCTGTGGGCGGTGACCCACCTCGGGACTGGTCTCTAGGGTAGTTGGCCAAGGAACAGAGTGCAGATGGAGTGTGGGGCTGGGAGCAGACCGGCCTCTGTTCAGGTCTTCTCTCTGCTCAGGGCAATCCTGGTGGGCGGCCTTGGCAAACGTCTGAACTTTGACCTTGATTTCCCCGGGCGCAGAAATGTAGAAAAGAGTACCTCATTCAACCTAAGGGGGAAAAAAAGCACATCCACAGTGGAGCCTGGTGCAGAGTACTGCATGCAAGGTACCCTCAGTCAACTTCATTCTCCTCTTCTTCTGTTCGCCAGAGAGATCCAGCTAAGTGATCCTGCTGTTCTTGAGCTGTGAACCAGGAGTAGGAGCTTACGGACAAAGAGTTAACTGTAAAAGTGTACGGACAGAGATTTAAGCATAGCTCTCAAAAAATGCCCTGTATTTTGAAGTAAAGGTTATGTGGCATTTGATCTTTGTTTGAATTATGTCCTGTGCAATTAGGTGAACATGGATATCTTTGTAAACAATGTAGGTGCATAAAGAGGGAGTTGCCCAGTTAATCCTTTTGTTTATTTATTTATTTTTTAATTTGGAGACACTTGAAGGCTGTTCCTGGTTGGGCTGCAGGGTTGGTGTAGGTTGGTGTGCAGCAAGTATGTGGAGGAGTCATCAAAGGAAACGATTCAGGGCAGGCTTTTGGCGTGCATTTATTATTTTTTAATTAGTCTATTTTTAATTAAAGGATAATTGCTTTGCAGAATTTTATTTTCGGTCAAACATCAACATGAATCAGCCATAGGTATACCTATGCCCCCTCCCTCTTGAAACAGGAGATGCTGTCATTCAAATGGATGTTGATGTTTAAAAATGATGTCGCACATTACGTTAGTGACACATTACATTTCTGCATGAGAAGACAGATACAAGTTTTGTAGGAAATGCTTTGTCATATCAACACCCCAAAATATGTATACCTGTTAGCCTAGATATTAGTCAGGGTTCTTCAGAGAAAGAGACCCCGTAGAGTAGGTGTATATATCTTATTGGATACCTATCTGTCTCTCCAAAAATCTGCAAGCTGGAGACCCAGGAAAACGAGAGGCATCATTCAGTCTGAGCACCCCAGGAACCAACTGTGTAGATCCCAGTCCAAACGGAGAGGCGAGGAGAGATATACCAGCTCAGAAGGGGAGCAGGTTGGGTGTGCAGGGGTGGTGAACTCGCCTTCCTCTGCCCTTTGTTCTACCCAGCCCCTCAACAGTTCCCGCCCGTGCCCACTCACACTGGGAAGGGGGTCCACAGGTTCAAATGCTAACAAGCTCCTCCAGAAACATTCTCACACACACCCCCCCCCCCGAAATAATGTTTCCTCTGGGTAAGCTAGGGTCACTCAAGCTGACACACGAAATTAACCATCACAGCCTGGTAACCCGTTTTCTCTCTCTCTCTTATGGAGATGATCAGATATTCAGAAATTATGGACAAGGGTGGAAATCGAAGCTGTGTGTATAATACAGAAAAAGTTAGAAAGTATTTTAAAGTCCCTCGATAAAAGAAATAAATTCTTTCATGATGTCATGATTAAGTGTTAAGTGGCCGATTGAGATATACTCTCAGAGTACTCAGTGACCAGGCCAATCCTGCCCTTTCATCTTACACCTGCTTACTTGTGTATGCATTTTGTATGTTCATTACCCAAAAAAGTAATTTAGAGGAAAGCCCTATTAACAACCACTGCTTCCAAGTGGTTCTCTTCCCTTTATCCTTTCTCCTTTTTTGTACTTTCCGACATTTCTGTAAGGAGCAGAAAACACTGTCGTAATCAGAAAAGGAAAGGATGACTATGATTTCTAAAGATGCTCAAGAGGTCAGGCCTTAGAACCCTGCTTCTTGTGCTTCGGCTTCATCTTTCTCCAGAACACAGCTGGCCTGCTCCCGGAAGGTAAGCGTCAGGTAAGCCACAGAGCACACGGGCCAGGACAAAGCACTTTGATGTGTGACCTCTGACCCCCAGGACGGAACAGTATGGAAGCCAGCCAAGCGGCTGTGGCTGGCAGGGACCGTGACAGCCTTGAATGACAGCCACCAGAGGTCGGCGTGGGGGGTTGGTTCCCCTCCCCAGCACTGGGGGGTGAGCCCGTCACAGAGCCTGCTGCCACTCTGGGCCTTTGGGGTGCATGCTGTTGACCATGGGAAAGGCTGCTGCACCCCGGCCTCATGGCTGTCTCCATTTTCTCTCCTTTGCTGGCACCTCCGTTCCCACCTGCTCCCCTCTTCCCTGAGGCCCCCACCTCTGTGCCATCCGGCTCCGGCCCACCAGGCTGCTTCTGCTCACACCAAGGGTCTATATGGGACATCCATCCTGCATCCTTCCAACCCCTCAGGTCCCTCACTGCCAATGCCAGAGGGTCACACAGAGAGGATGACCACTCATCCACCCACTGTGGACCTCTGTGAGGCCCGCTGAATGGACGGGTCGAGAAACCTCAGAAATATAGTCAGCAGACCATGCGGTTTGACTCTCACCCTCCCGCCCTGACCACAATCTGTGTGGGCTCAACTCCTCTGAACACCAGTGTCTTCACCTATAAGCAAGAGACCACAATATTCAGCTTGGTGGCTCATCGTGAGACTGAAACGAGTCCATCAGATGCCACGGTAACTGTGAGCGCTACACAGCAAAGAAGGCGGGCTTTGCAGCTGGACACGGCGCCCAGCAGTGACCCCACGGTTCCACTGGTCTGGAGTCCGAGTGGGCTCAGCTGTGCAGGGGCTCGTCCAAGGCCAAAGTCAGGGTGCCAAGTGCTTCACTGGAGGCCCTGGGGAAGAATCTGCTTTCAAGCTCACTCAGCTTGTTGGCAGAATGAACTCTGTAGCGATGGGAATGAGGTCTGACTGTCAGGGGGGAACCATGATGCGGCTGGGGAGCACTCACCTTCCTTATCACACCCCCTCCCCCACCCCACTGATATCTTCAGGTCAATGACAGCAGGTCAAATCCTTCTTGGGCATTGCATCTCTCCAACGTCACCTCCTGCTTCCGGCTGGAGAAAACCCTCTGCTTTCAAAAGACTCCTGGAGGTTAGAGACGATGGTGCATGTAAATCGCTTAGAAAGGTGCCTGGTGTTTAGGAGATCAGGGTTGACTTTAGGACACATACAGAAGATTCCAAATCAGCTTTAATGGAAGAAGCGAGCACGCGAACAAATGCAGGAGTGAATGAGTAAATGGGGAGAAAAATCAGCGATGAAGTGAGTTCCTATTTTGGAGGGCAGAGACAAGCAGCAAGGGACATCTCCAGCAGCGAGGGGCCATCCTGATATGAATTCCATCCATCCACGCGAAGTGAGGATTCAATTAATACAGCTACTAAATAAGGTTTCATCCTGCAGTGTCAGAGTACCTGGGGTGCGTCATCTGAGCCCGGCTTCCCTGCTCGGCTCTGAGGCCCTAGGAAGTCTTACTGGCAATTATAGCCAAAGGGGCAGAATTCTGTCTCTAAGCACTTTCCCCTTCAGCTTCAAATTGCTCTTGAGATCTTGAGGTTTCTCCAACATGAGCTCTGCGCTCTTGGCGCCCAACTCCCTTCCCCCTGCAGGCGAGGCAAGGAGATGGACTCTGGCTGGAGGGAGTTTGGTGGTTTGACCCTTAAAGTCTCAGCCCTTTGTCGTGTTAGCAGTCCTCAGTGAAACAACATCTCTCTTTGTTTCCAGAGAGAAACAAAACAAAGATGAAAACCTGGTGTCTGATGGGAAGTGGCATGCTTGATAAACCTCCAAGAACCCCTGGCTTCCAGACCTCCTCCAAAGGCCTTTTATAACTTCCTGAAAATGCTTTTGCATTGGGTTTTTAATTAAACATTTAATATGCATCATGCAAATTTATTGATTCTACCAGGGGGAAAAAGATGAATCTTGTTATTTGGTCATCTCCAGCTAAGAAGACGCATATTTTCTTTGGGGTTACTAAGGGAGCCCCTAGTTGCATCCAAGTTTGAACAGCACTGCAGGAGTGGGGAGCATCCTGGTTTGCAAATTCACTGGCTTGGAGCAGGCGTGTTCATTTCAGCTTCTCAGACTCATCCCTCAGACTGAGGATGCAGGGAGGTACAAGCTGTTGAACATGAACATGAGCGCTTGAAATGGACCCCTTTGTCACGGCATCTCCTTCTGTTGTTCATCTCTTGTCCCTTCCTGTGACTCTGAAGTTCTGATCTCTGAAAAGGATGATCCAGACTGCCCAGAAATGTACTGTGAGGAAATGGCTCAAGGGCCAAGATCACCGTGCCTGCCTGATCCAAGAGGGTTAGGATCCCATCAAGTTGGTGTTTATGGACAAAAATTCTGGAAGAACGAGGAATCTGAGATTCCACGCTCCCAATGCAGGAGGCCCAAGTTTGATCCCTGATCAGGAAACTAGATCCCATATGCCACAGCTAAGAGTTCACATGCTGCAGCTAAAAAATCTCTAAATAAGTATTTAATTTTTTTTAAAAAAAGGAGGGGAATTGGGTAGAATTCTATCTGGTAAGTAGGGGTTGGAAAAAGCCCTTGACTAGTCTCAGCTCCAACATTCATTGAAGAAGACAACAGCTATAGAGCCGTGGTTCTCTACTGCAGCACTTTGGCTATGGCCAGAATGGCACCCCACTCCAGTACTCTTGCCTGGAAAATGCCATGGGCGGAGGAGCCTGGTGGGCTGCAGTCCATGGGGTCGCGAAGAGTTGGACACGACTGAGTGACTTCATTTTTACTTTTCAGTTTCATGCATTGGAGAAGGAAATGGCGACCCACTCCAGTGTTCTTGCCTGGAGAATCCCAGGGCCGGGGGAGCCTGGTGGGCTGCCGTCTCTGGGGTCGCACAGAGTCGGACACGACTGAAGCGACTTAGCAGCAGCAGCAGCAGCAGAGGTATTTTGGGTTGTTACAGCTGGGAGGTTTGGGGGGCAGGGGTTGCCACTGGCATCCAGTGCATGGAAGCTAGGAATCCAGAAACTCCCTACAGCAATGCACAGGATAACCTCCTCCACCAAGAATTATCCAACCCCAAATATCCACAGTGCTGAGGTCAAGAAGGCTTGATCCAGAGGTTAATAGAAAGGTCTGTAATACAGGTTGATATATTAGATGGTCACCTAGAAGAAGGAGAGGTTTAAAACAAACAAACAAAAGAAAGCCTTTGATACAAGAATCTGGTGGGGAGTCTGCCATCAACCAGCTGCGTGGCCTTGAGCAAGTTAATATATTAAATATACTGAATTCAATTTATTTACTCATTTGTTTGGCTGGCTTTGTGAAGAATGGCATGTTCTAATCTAAGCAGAGAAAGCAAAATAAATGGTGTGAGAGTGAAGTAAGTCAGAAGGAGAATAACAAGTATCATCTATTAACACATAAATATGGAATCTAGAAAAATGGTACTGATGAACATATTTGCAGGGCAGGAATAGAGACACAGACATAGAACAGATTTTTGGACATGGCGGGTGGGGGAAGGAGAGGGTGGGACGAATTGAGAGAGTAGCATTCGGGCATGCGTATTACCATATGCCAAATAGCTATGGGAAGTTGCTCTATGCACAGGGAGCTTATCTCGGCACTCCACGACAACCTAGAGGGCTGGGATGGGGGCGGTGGGAGGGAGGTTCAAAGAGGAGGGGGCGTATGTATACTTACAGCTGATTCACGTGGTATGGCAGAAGCCAGCACAATATTTTAAAGCAAGTATCCCCTAACTGAAAATAAATTTAAAAAATAAATAAATGGTGTCTGCGGAGGCTCAAGGCAGGAAAGAGCTGGTGAACAAGGAAGGCCACAGTGACTGGAGAATAGTCAACGGGGGCAGGGAGGAAGACCAGGGAAGACACCTCTGAACCTTCGGGACCAAAGCTGCGTTTCTTCCCGAGTGTAATGAGCTGCTGCAGCAGTGAGAGCCAGGCCCCAGATGATGCTTCAACATCAGCTGACGGGACAGGACTGCATCCCTCTGGCTTCCTGCACAGGCTCTAAAGGTGTCTGTTGGGCGAGAGACTCTGCTCCGTACTGCTGGGGTCAGGAGACGTGACCAGAGGGAGGGGACGCACTGGGGCCAAAAAAGACCGCTCGCCAGGCCACAGTGTGGCCCCAGAGAAAGGAGATGCAGACGCCAGGAAACAGTGGGGCTGCTCCTCAAACACCGTGTTCTCGTGTGACCCAGTAATTCCACTCCCGGGCACTGACCAGAGAGAAATGAACCGTGTGCCCACCCAACAGCTGGCACACAGCAGCTGTTCACAGCAATTTTACTCACAATGACCGAAGGGTAGAGACAAGCCAGACGCCCATCAACTAATGGGTGGCTCAGCAGAGCATGGTGTTCGTTGGAATATTACTCGGCCATGAAAAGGAATGAAGGACACACACGCGTGCTACAACTCAGATGAAGTTTGAAAGCATTAAGCTGAGTAAAAGAAGTCAGATGCCGAGAACTACCTTTTGTATGACTCTGTTTATATGAAATGTCCAGAAGAGAGGCAGAAAGTGGATTGGTGATCACTGGGAAGAAGGAGAATTGGAAAGTGATGGATGGCTGGTTTAGGGGGACGGGATGAAAATGCTCTGGAATTAGATAGGGGTGAAGGGTTGTGCAACCTTGTGCATATATATATATTTAAAAAAAAAACCTGAATTGTGCACTACACTTTAAATGTATGGTGTCTGAATTTTATCCCAATAGAGCTGCTTTTTTTTTTTTTTTCCTCAATGTGGTCAGTGCATAACGATGGGTGGGGATGGACCCAGGGTGGGGTCCACAGACTTTGCTTCCTGATGGCATGTGTAGGGCGGGAAAGCCAGCAACAGAGGCTGTCTCCTGGTTTCCCACTTGATGCTGCTGTTCTGGCCTCTTCCTCACACGTGTTCACAGCCAGGACCTTCCTGACGGATCTCCCCGTCTCCCTCTTTCTTCTTACTGGAGTGTGAGCTGGGGTGAGGGGACACTTTGAGGAAGGGCCTTTGCGTTTTTTTTAGATGAATCAGGAAACCATCTTCTTGGTGACCTCTTCATTCTTGGCTGCTGGAAGAACTTGACCTTTGACCCCAGGGACGCTGGGGGAACAGGCTCGGGACAACAGAGCATCGCAAACAAAGCGGGTTTTTCATGGGAAGGATGTGGTACATTCTGATTGTAGATGGCTTTCCCCAGTTAGCCTTCAACGTACAGCGAGAGAATGATGGTTCTTCCTTTACTTAGAAACTTATCTAAGCTTTCGTGCTCAAGTTAAGTGTCATTTCTGGTAAAGTCAGAAAGAGAAAGAACATTCTTTTGTGCTGATGAGAAGTGAAGATAGAATTAAAAAAAAACACCCAGGAACACATAATTCATTAACATTAGGCATCAAGTTCTCATGTCATTTGGGGAGGAAGGGTTCGTTCTAATCTGGTTTGAATTATGCTGATAGATAATGAATGCACTTTTGCCCTTCCAGGGCTGTTCGAGACTGGGGCAGAACATGGCTTTCCTCATTGGACCCTGAGACAAAGAGATGCCCTCTGGCCCCAGAGAGGACCCCAGGAAGACTGGCTTAACATCCACAGCGACTGCTCATTTCCAAAGTGACCGACTTTTCATTCATGTGATAAGCCATGTTCCTTTGGGGGATAAAGATGAAATTCCCTCCTCCCTGCCCTCCAAGAGTTCACAGGTATATGGAGATAAATAGTCACTGATGAACCGTAACAGACGTATTCAGAGGGTGATACGAGAAGTTCTGCTGACGCTTGGGTGGGTTCATGCTGCACGTGAGCCACCCGGGTGATTAAGATCCTGCTGGCCTTTATCGTTATTGCTGTTGTTTTAGTCGCTCAGTCATGTCTGACTCCTTGCAACCACATGGACCATAGCCCATCAGGTTCCTCTGTCCGTGGGGTTCTTGAGGCAAGAATACTGGAGTGGATTGCCATGCTCTCCTCCAGGGGATCTTCCAGACCCAGGGATTGAACCCGAGTCTCCTGCATGGCAGATGGATTCTTTACTACTGAGCCACCAGGCAGGCCTTTAATAGGGGCCCCTATAAACCATGTGCTGGGGGTATGGGGGAGAGAAATAAGGAACTTGGATCGTTATTTTCTTTTCTTCCATTCAAACGTCATCTGAAGTCTGCACTTGAGTCCAAGGACCTGGGGTGCTCTCCTGGGATTTCTCAAGGCTTTGGTTAGCCCTCAAGTCCCATCTTTCAAAGGCCAAGTGGTTTGGTGGCTCCCTGCCCTCAACCTGATCCCCCCTCCTTCTCCGCCCCGCCCTGACTTCCCATCAGGGGAGGCAGAGAGGAGGCGGCTGTTGTTTCCCAGGCTTCCACCTCCCCCTGGTGCCCTGCGCGCCTGCCCTCACCCGCAGTCATGCCAGCTGCCCGTGTGGGAGGCTGCGCACCTCACGCTGGTCTGAGCAGGGCGCTCACAGGGCCCCGCAAGCCCTGGGTGACCTGGCGAGGCTGCAGTGCCTGGGCTGCGGTCTCACGCACGCCCTCTGTTCCCAGGCCCTGCTGCCCGCCCTGCCCTGGCAGGTGGCCCATCGTGGTTGACCGACAGTGGGGCTGTGACCCATTTCTTCCTCCTGGGCACAGACAGGGGCAGAAGTGGGGCTGTGGTCTGTCCCTCCAACTTCCTGGTTGCCAGCTCATGTGCCCAGATGGAGCTGCCCAGCCATCGCCTCTGAAAAAACCAACAGGCTGGTAACCTTCACCTCGTTACCAGCAGGCTGAGCCCACATGGTGCAGAAGTCCCCAGGAGGCTGACCAGGGAAACCTGCGGACCATCTCACCTCCACGGAGTGACTTTTCCCATTAACTCCCAGACTCTAGGCCAACTGGAACCTGGCTTATTAGTGCCACGCAACCAAACAGCAGCTGGGGAGGAGGTCTCTTTGGTACACGATTTTCTTTCTCTCTCAGCCACAAAACTTCCTCCAAGGAACAGGCGCTCAACCTCCCGTTCTCAGAAGCAAAAACAAGCCGAGTCACACGTTTCTATGAATTCGCTCAGAAAGCCGATGATCAGTAATAACAGTAAACGCAGGCATCAGACTCATCTCAGATCTCACCTGGAAGGGAGCCTCCCGGGGAAGAGGGGAGCTCCCATTACAGCTAAGTCACCATCTCACTGGAGACAAGGAAGAAGAAGGGGTCGTCTCTTACAAAGAGTACAGACCAGGGCTCAGGAAGGTCAAGGTCTTCTCCCAGCCCGACCGCCCCATCATGGGGCTTACTCTGCGAATGGGAAACCGAAAGCTCTGGACCAGAGGGTTCTTAGCTGTCATGATGGGACACAGGTTGGTGGATGACTGATTGAAATGAAGTGTTTCTACAAAGCAAGTGATACCTCCAGCAGATACACTGACTCCTCCCAGTGCCTCCCAAGTTGGAAATAAGAAGGGAACCAATTTTTAGCTGCCACACGTCAAGCACCATGTGGGGGTCCTCCCATCCGCTCTGAAACAGAAGCAGCTTTGATGGGCTCCACATACAGGATTATAGACTTCTAAGATGCAGGTCTGTGACCCTCTGATATAGCTCTGACCTTCTGCAGAGAGGAACGATCCCCGAATATCTCATGCAGAAAGATGAGTTAAGACAAGGTGTCAGTATGTATTCCCTTAGAACAATGGAAAAGCCCCACCCCTCAGGATGTCCTCTGTAGTGACCCCCGAACCCTATAAGGTCTGTAAGGGTTCGTGGCCTTAACTTCAGAACAGCCCAGCGCTGACCTGGCCTGCTATTCTTCCTCACTCCCACCGAACGTCTCCATTCTCCGCGCCTGCACGACAACGTGAGCACAGTGTTAAGTCCTGGCTTTACTTTTCTTCCCCCTATGTCTTTTCTCCTTCCATTGGTTTAGTGTGTGTTTTCTCTTCCCGATTCCTGTTGCATAACGTCAGAATTGGTGCCAGACCGCTATAGACAAGGATTTGGCAATAAGGGCGCTTGCAATGAGACTATATCACTGTATTTGGAGAAATTAGGTGAGCAGAGAGTTGGATTTCAGTTCTAGTGGCTGGAAAAGGTCCACGAGGTGCAGAACGATGGGCGCGCTCATCCAGTGGTGCCAGAGAGCCCTATACCGGGCTCAGAAGACACAGCTATAAACCTTCAGGAGAACATCCCATTCCATCCCAAACCGTTGGTTCTCACGGAACGGCGGGACGCCAGTGACAATGAGCCGAGGTGCACGTGTCTGTGAGGCGTGCTCCATCATGACGGAGCTTCAGGAAGGCTGGGTGAGGCTGTTCGGGAGAAATTCTCTTCTGCCTCAAGCGGAGTGGAGTAATCACAGGAAACTAACTCCACAGGAAGTAGATTCCCCCCGAGAGGTGAATAGATACCAGTGAGGGGGAAAATGAATAAATAATACTTGGTGAGATTTGCAATGCTGGAAAACCAAAATGCAAAATACACTCAGGGCTGGCAGTGGCGAGGCACATGTCCAAGTAAGAGTGTGACTTTTCTGTCAGATTCTTCAGGGTGTTTTCTTACTTAGAGCAGGAGGAAAGTAACAGGAGTTCTTTTGGTCGCCAATAAGCTGTCTTATGTGTATTCAGAGGGGCTGACATTCTTATTGTATCTAAGAGGCAACAATGTGCTTGTGCCTGGAAGATACTGCAAAGAAGTTCAAAAAGCTACTACTTCAGTGGCCTTTCATGTGTCCCCTGGAGCTACTGAAGGAGAGTTGCACCTTGTGCATAAAAACGGGAGGATGGACAGACAGACGGATGGATGGACAGGCAGATGGAATGAAACGTAGCTATGGAGGAGCAACAGGGTTGTTTTTTTTTAATCCCTTCATCTGCCCTACTAACAGGGCTTCCTGGTAAGGAATCCACCTACCAATGTAAGGAGACCTGGGTTTGATCCCTGGGTTGGGAAGATCCCCTGGAGGAGGAAATGACAACCCACTCCGGTATTCTTGCCTGGGAAATCCCACGAACAGAGGAGCCTGGTGGGCCACGGTCCTTGGGGTCTCAAAGAGTCAGACATGACTGAGGGACAGAGCATGCTACCCAGGGAACACGCAGCCTGACGCGGGACAAGCTTCCAATGAGCAAAGATCTGACCCTTAATGATTCCAGTCAGGGTCAGCTGTCACTCCCGTCCAAGACTTGGGGGAACTCAGGCTCACCTTACGTGCTGGGGTATTCATCAAGACCTAGGGATTCAGATGCATCGTCAGCGTCTTCCTGCCACAGTGCGGCATCTGAGCAAGTCCTTAGGGGTAATTTGAGGATCCCCACTCCTCAAGATGGTTTCTGAAAATCCTGCCATTAGTAGGATGGAAACCTAGAGTGGGCTGGAGGCCAGTGAAGGAAAGCGGGCCTTCTTCCAAGTCTCACAAGGAAGTCTAAAGAAAAACCCCAACCCTCTTGCTGACGACCTCCCCATTCCTGGCTCAGCTGTCCCCATCAGGGAGGTGTCCCCATGGCCCGAATCACCACGAATCCATCATTTTCAAGTGTGTTAACCTCAGAGCCCCCTTATTCGTGGAAAGATGACACAAAAGGGACAAAGTTAGAACTAAAAAACAAGTCAGCTGTGCACGTGTTCATTTTGCAGAGAAACCTGTCCTTCCCTTAGTGCAGGTTTCTGTTTGAATCAACCAAGAAGATGATAGTTTAAGGCAACGAGATTGCCGGGGTTGCCACTGATATCGTCACCATCCCGTAGAGGAAAGGAGCCCAAAAACTGCGTGCCACTACCTCTTTGTGCCCGGAGATAGTTCTGTCCCTCTTGGCCACAGCCTTTCTAGAAAGTATCCTGACTTTCCTACTCTCTCACTGGGTCCAATGTGAGTCTATTCCACAAGCTTCCACGTAGGAGCACCTGGAAGTCAGGTGCTGGTTGGAGGAGTTTGCTTGAACCAGGAAACAGAAGTGAAACATAAGACCCCTGGGTCAAGATGCTCTCAGGATCATGAGGGAAAACAGAGAGTCACAGGGCAATTACAAAAGACTCGAGGAGGGGCAGATCCTGGTGATGAAAATGGTCTGCGTCTTGAAACCCATAAACCCGTGCATGTAATAAAATTGTATTCCATTTCTTCCAGTTGCATGTGGATCTATGGTTGCCTTGAATTTTTTAAAAAAGTCAAGCAGATATGGATAATTTCCACACAAAGTGTGGAAAGACCTCATGCCAGTATCGGAGCGCTGAGTGGAAATACACCGCCTCGCTTAGATTAGGGAGAAGCAGCCAAAGAAGGTCTTCCATGGAAGCGGACCTCAGCACAGGTAAATGCAAGGACCTGGGAAAGGCAGTCAGGGTAGACAGTGACCCCTGACCCCCTCCCCCCGGCTGACTCCCCCGCCTGTCCACTGCTGCCTCTCTGGGTTTGAGCCCCCTCTTTTAGCCCTAAAAGAACGTCTGCTTGAATCTGTAACAGCCTCCCTGTCTCCCCATCTCTTACAGGGCATTTGGCTGTTGAAGAAACTGGAGCACGTGTCTTACGGAGTTGCCCGTATTCCGGATGTGAATGACTGCTTCTCCGTGGGGCTCATTTCTCTCCCCTCTGTGTCCCGTGATAGCGGTAGTTTGGCACCATCGTCAGGCTCACCATCATCACGTTCCTGCCACGTGGTCCCAGCGTTGTTGGAAAGGTGGGAGTGTGGACAATCGGTGCTAGCTTCTGGAAGTCTAACTCCCCCATCATGTAACTTAAAACCAAGCCTTTCCTCCCCGCCTCATGGAACAAAGACCGCAATCTGACAGCACTCAGGTTGGGAAAGTGATTCTGGTACAAAGACAATGCACAGACTTGTGCAATGGCCAAGCAGGGCCAGCCCTGCAGCTGCCTTCAGAGCAGGCGGTTTCTGGAAACAGACCTTTCTGACGGTAAGTCCCAATAAAGCGGGTGGGTGTTATATTAATGACTAGACTCTTAGTCACCTTGAGGGAACTGAGATCAGATGACACCAGGACGGTGGAGGGAGGTGAGATGTTTGCAGTTTGGGTTGCAGATGTGAACTTAATCTCAGGAGTATTTTCATAATCACTCTGATGCTTGGATGAAATGCCTCACATACTGCTTACTAGGCTACCAGATGAGAGGCAGGGGTAAAGTGAGGAAGCCCAAGCTAAGTTATTTTCCTTCAAACCTATGCTCTGAGAAGGCCAGGAAAAGGGATATACTTCATCCTTAAAACAAAATCGTCACTTTTCAGCTCAGTCTGTGCATTTTAGCACTCCAAAACAACCCATGAATAGACCACAGCATATTGTGTGTGTGTGTGTGCATGTACATGTGTGTGTGCATGTACGTGTGTGTGTGTGCGTGTACATGTGTGTGTTAGTTGCTCAGTCATGTCTGACTCTTTGCAGCTCCATGGACTATAACCTACCAGGCTCCTCTCCATGGAATTCTCCAGGCAAAAATATTAGAGTGGGTAGCTTAGTAAACACCCAATTCAGGGATAGCAACAGAAATTTTAAAAATGAGAAAGGATTTTTTTTAAAAAAAAAGAAGAGAGAAAGATTAAGTGTTGAACACAAAAGCTCGGTATCATTTGCTGTTGACCCTTAACTCCTGTTCTACCTGCCAGTAAACAGATCTCCTGGGGTCTTATCCACTGGAAGGGTCCAGTAAGACGGTCTTAGGGACACAGGGTCAGCCTGACATGTATAAAAGCCCACCAGCCGTGGAAGCCAGAGGGCTGTAGGTGTAGAAATTTCAGCTCATTTGATCTTTCCTCAAAATTTCTTCTTTTGATTCTTTGTATATCTCAGATGACAGAAGCAAACATACGAATGTAATAATAATGCTGTTGCCATGGCAGAAACAGGGTTCTTCAGCCAAAGGATGCTCACGGTTCACACAGAGTGACTCACTCTGTCAGCTGGTCGGCACTTACCCAGGACCCCTGATGCTCCATGCTGGGGGCAGGTGTTCTCGGGATGGACGACTTCTTTGGGAATCCCAGGTGGTCCAGTGATTAGGGCTCCAGGCTTTCATTGCCAAGGGCCCAGGTTTGATCCCTGGTCAGGGGAACTAAGATCTCACAAGCCACGAGGCAATGGCAAAAAAAAAAAAAGGCCCAATTCCCAGTGCCTTCCAGGACGTGATGCATGATGTGATCTTATATACAATGAGGTATTATACAATACTCTACTAAATTATACTGTGCTGTGCCACATTAAGTCTACTATAGGACATATTATTTGCCTCTGTGCTTCCTGTGTGTCTCCCCCTCACGCTAGATAATAAGACGGTCGGAGCATGAACTTTGCCGCCGTGCTGCACTCACACCCTGTACCACTCACCAGCTGAGAGACCTTGGAAACGCTCCATAATGCTTCTGCGCCTTAGCTTCCTCCTGAGCTAAACAGAAAGAGCAGCACGTGTCTCCGTGGGCCACTGTGAAAGGCCAGTGCGTTAAAGCCTAGGGCAAGCCCTGGGTGAGTAACTCCCATGTTCCAGCGGTCAGTCGAATCGTCGTTTGGCGACAGGCCCCCCGCCATGGCGCACGGTGCCTCCCTCACACTCAGCGATTTCCCGTGTCCCTGCCCGCATGTTTTTGAGCCTAATGTGGAAGTGTTAGTTGCTCAGTCGTGTTCAACTCTCTGCATGTAGCGTGCCCCTCTCCTCGGTCCATGGGATTCTGCAGGCAAGAATACTAGAGTGGGTTGCCGTTCCCTCCTCCAGGGGATCTTCCCGACCCAGGGATCGAACCCAGATCTCCCACATTGGAGGCAGGTTCTTTACTGTGTGAGCTGCCAGAGAAGGGTCAATCAACATATTTCATCCCTTTGCTATAAAGATTGGAGCAGAGTGGGTGGATAACTAGTCAAATGATCTGACCCCAGCCATGGCTTTGATTTGCCCAACTGGGACTTCAGACCGACCCCCATGGGACCTATGGGAGCTGAAGCCCCCTGGAGACCTGGCCGGGAATCCAGGAAGGACAGGTGGGAAGAAGCAGGACCCAGGGGCATCGTGGGCCTCCTGCCCCAGCCTGCAGCCAGCCCTGTCCCTTCACCATTTGGGCCCATGGGCCCATAAGTTCTCTTTTTGCTTATGTCAGTTTCTGTCAAACTTTCTCCATTAGAACTCAGAGAGGGCCAGCAGTTGAGGCCCTGTCGAATGCCGAAGACCAAGACTCAGAGAGCACGTCAAGAACTCGGAGATGACACAGCAAAGAAGTAGCAGCACCCACCGCAGCGTGCGCTCCCAAACCCCAGAGGCCTTGGAAGAGAGGTCGGGATACACCCGTGGGTGTATAAATAGGGTGAGTAAAAGGCGGGAGTCAGGAGGGCTTCTGGGAGCAGCAGCGATTGCAGTGATGCCTCAACTTTATTAAATGCCTCTCCGACGTCAGCCCCCGTGCTCGGAGCTCGGCACAGCCTCGCGCAGGAGCCGTGCTGGGGGACGGAGTGCGGCGTGTGGGCATGTGGAAACGGGGACAGGCTGGCTTTCTTACACTTGAAGATTACAAAAGAGTGTCCGTGTGCCTTGAAGCCCCGGGGGAGGCAGCCGTGACTCAAGGCTGGAAGGAGGCCCGTGGCGGCGGCCAGCACTGGAATCCAGACGACACACCTCAGTGCACCCGGGCGTTTCAGCGCTCGTCCAGAGTCCCGTCCCGGCAGGCTCTGCCGGCATCCACCTCGCTTCCGGGGCCCACGCGTCTCCAGCCAGGTCTGGCTCAGGAGGACACGGGCGCATCAGTGCACGAGATAAGCTTCCTGGTAACTGAGGAGGTGCCCGTGAGACGCGTGAGAGGGGAGCGTAGGAGCTGCCTCCTTGCAACACAGCAGCCAGCCACCCCCTCTCACAGGCACGTTTTCTGGGACACTTGGCAGGACATTCCGTGTGCCTTAAGCACTTCAGAAAATGACGCAAGGAGCCAGAGTGCCTGTGTGTATATATATATTTATATATGATCGCGCTCAGTCGTGTCTGACTCTGTGCGACCCCATGGGCTGTAGCCCACCAGGCTCCTCTGTCCATGGCATTCCTCAGGCAGGAATACTGGAGTGGGTTGCCACGCCCTCCTCCAAGGGAACTTTCCAACTCAGGGTTGGAAGCCCCATCTCTTGTGTCTCCTGCATTGGCAGGCAGCTTCTTCACCACTAGCAACACCTAGGATGCCACTTTCATTTGATAAACATTTTTTGAGCACCTACTGTGTGCCGAGCATTGCAACAGGTGAAGACGATGGACAGGTGAGAGGTGTGCTCCTGGCTTCACCATGCTGCCAGGGCAGGTGAGGAACTGATGTGGCACCAGGAGGACTCAGAGGCAGTGGGCACAGGGGTGGGACAGCGAGCCCGCCCCGGACCTGGAGAGGAATCAGGATGAGCCAGGGGATAGGATGGAGGGCACACGGGGAAGGAGGTGTTCTGGTGGGCAAAAGCGTGCAGAGACTCAGGAGAAAGGAAAAGAGAGGAACTCTGCCAGGTCTCGGGGTGACTACAGCCTGAAGGCAGAAGCAGAGAAGACAGAAGGGAGGACATTTCCTGAGACTCTTGTGTGCACGAGACGCCGTGGATGGAAACGGGGCACGCAGGACGTCAGCACAGCCCTCAGCTAGTACAAACAGGTCCATTCTTTTGAACAGTTACCAGCAGCCAGCTGACATGTGCAAGCCCTGGGGACATATGCTCACTGTGGGGACGGAAACCCTCCCACCTTTGACCCAGGAGGAGACTCTGGCCCAGAGACTGGGTCCACCGACTTACCCAGGCTTCACACCTGGGATGGAGCAAGATTCAGGCCTCGTGGTGGCCTGGCACCAAAGGGCAGCACCTCCTGGCTCAGCCCCCCAGAAATCCACGGTTCACCTTCTCGCTTCTCTGCCCCCCAAAGGCTGTAAATAGCGTTGACCTACAACCCCAGCGTGCTCTGGTCTGGAGATGCGGGAGGCTTTGGCCATCCCATTCTGCCCCCACTGCACTGGCTCTGTCGTTTTGACCTCAAAGATATGCTGACTTTGTCATCATGACCCACCAGTGCTTTGCAACACCCCAGCACATCAGCTCTGTCTATATGGCGTCTGGTCTGCGCTTACCTACCCTGTATTCAGCATCAAAGGGCTGAGAATGTTACCTCTGTGCAATCCAGGTTTTTGTTTTTTTTTTTTTTAACCTCTTCATGCAGTCCAGACCATTTTCAGCTAGAGAAATGGGCTGGCAAAGACAGCGAAGCCATGCCGAGGTCCGAGGGTGAATGAGTAGCCTATCTCCACGCCGACCCCCACTTCCCCGACCTGCCAGCACCCACATGATCAGCCCAGATCAGCAGCTCTTCGTAGAGCCTGGAGCCCATGGGGACGCTCACCCGAGTCCCCATCCTTCCTCCAGGCCCTGATGACAACCCTGGCCTGGTCCGCTGTGACAGCTGGCCCCAGGCTCTCAAGCAGGACACAGACCCTGGACAGCCGGTCATAAATGCTCACCGGCTCCCTCCTGCTTTCATGCCCAGCTTTCTCTGCAACGAGAAATGAAGGGAGCCACAAAGGGCAGAGTCTGCAAAAGCCTGCATGTTGAGCTCCTTTCAAGAGAGACCAGGGGGAACCAGTGGCAGCTCAAAGGTGGACACCGGCAACTCTGAACTCTTCAAGAAAGTGCCTCAGAACCTCGCGGCCTCAAAACTGGCATTGGGAAATGGCAGGGAAGGTGGCGGTGGAAACGAGAGAAGAAGCCAGGGGGAAGGAACAGACCGCAAAGAGTCTTTCATACACACACAGAGCTCTTCTGCTTAGGTTTTCTAGGTTACATCTATTTTTTATTAGTCTCTGAGGTCCCAGCTTTAGACAACTACTGAGTATTTTGACAGGGCAGAGGTTTACAGAGGTCAGAGCAGGTGAAACTTTAAACAGTTATCTAAGTTACCTGCCATCCTCGACAGAGAGCTGTGTCTCTACAATAAAAAAAAAAGTAAAGTTCCTTTAGAATTGATTAGAAGGGTACATCCCCATGGAGTTTAAAACGACCCCAATTACCAAATAGGCCAGTTCTATTGCTTCCACTTTATTGGGGCAAAATTGACAAATATAAATTGCACATATTTCAGGTATATGATGTAATGTTTTGGTATGTGTATACATTGTGAAATAGCCACCACAACCATGCTAGTTAATGCATCCATTACATCACAGTTGCTGTCTTCCTTGTGTGTGTGTGTGTGTGTGTTAAGAGCACTGAAGATCGACTCTCTTGGCAAATTACAATACACAGCGTACAATACAATATTGGTCACTACAGCCAATATGCTGTAAGGTAGGTCTCCAGTATGCTGCACAATAGGTGCAATTTATCATATATGTGCAGGATTCTGTAAAGTGAATGCATCCTCTATAACTGACACTTTCTACCCTTGGCTCAGCCTTGCCCCATTTTCCTCCACCCTTGACTCCCCCATCACCACTGTTCTAATCTCGATTCTGGAAGTGCGACCTTTTCAGATTCCATTACAAATGTGATCATATGGTATTTGTCTTTCTGTGTCTGGCTTATTTCACTTAGTACGACGTCCTCCAGGTTCATCCACATTGTCACAAATGGCAGGATCGCTTTCTTTTGTAAGGCTGAATAATATTCCCTTGTATGTCATGTATCAGATTCTCTTTATCCCTCCACCTACGGATGGATACTTAGGCTGTTTCCATATCCTGGCTATTATAAGTAATGCTGTGATAAACACGGGACTCCAGATAGCTCTTTGAGATACTGATTTCCTTTCCCTTGGATACATACCCATAAGGGGAGTTGCTGGACCATATGGCAGTTCTGTTTTTAATCTTCTGAGACGCCTCCACACTGTTTTCCAGTGGCAGCACCAATTGTCATTCCTGCAAGCAGTGCACAAGGGTTCCCTTTTTGCTGCATCCTTGCCAGCTGTTACCTTTTGTCTTTTTGATAGTAGCTATCCTAACAGGGGGGTGGTATCTCACGGTGGTTTTGACTCGCATTGCCCTGCTGATTTGGTGATGTTTTAGGCCCAGTTAATTTAGAATGTCCACTAGGGGACTCGAATAATAATCCAGTGAGTCATTTTGTGTAATAATGAAGGGCTGAGAGGGACCGTCGAGGCTTGGTCCCCTGCGATACTGTCATCAACAACTCAGGGAGAGCTGGAAGGGCAGAAGGGCTCCAGCCACTTAGGGAGCTGCCCTGCGTCCTCCCGTGGTAGCAGACACTTCACAGGCACAATCTCCAGCCCTGACCAGCACCCATTTTGCAGGTGAGGGTCCTGTTTCCGAGAGGTGAAGTCACAGAAAAAGCACGCCCATTTCACTGGCAGCTGCCACAGAGGTGGAAAGCAAACTAAACCTCGTTGATGGCACATTCTAGATTCGAAGAGAGATTTAGACAGGTAGGGGACCCGGCTCGACAAGAGACAGATGGATCCTACTGGAGATCATTGTATGTTTCCATGCTCGGGTTCAAAAACACAAGCCCACAAACAGAGGACGGGGGAAGCATGAGGAGAAGGGGCCTGGGGCCAGCCTTGGTGAGTCACTGGCGTTCTGTGTCTGCTGGGGAGACCGGGGAAATTACTTGGTGCACGAGAGCAGACAGACTGCAGCTCCCAGAGGTGGAAGGCGGTGCCTGCTCTGTGATAAGACGCTCACACCTGGGGATCTGGGTTCAGCTCTGGAATCTGAACCCTAAGAGCAGGGCGGCAGCCGAGAGGCAGGGGCACTTGAAATGCAGGCATTCGTGAAAGTGCTGAAGGCACTGGGCATGTCCAGAAGTGAAAAGGAATGAATGGCTGGGAAAGGGTGTCAGAGTGGCTGTCTTCTACTCCTGGGACACCCTGAGGGGTGTAAGGGCTCATTACATCCTTTCAAGTATATAAAATCTAGACTCATATAGAGAAGAAAAGGATATGACTCTATACTTGACAGACAAAAAGCTTTTCCTGACAAGTCTCAGGACTGTGGGAAGACAGACGGACAGGCTGGAAGGTAAAACAGGGAGCAGTGAGCACTCGGTCACTGGAGGTAATCAAGTACATGCTATCAGGGCCCCAGGCAGACTTGTGTGGGTGCTACTCACTTTGGTTTCCACGGACTCGTTCTTCCGTAAGGAAACTTGATTATATTTTATAGCTGTGTTGGTATAACGACAGATGTAATCCATGCTTGATGATTTTCACTTCTTTAACTCTGACTTTAGAAGAAATACAGATGTCCTCCTGGGCCCCTGACGGTCTCATAGGCTGCTGTGCCGAAACCACCCCTGAGTGCTGACCATTTGCAGGCCGGTGCTGCAAACCAGAGTCCAATTGATTGTACACTGGAGGGAGAGTGTTAAGGTTAGACTTCTACACTCTCCCTAGTCTGAGGTTCTCCCCAAAGAACGGGGGCGTGCCCCAAGCTGCTTTCTGAGATTGTTAGGGTGAAGAATGGTGTGCCTGCTACAGTTCCACTCTGCAGAGAGTATACACCCAGACCCCAATTATCACAGATGGTAACGCCTGAGACCATAATTAGGGGGCCAGGGTGGAGATGAGGAATAGTGGTTCCTTTGTTTGATGTCCTCCCCTTTCGGTCTGGTTCAAACGTTTCTATTTAACCAATAACATGGATCATAGTTTATAAAACAACTAAATAAGAATACTAGCAAAAGGATCTATAAATGTGACTTTCATTTTTATTAGGGGTGGGAGGGCTTATCCCGCCCAATTCTCTGTTCTTCAGAACAGAGAAGACCTGTTCGGACCAGGAACACCTTCACAATGGATGAGGCCGTGAGGGTGTTCCTGGGCAGGTTTGGTGTTTTCAGTACACAGAACAACATGTGCGAAAGCTCAGCAAAAGCCTCGATGCAACCGAGAACAGAGATATAACACCAGCCACGAGGGCTCTCTCCTCTCCGGTCCAGCCAAACAGACTCAGAAACAGAGATTCAGAAACCCTCTGCCTCAGCAGAGTCCTCTGGTCAACATGCACGTATTTAAGCCTGGTTTTGTGTTTTCTAGGGACTCAAGGTTCCAGCTCCCAGGGCACATGGCTGCTAAATGCCACTGGACCAGGACCTAAGAATCACCCCAGACCCAGGGGGAGGAAGGAAAGTGACTGCAACTCTACGGAGTCTGTCTCCTGACGTCTCCTGCACAGAAGACACGGCCTGAACCAACACTGTCCCATGATCATGTTCGTTCCTGTATTCCTGCTTTTTGTAAAAAAATCAGTTCTGACTTCAGCATGATAAACCTTCGAAAGGCTGAATGCTTTCGGGACAAATTCCCTCCGTGGTGTAGCTCTGTGAATAGGATCAAAAAGGCTATAATGATGGAATGTTGAATTGCAAGTGGTTCCTAACTAAAGGAAAAGAAAAGGCTAGGGAGACATCTGTGTTCTGGAAAAAAGGAAAGAAGGAAAAAAGAAAAGAAAAAAAGAGACAAGCATGAGAATCTGTTGATTTGGAATGGCGAGAATAGGAAAGAGGCCTCTAATTTTGAATCTCTCTCTGGTGCCTAAATGCCAAAGAAGTCCTTTCACTCAAATGCTGGTGTATGTACAGAGCTGTTGATTAATCCCAATCAGATGCTGGTGTATGCACAGAGCTGTTTAGTAATCCCCTCCCATCCACCAGGCCTCACTGGGAGTCTTGGTTGGGTGAGGAAAGGACAGGAGCTGGAGTAAATCTGGGGAGGCCGTCCTAGGAATTCTCACTCGAGAAAACATCTGGCTTTCCCACATCTCTGGTGCAAAACAAACAAGAACCTGACTAAATGACGTGTACTGTGTTCTAAGGTAGAGCCCTTTGGGAGCCTGATACAAATAAACAAACATAACATAAACAAGACCCCAAACTCTGGCGATGAGATATACTGGCAACCGTGGTCTTTCACAAAGGCACAGATGGCGAGTTGCAGGGCGTTTTGTTTTCAGAATCCACATTCCAGTAAACAACCTAACAGTGTATGAAGACCCCAGACCCTTCTTCTTCCCTTCCCCCCCTGCCCACCACCAGGCACAATCCCCCATCAAAATGGTACCCCCGCAGAGAAACCTCCGAATCTGATTTGTCTATTTTTTGCTCTCTCCTCATGATTACTCCCCTCCCCTTAAAGCCTGGCTTCCCTGAAACCAAATGTGAGCCATTCTCTAACTGCACCGGAAAATCAGAATTTATTGTACATATGTTTGCGTTCCACTTAATAAAAAAACCTATATTTTAAGATAAACTTTGTTAGTAATTCATGAGGTAAGTGACTATTTATGCTAATCAGGCAGAAATATATTCTCAAGCATAATGCATTACATAAATTTGAATGCAAAATGTTCAATTATGAAGTAAATACAGGTAATGCAAATAATAAATTACCTCTAATAAAAATTATAAAAGATGGGTCTTCAAAGAGAGAGCGGCTTTAACTTACAACTGTGAATTGCTTAAAGAGAAAAGAATTAATAAATGCTGATTTACTCTGATGATTATTTAGCACATAATTCACCTATTCATAACGACTCCTAGTAATCAGACTGTTGTCTTACATTCTCCAATATGAGGCAAGACTGTTTCCTCAGCAATTTTACCCTTATCAGATTATCTCGTCTGATTCGATTAATTTTCTTCCATGAATCTGCTAACAGTGATTTGTGATTTACTTGCCCTGCTCACTAAAGACTGTTAAAAGGATTTCTCTAACACTCCAGCTAAGAACACTCCATGCCTTATCATTCAGTTCCTCTGAACAACTCTTTCCTCAAATCGATTTAGTTGGTTTCAGAGTGAAATTCAGTGGACACTGGTTAGTTCTGCACCGTAAAATCAGCTCCTGGATAAACAGAGAGTTCAGACACTACCCTTGATGCATCTTGTTCTTTGTAGATTATATATGTCTCATTCCAACATGATACACCTGAACGGTGGTAACTCACAATCAAGAAGACTATATTATTTTTCACTTTGAATCATTATAATTTGGATGTAAACAGGGTTTGATTTTTTTTTTTTTTGCATGAAGTTGTTATGTGCGTCCTGACATGAAACCAACACTGTGTTTTTGACGTTAGGGTTTCACAATCTCCTATGTGATTTGACCCATGCCCTCCTCCCTCCCGCCAAATTCCTCTATAAAGACTCACTGCTTTCAGAAAGTTGAATGCTACTGGTTTGAATTGGTCAATAATGACAAACGCGTGGTTTCTAAATTACTCTGTATTGTTCTACAGAGACTACCACAGTATATATAGCATGGGGGTATTAAGCAGTAAGAAAACACAGTTCATATTGTATTTGGATTATATTGGCTAGGAGAGAAGTGAAACAAACAACGTTAGCAAAGAAACCTAAAGAATTGTAGAGATTCAAAAACCTGAATAGTACTAATTAAAATGAGAGAGCTCAATTGTTAGAAGAGAAACGCTGCTAACAGAGGACTGTAAATGTTTAGACACCCCTGTGAATCACCAAATAATAAAGGAAAAAGGACAAAAATGAGAATTAAGTTATAAGCCTGGGAGCACCACTGCTCCACTTCTAAAAAATAATTTGTATCTTTTTTTTCCCCCAGGAGAAAATGGGAGACTATAAAAGACTCTGCAATGAGAGAAAGAAAAATACCCTGGCTTGACAGCAGTGTACAAAAATAAAACGTGCAGATAATAATACATTGAGCTGCCCAAACATGGGCATTTAATTTCTAGAAATGATACATAATTGCAACAATTAGGTGCATGGCCATGAATCTGTATCTCATGATCTTCATCATTAGTGAACTTTGTTTATAAATGTTGTTTATTTATAAATGTAGCAGTTTCAGTGTTCCTGACCAAAAATACTTTCATGAAGGCAGGGATCATCTCTCACAGCTTTTACCAAAAATCTGATGCAAAAGGATTGAAGCAAAAATTCTAATAAAAAAATGAATTAATTATTCCTAAGATACTGAAATTCATATTTTACATTAAAATATAAACTTCAGGCATTTGTGGCTAATAACTTTAAAAAGACTTAGAAAAATATTGCTATAGACAATGCTAATGACATAATATGTTTATGTAATTTAAGCAGTAAATTCTTCCCCTGAATACATAAGCTGTAATCCCTTAACTTCATTACTAGGTGAAATACTGTTTGAAAGAGGAAAGCAAAGAGATTCTGTGAGGCTGCATAAATATTGACATAATCTTCACTCTTTCTTCCCCAAACTGGTTATGGACATATCTCATTCCATCCCAACAAAGTACTCCCATAAAACCCAAGCTACTCTTATAAACATTGTCTCTGCAGTAATGATGAAAAGAAAAAGTGCTTTTCTGGAAAATACCAACAGTGCTGGCCTTTTAGGATAACAACTTGCCTGCCAGCCTTTTGGGGAGTCTCTCCTTAGGGATTCCCAGGTTTGCTGAAACCCAAGGCTGCCAGCGTGAGGGAAATGAACACAAGTCTAATCTGGTGTATGAAGCCAATGAGTGACACCTAAGGTCTCATTATAAATAGTAAAGTATGCAGTCGGGTGGGTGAGAGCATTCTGAAGTGCAATGTTCAAGAAGCTGGCTTAATATATGACTAAGTGTCAGAAGTCAGGTTTTCTGAGAATTACTTTTCAGATAAACAACTTTATAGCACTGCACTTAATCTTACTTACTAGAGACATCTCATTTATCACTGAATTACAAGTAACTTTAATTCTATTGATATTGCCATAAAGCCCCTTGAAAATGCATCCTGGCACTTTTTAAAAAGGGTTTGGGGCCCTGTTTGTTACACGGGATCCTCTTGCATAAGTCTCCCGGGTCCCCTGGCCTCTTTCTCCACAGTCAAAGGGGTCGGTGGGGGAAAAAATGTTTCCCGCACCTGCCAGCACTGCCTTCAGCCCCTTTCCTGACAAAGTCGGGTTCTCCCACTTGCAGCCAAACCAACTTTCCGCCCCTCTTTCCTCCTCCCACCTAGGAAAACCAGCTTCTTTTCATTTCATCAACAAAACTGGACGCGGATCAATTTCAACTGACCTTTGCCGAAAGGTGGCGCTGTTGAGGTAAGAACCAACTCGGTCCAACAATAGTTTTCCCTCTTCGACCGTTTTGCAGGCTTTTCAGATTTTTTTTTTTTAAATGCACCCTCCTAGCGTCTCCCCCTCCCATAAAATAAGATAAATATGATTAACACCAAGTGCATTTCATTAATTGGAGGAATCAACAGTCCAACATCCAGGCAGGCAGGCTGGTCTTCCAAACGCTGGGTCGGCTCCGCGCCCTCTCGCTTTCCCTCAAATAAATCTCGGCTTCTCCATCTGGCCTATCGCTTTAAAATCTTAGAAACAGAGTTGCTGGTTCTTTCTTTCTTTCTTTTTTTTTTTCCTTTTTTTTTTTTTTTTTTTTTTTTTTTTTTTTTTCAAAGCTTTAGAAGAATCGATCGAGAAAACTGAACAGTTATTAGCATCTGCAACCCCCCCACCAAGGGGGAGAAGCAGCTCCTACTCCCGTCCTCCCCACCCCCCACTCTGGGTTTCCGGACCCGTCCCAGAAACCGCGGTTTAAAACTTAACCCTTCGAGGGGAGCTGGTGAAGGCTGGGGTATTGGTTCTTTTTTCGCCCCCGTTCCTCCCCAGGATCAAGTCTGAAATAATTAAGTGAAATGTAAAAGTGCAAAGGGCGCGCAGGACCCTGATAAACAGGAGTCAGATTTCATAAGGGGGTGGATGAGTACGTGCGTGTGTATGAGAGAGAAGTGAGTCTCAAAGGCCAGACTCGGGCCAGAGTCAGAGGCCCGAGGGTGAGGAGCCGGGCTGACCTGACACCGAGCTTTCCCGGAGTTAATTCGCGTTCGCACCCCCCAGCCAAGGACGGGAGACGCCAGCGGGCAGCCAGCCCCCGCGCGGAATGGCCCCTGAGCAACTCATTTCAAATCCTTTAAAAGAAGCTGATAAAACGGGCTCTCTCTCTCCGCGGACTTGGAGCCGCCCTGGCAGGCGCGCGGCCGGGCGAGGTCAAGCGCACAGTGGGGACCCCTGCGCCCCCACGCGCGCGGGCGCGCGCGGGCACCGGGGAGAGGGACAAAGAGTTGGGGCCAAGTTTGCGCTCCGGGCTTTGCCAGGCTCCGGGGAAGGAAGGTTCCCCCCGGGCGGAAACCTGGGTGCCCTAAGGTGGAGCAAGGAGAAAAAGCTACCCGGCGAATTCACGATCCTTGCGGGGGTGTGGGGGGGGGGGCGGTCAGGAAGGAGTTGGGGGGAGCAGGCCAACCGTGGCCGAGCGAATGGCAGGCGAGCTGGGGCTCCGGAAGGCAAGCCTCTCTAGCTCCGAAGTAAAGCAAACCGTCCTCGCTGTCCACCCGCGTTCCCGCAGCCCCTCCGGAAAACTCCGTCCCCTCTTGCACCAAACTTTGCTCTGGTCTTTGCAACCTCGCGCGGAGGCTGCGGCTTGGGAAGGGTTAAGACTGCCCGTCCCAGCTGACAGTCAGCTGATTGGGCCCTGATTGACAGCTCGGAAAAGTTTCCTTGTTTCTCGACTCCTATGCTAATCGCGGGCGCTCCCGCCGCCTCCCATTGGTCCGGAGTACCAGTCAATTTCCCATTTGGGCCTGACGTCACGAGTGCTATAAAACTCAGCAATAGCTTTAAACTCTTCTTGCTGGATCAGAGGCTTTAAAATCTTTTTTTTTCATCTTCGAGCTGTATAGCTCCGGCTGCTCGTCTGCGCGGTCTCCCCCCTTTTGCTCTGCGCCTCGCCTTTTCCCCAGGACTTCGCTATTTCGCTTTAAAAGAAAAAAAAAAAAGCAAGAAAGAACTCAACTCTTCCCCCCCCCACCCCCTTTCCTCCAGCCCGGCTGCACCTCTGTCTTGCACTTTGCACGGAGGGAGGAAGAGCGCGAGGTTGAGCGAGAGGAGAGAAAAAAAAAAAATTTTTTTTTAATTAAAAAAGAGCCAGGCAGAAGAGGAGGCGAGAAGCATGAAGTGTTAACTCCCCGGTGCCAAGGCCTGCGCCGCCCGGACAGCCGCCCGCCGCGCCTGCAGCCCCGAACGGCAGCCGCGCGCGCCCCGCCTGCAGCCGGGGCCAGCAAGCCGAGCCGAGCCCTCCTTATGCAAAGCGCGCAGCGGAGCGGCGAGCGGGGGACGCCGCGCACCCAGCCGGGCTCCTCCGGCTTCGCCGCCGCCGCCGCCACCGCCACCGCAGCCCGCGGAGGACCTTCCCGAGCCTGAAGCCGCCGACTCGGCGCGCTAGGAGGCGAGCAGGCGAGGAGGGGCCGGGGCGAGCGAGCGAGCACATTGGCGTGAGCCGGGGCGGGGGGGAGGGAGGGCGGGCGCGGGGGGCGCGGGCAGGGCGGCGGGGGTGTGTGTGTGTGTGTGTGCGCGCGCTCGGAGGTTTCGGGCCAGCCACCGCCGCGCAAGCTAGAAGCGCCCCAGCCCGGCAAGCTGGCTCACCCGCTGGCCACCCAGCACAGCCCGCTGGCCCCTCTCCTGCAGCCCATCTGGCGGAGCGGCGGCGGCGGCGGCGGCGGCGGCAGGAGAATGGCATCGGAACTGGCAATGAGCAACTCCGACCTGCCCACCAGTCCCCTGGCCATGGAATATGTTAATGACTTCGATCTGATGAAGTTTGAAGTGAAAAAGGAGCCGGTGGAGACCGACCGCATCATCAGCCAGTGCGGCCGTCTCATCGCCGGGGGCTCACTGTCCTCCACCCCCATGAGCACGCCGTGCAGCTCGGTGCCCCCTTCGCCCAGCTTCTCGGCGCCCAGCCCGGGCTCAGGCAGCGAGCAGAAGGCGCACCTGGAAGACTACTACTGGATGACCGGCTACCCGCAGCAGCTGAACCCCGAGGCGCTGGGCTTCAGCCCCGAGGACGCGGTCGAGGCGCTCATCAGCAACAGCCACCAGCTCCAGGGCGGCTTCGATGGCTACGCGCGCGGGGCGCAGCAGCTGGCCTCGGCGGCCGGGGCCGGCGCCGGCGCCTCCCTGGGCGGCAGCGGCGAGGAGATGGGCCCCGCCGCCGCCGTGGTGTCCGCCGTGATCGCCGCGGCCGCCGC